>NC_133326.1:101718995-102057209 GCF_042186555.1 Aquarana catesbeiana
TGCGACCGTGCCTTCATTTTTAATATTTCAGAGACATACTATACATCAAAATCTAGGTCTGGGTCTTGTGATTCTCACAATATAAAGATCTTCGCTGTAGGATGTATAGTTTTTAAAATACGGCCATTTGTTTAGAGGTCATTTCAGGAAATTTTAGCCATTAATCAGAGTGTACTGTTAGTGTTTGTTTTGTTGCCATGGTTACCAAAGCTTCTGTTATACACAGGGGGGGAAGGTGGCTGGAGCATCTCAGCTGATTACAGAGCCCGGGGGAGGGGACAGACACACCATGTACTGATTTATAATAGAGGAATATGATGGGGCAGTTTTGATGGGGTAATTCTGATGGGGCAGTTTTGATGGGGTAATTCTGATGGGGCAGTTTTGATGAAGCAGTATTTGGGAAGCATAAACAGGGCATGAGCGTTGCTAGGAAACAGTGGTTGTAAACACAAGATGCTGAGACACTCCAAATGCATGTGACTTCATCTGCTAGACTTGATAATGCTTGTAGACTCCTCCCACAGTTTTCACACTACAGAGACAAATAATATACTGAAACGAGCGGATTGTTCCCGATTGGTGTGTTATTACTTTGTGGAATGTTTTGCCGAATGGTCCACGAAATGACGTTTTTGCGGCGAAATTGGTCCCATAGGAATGAATGGCGAAATGTTCAAAACTAGAGTGGGAAGTGACAAAAGCCGACAACCCCATGATCAGCCAAAACATTATGACCACCCCATGATCAGCCAAAACATTATGACCGCCCCATGTAAAAAAAAAAATATTTTTGAAAAAAAAAATAATTTTTGAAAAAAGTAAAAAAGTAATTTTTGAAAAAAAGTAAAAAAATCATTTTTGAAAAAAAAAAAAAATATTTTTGAAAAAAAAAATATTTTTGAAAAAAAAAAAATTATTTTTGAAAAAAAAAAATATTTTTGAAAAAAAAAATTACTTTTAAAAAAAAAATTATTTTTGAAAAAAAAATATATTCGAAAAAAAAATTATTTTTGAAATAAAAAAATTCATTTTTGAAAAAAAAAATTACCTTTGAAAAAAAAAATCATTTTTGAAGAAAAAAAAATCATTTTTGATTAAAAAAAATCATTTTTGATTAAAAAAAATTCATTTTTGAAAAAAAAAATTACTTTTGAAAAAAATGTTCAGCTCTTTCAGCGAATGATGGAACTTTTTTACTACTATTTATACTTTTTTAAAATATTAAGCTTTTTAACACTTTTCACAGTTACTCAAGCCACTCCACCCCACCCAGTTACTCCGCCCACTCCAGTTGTAGAGGCAAGAACACTTTCACAATTTCCCCAGAAATTGTACCTTTTCTAGTTAAGTGTTCTTGCATAGCAAGACCACTTACTGTTATCTCACATATATATTATTAAGTGTTCTTGCATAGCAAGACCACTTACTGTTATCTCACATATATATTATTCTTATTATTATAGCCAAATTTACCACCCTAACTCCTCCCACAGTTTTTACACTACATAGACAAGTAATATACCGAAACGTGCGGATTGTTCCCGAATGGTGTGCTATTACTTTGTGGAACGTTTCGCCGAATGGTTCACGAAATATCGTCGTTTTTGCGGCGAAATTGGTCCCATAGGAATGAATGGGGAAACTAGAGTGGGAGATGACAAAAGCTGGAAAATCAGAACATGATTTCTAAACTGCCGCCACTCCCTCATTTTCAAGCCCACCTACACAAATCTTATATCAAAACGTTCAGCTATCCCTGCTGCCACTAAACATGTCCACGGCTAAGCCATAGTCCTGATAGTTTTCACAATATGACCATTTGTTTGCAACTCACGCCGTCCATTGACATTCATTGAAACTACACTCTAGCCCCCTCCAAATTTGAAGGGCAATTTCTAAACTGCGACTGTGCCTTCATTTTTAATATTTCAGAGACATACTATACATCAAAATCTAGGTCTGGGTCTTGTGATTCTCACAATATAAAGATCTTCGCTGTAGGATGTATAGTTTTTAAAATACGGCCATTTGTTTAGAGGTCATTTCAGGAAATTTTAGCCATTAATCAGAGTGTACTGTGTTTGTTTGTTTTGTTGCCATGGTTACCAAAGCTTCTGTTATACACAGGGGGGAAGGTGGCTGGAGCATCTCAGCTCTGATTACAGAGCCCAGGGGAGGGGACAGACACACCATGTACTGATTTATAATAGAGGAATATGATGGGGCAGTTTTGATGGGGTAATTATGATGGGGCAGTTTTGATGAAGTAGTATTTGGGAAGCATAAACAGGGCATGAGCGTTGCTAGGAAACAGTGGTTGTAAACACAAGATGCTGAGACACCCCAAATGCATGTGACTTCATCTGCTAGACTTGATAATGCTTGTAGACTCCTCCCACAGTTTTTACACTACAGAGACAAGTAATATACCGAAACGAGCGGATTGTTCCCGATTGGTGTGTTATTACTTTGTGGAATGTTTTGCCGAATGGTCCACGAAATGATGTTTTTGCAGCGAAATTGGTCCCATAGGAATGAATGGCGAAATGTTCAAAACTAGAGTGGGAGGTGACAAAAGCTGACAACCCCATGATCAGCCAAAACATTATGACCACCCCATGATCAGCCAAAACATTATGACCGCCCCATGTAAAAAAAAAAAATATTTTTGAAAAAAAAAAAATATTTTTGAAAAAAAAAAAATATTTTTGAAAAAAAAAAAAAAATCATTTTTGAAAAAAAAAAATATATTTTTGAAAAAAAAAATATTTTTGAAAAAAAAAAATTATTTTTGAAAAAAAAAAAAATTATTTTTGAAAAAAAAAAATTATTTTTGAAAAAAAAAATATATTTTTGAAAAAAAAATTACTTTTAAAAAAAAAATTATTTTTGAAAAAAAAAATATATTTGAAAAAAAATATATATTTTTGAAAAAAAAAATTATTTTTGAAAAAAAAATTACTTAAAAAAAAAAAATAATTTCGAAAAAAAATTATTTTTGAAATAAAAAAATTCATTTTTGAAAAAAAAATTACCTTTGAAAAAAAAAATTACTTTTGAAAAAAAAATTCATTTTTGAAGAAAAATAAATCATTTTTGAATAAAAAAAATTCATTTTCGAAAAAAAAAAATTACTTTTGAAAAAAATGTTCAGCTCTTTCAGCGAATGATGGAACTTTTTTACTACTATTTATACTTTTTAAAATATTAAGCTTTTTAACACTTTTCACAGTTACTCAAGCCACTCCACCCAGTTACTCCGCCCACTCCAGTTGTAAAGGCAAGAACACTTTTCACAATTTCCCCAGAAATTGTACCTTTTCTAGTTCTTATTATTATAGCCAAATTTACCACCCTAACTCCTCCCACAGTTTTTACACTACATAGACAAGTAATATACCGAAACGTGCGGATTGTTCCCGAATGGTGTGCTATTACTTTGTGGAACGTTTCGCCGAATGGTTCACGAAATATCGTCGTTTTTGCGGCGAAATTGGTCCCATAGGAATGAATGGGGAAACTAGAGTGGGAGATGACAAAAGCTGAAAAATCAGAACATGATTTCTAAACTGCCACCACTCCCTCATTTTCAAGCCCACCTACACAAATCTTATATCAAAACGTTCAGCTATCCCTGCTGCCACTAAACATGTCCACGGCTAAGCCATAGTCCTGATAGTTTTCACAATATGACCATTTGTTTGCAACTCACGCCGTCCATTGACATTCATTGAAACTACACTCTAGCCCCCTCCAAATTTGAAGGGCAATTTCTAAACTGCGACTGTGCCTTCATTTTTAATATTTCAGAGACATACTATGTATCAAAATCTAGGTCTGGGTCTTGTGATTCTCACAATATAAAGATCTTCGCTGTAGGATGTATAGTTTTTAAAATACGGCCATTTGTTTAGAGGTCATTTCAGGAAATTTTAGCCATTAATCAGAGTGTACTGTTAGTGTTTGTTTTGTTGCCATGGTTACCAAAGCTTCTGTTATAAACAGGGGGGAAGGTGGCTGGAGCATCTCAGCTCTGATTACAGAGCCCGGGGGAGGGGACAGACACACCATGTACTGATTTATAATAGAGGAATATGATGGGGCAGTTTTGATGGGGTAATTCTGATGGGGCAGTTTTGATGAAGCAGTATTTGGGAAGCATAAACAGGGCATGAGCGTTGCTAGGAAACAGTGGTTGTAAACACAAGATGCTGAGACACTCCAAATGCATGTGACTTCATCTGCTAGACTTGATAATGCTTGTAGACTCCTCCCACAGTTTTCACACTACAGAGACAAATAATATACCGAAACGAGCGGATTGTTCCCGATTGGTGTGCTATTACTTTGTGGAACGTTTCGCCGAATGGTCCACGAAATGTCGTTTTTGCGGCGAAATTGGTCCCATAGGAATGAATGGCGAAATGTTCAAAACTAGAGTGGGAGGTGACAAAAGCTGACAACCCCATGATCAGCCAAAACATTATGACCACCCCATGATCAGCCAAAACATTATGACCGCCCCATGTAAAAAAAAAATAATAATTTTTGAAAAAAAAATAATAATTTTGAAAAAAAAAAAAAATAATTTTTGAAAAAAATAAAAATAAAATCATTTTTGAAAAAAAAAATTATTTTTGAAAAAAAAAAAAATTTTTGAAAAAAAAAAATTATTTTTGAAAAAAAAAATCATTTTTGAAAAAAAAAATAATTTTTGAAAAAAAAAATCATAATTTTTGAAAAAAAAAATCATAATTTTTGAAAAAAATGTTTAGCTCTTTCAGCTAATGATGAGACTTCAACTTTTTTACTACTATTTATACTTTTTAAAATATTAAGCTTTTTAACACTTTTCACAGTTACTCCAGCCACTCCAACCACACAACAGTTACTCAAGCCACTCCACCCAGTTACTCCGCCCACTCCAGTTGTAGAGGCAAGAACACTTTTCACAATTTCCCCAGAAATTGTACCTTTTCTAGTTCTTATTATTATAGCCAAATTTACCACCCTAACTCCTCCCACAGTTTTTACACTACATAGACAAGTAATATACCGAAACGTGCGGATTGTTCCCGAATGGTGTGCTATTACTTTGTGGAACGTTTTGCCGAATGGTTCACGAAATATCGTCGTTTTTGCGGCGAAATTGGTCCCATAGGAATGAATGGGGAAACTAGAGTGGGAGATGACAAAAGCTGGAAAATCAGAACATGATTTCTAAACTGCCGCCACTCCCTCATTTTCAAGCCCACCTACACAAATCTTATATCAAAACGTTCAGCTATCCCTGCTGCCACTAAACATGTCCACGGCTAAGCCATAGTCCTGATAGTTTTCACAATATGACCATTTGTTTGCAACTCACGCCGTCCATTGACATTCATTGAAACTACACTCTAGCCCCCTCCAAATTTGAAGGGCAATTTCTAAACTGCGACTGTGCCTTCATTTTTAATATTTCAGAGACATACTATACATCAAAATCTAGGTCTGGGTCTTGTGATTCTCACAATATAAAGATCTTCGCTGTAGGATGTATAGTTTTTAAAATACGGCCATTTGTTTAGAGGTCATTTCAGGAAATTTTAGCCATTAATCAGAGTGTACTGTTAGTGTTTGTTTTGTTGCCATGGTTACCAAAGCTTCTGTTATACACAGGGGGGAGGTGGCTGGAGCATCTCAGCTGATTACAGAGCCCGGGGGAGGGGACAGACACACCATGTACTGATTTATAATAGAGGAATATGATGGGGCAGTTTTGATGGGGCAATTCTGATGGGGCAGTTTTGATGGGGCAATTATGATGGGGCAGTTTTGATGGGGTAATTCTGATGGGGCAGTTTTGATGAAGCAGTATTTGGGAAGCATAAACAGGGCATGAGCGTTGCTAGGAAACAGTGGTTGTAAACACAAGATGCTGAGACACTCCAAATGCATGTGACTTCATCTGCTAGACTTGATAATGCTTGTAGACTCCTCCCACAGTTTTTACACTACAGAGACAAGTAATATACCGAAACGAGCGGATTGTTCCCGATTGGTGTGTTATTACTTTGTGGAATGTTTTGCCGAATGGTCCACGAAATTACGTTTTTGCGGCGAAATTGGTCCCATAGGAATGAATGGCGAAATGTTCAAAACTAGAGTGGGAGGTGACAAAAGCTGACAACCCCATGATCAGCCAAAACATTATGACCACCCCATGATCAGCCAAAACATTATGACTGCCCCATGTAAAAAAAAATAATATTTTTGAAAAAAAAAAAAATAATTTTTGAAAAAAAAAAATAATTTTTGAAAAAAAAAAATAATAATTTTTGAAAAAAATACAAATAAAATCATTTTTGAAAAAAAAATATTTTTGAAAAAAAAAATATTTTTGAAAAAAAAAAAATATTTTTGAAAAAAAAACATTTTTTGAAAAAAAAAATATTGAGAAAAAAAAATTATTTTTGAAAAAATAAAAAAATCATTTTTGAAAAAAAATTCATTTTTGAAAAAAAAAATCATTTTTGAAAAAAATGTTCAGCTCTTTCAGCTAATGATGGGACTTCAACTGTTTTACTACTATTTATACTTTTTAAAATATTAAGCTTTTTAACACTTTTCACAGTTACTCAAGCCACTCCACCCAGTTACTCCGCCCACTCCAGTTGTAGAGGCAAGAACACTTTCACAATTTCCCCAGAAATTGTACCTTTTCTAGTTCTTATTATTATTATAGCCAAATTTACCACCCTAACTCCTCCCACAGTTTTTACACTACATAGACAAGTAATATACCGAAACGTACGGATTGTTCCTGAATGGTGTGCTATTACTTTGTGGAACGTTTCACCGAATGGTTCACGAAATATTGTCGTTTTTGCGGCGAAATGGGTCCCATAGGAATGAATGGGAAACTAGAGTGGGAGATGGCAAAAGCTGGAAAATCAGAACATGATTTCTAAACTGCCGCCACTCCCTCATTTTCAAGCCCACCTACACAAATCTTATATCAAAACGTTCAGCTATCCCTGCTGCCACTAAACATGTCCACGGCTAAGCCATAGTCCTGATAGTTTTCACAATATGACCATTTGTTTGCAACTCACGCCGTCCATTGACATTCATTGAAACTACACTCTAGCCCCTTCAAATTTGAAGGGCAATTTCTAAACTGCGACCGTGCCTTCAATTTTAATATTTCAGAGACATACTATGTATCAAAATCTAGGTCTGGGTCTTGTGATTCTCACAATATAAAGATCTTCGCTGTAGGATGTATAGTTTTTAAAATACGGCCATTTGTTTAGAGGTAATTTCAGGAAATTTTAGCCATTAATCAGTATGTACGGTGTTTGTTTTGTTGCCATGGTTACCAAAGCTTCTGTTATACACAGGGGGGGAGGTGGCTGGAGCATCTCAGCTCTGATTACAGAGCCCGGGGGAGGGGACAGACACACCATGTACTGATTTATAATAGAGGAATATGATGGGGCAGTTTTGATGGGGTAATTCTGATGGGGCAGTTTTGATGAAGTAGTATTTGGGAAGCATAAACAGGGCATGAGCGTTGCTAGGAAACAGTGGTTGTAAACACAAGATGCTGAGACACCCCAAATGCATGTGACTTCATCTGCTAGACTTGATAATGCTTGTAGACTCCTCCCACAGTTTTTACACTACAGAGACAAGTAATATACCGAAACGAGCGGATTGTTCCCGATTGGTGTGTTATTACTTTGTGGAATGTTTTGCCGAATGGTCCACGAAATGACGTTTTTGCGGCGAAATTGGTCCCATAGGAATGAATGGCGAAATGTTCAAAACTAGAGTGGGAGGTGACAAAAGCTGACAACCCCATGAGCAGCCAAAACATTATGACCACCCCATGATCAGCCAAAACATTATGACCGCCCCATGTAAAAAAAAAAAAATATTTTTGAAAACAAAATAATTTTTGAAAAAAAAAAAATAATTTTTGAAAAAAAAAAAATTTTTTTGAAAAAAATAAAAATAAAATCATTTTTGAAAAAAAAAATATTTTTGAAAAAAAAATTATTTTTGAAAAAAAAATTATTTTTGAAAAAAAAAAAAATTTTTGAAAAAAAAAAGTCATTTTTAAAAAAAAAATTCATAATTTTTGAAAAAAAAATTCATAATTTTTGAAAAAAAAAAATCATAATTTTTGAAAAAAAAATCATAATTTTTGAAAAAAAAAAAAAATCATAATTTTTGAAAAAAATGTTTAGCTCTTTCAGCTAATGATGAGACTTCAACTTTTTTACTACTATTTATACTTTTTAAAATATTAAGCTTTTTAACACTTTTCACAGTTACTCCAGCCACTCCAACCACACAACAGTTACTCAAGCCACTCCACCCAGTTACTCCGCCCACTCCAGTTGTAGATGCAAGAACACTTTTCACAATTTCCCCAGAAATTGTACCTTTTCTAGTTCTTATTATTATTATAGCCAAATTTACCACCCTAACTCCTCCCACAGTTTTTACACTACAGAGACAAGTAATATACCGAAACGAGCGGATTGTTCCCGATTGGTGTGTTATTACTTTGTGGTTCGCGAAATATCGTCGTTTTTGCGGCAATATTGGTCCCATAGGAATGAATGGTGAAATGTTCAATGTCATTTAATTGGTGTCCTATTACCTTGTGGAACTTTGTGAAAAGCTGAAAAATACCAGTGTGAATCCGGCCTCAATGTCATTTAATTGGTGTGATATTACTTTGTGGAACGTTTCGCCGAATGGTTCACGAAATATCGTTGTTTTTGCGGTGAAATTGGTCCCATAGGAATGAATGGCGAAATGTTCAAAACTAGAGTGGGAGGTGACAAAAGCTGACAACCCCATGATCTGCCAAAACATTATGACCGCCCCATGAAAAAAAAAAATTATTTTTGAAAAAAAAAAAAAAATAATTTTTGAAAAAAAAAATCATTTTTGAAAAAAATGTTCAGCTCTTTCAGCTAATGATGGGACTTCAACTGTTTTACTACTATTTATACTTTTTAAAATATTAAGCTTTTTAACACTTTTCACAGTTACTCCAGCCACTCCAACCACACAACAGTTACTCAAGCCACTCCACCCAGTTACTCCGCCCACTCCAGTTGTAGAGGCAAGAACACTTTTCACAATTTCCCCAGAAATTGTACCTTTTCTAGTTCTTATTATTATAGCCAAATTTACCACCCTAACTCCTCCCACAGTTTTTACACTACATAGACAAGTAATATACCGAAACGTGCGGATTGTTCCCGAATGGTGTGCTATTACTTTGTGGAACGTTTTGCCGAATGGTTCACGAAATATCGTCGTTTTTGCGGCGAAATTGGTCCCATAGGAATGAATGGGGAAACTAGAGTGGGAGATGACAAAAGCTGGAAAATCAGAACATGATTTCTAAACTGCCGCCACTCCCTCATTTTCAAGCCCACCTACACAAATCTTATATCAAAACGTTCAGCTATCCCTGCTGCCACTAAACATGTCCACGGCTAAGCCATAGTCCTGATAGTTTTCACAATATGACCATTTGTTTGCAACTCACGCCGTCCATTGACATTCATTGAAACTACACTCTAGCCCCCTCCAAATTTGAAGGGCAATTTCTAAACTGCGACTGTGCCTTCATTTTTAATATTTCAGAGACATACTATACATCAAAATCTAGGTCTGGGTCTTGTGATTCTCACAATATAAAGATCTTCGCTGTAGGATGTATAGTTTTTAAAATACGGCCATTTGTTTAGAGGTCATTTCAGGAAATTTTAGCCATTAATCAGAGTGTACTGTTAGTGTTTGTTTTGTTGCCATGGTTACCAAAGCTTCTGTTATACACAGGGGGGAGGTGGCTGGAGCATCTCAGCTGATTACAGAGCCCGGGGGAGGGGACAGACACACCATGTACTGATTTATAATAGAGGAATATGATGGGGCAGTTTTGATGGGGCAATTCTGATGGGGCAGTTTTGATGGGGCAATTATGATGGGGCAGTTTTGATGGGGTAATTCTGATGGGGCAGTTTTGATGAAGCAGTATTTGGGAAGCATAAACAGGGCATGAGCGTTGCTAGGAAACAGTGGTTGTAAACACAAGATGCTGAGACACTCCAAATGCATGTGACTTCATCTGCTAGACTTGATAATGCTTGTAGACTCCTCCCACAGTTTTTACACTACAGAGACAAGTAATATACCGAAACGAGCGGATTGTTCCCGATTGGTGTGTTATTACTTTGTGGAATGTTTTGCCGAATGGTCCACGAAATTACGATTTTGCGGCGAAATTGGTCCCATAGGAATGAATGGCGAAATGTTCAAAACTAGAGTGGGAGGTGACAAAAGCTGACAACCCCATGATCAGCCAAAACATTATGACCACCCCATGATCAGCCAAAACATTATGACTGCCCCATGTAAAAAAAAATAATATTTTTGAAAAAAAAAAAAATAATTTTTGAAAAAAAAAAATAATTTTTGAAAAAAAAAATAATAATTTTTGAAAAAAATACAAATAAAATCATTTTTGAAAAAAAAATATTTTTGAAAAAAAAAATATTTTTGAAAAAAAAAAAATATTTTTGAAAAAAAAAACATTTTTTGAAAAAAAAAATATTGAGAAAAAAAAATTATTTTTGAAAAAATAAAAAAATCATTTTTGAAAAAAAATTCATTTTTGAAAAAAAAAATCATTTTTGAAAAAAATGTTCAGCTCTTTCAGCTAATGATGGGACTTCAACTGTTTTACTACTATTTATACTTTTTAAAATATTAAGCTTTTTAACACTTTTCACAGTTACTCAAGCCACTCCACCCAGTTACTCCGCCCACTCCAGTTGTAGAGGCAAGAACACTTTCACAATTTCCCCAGAAATTGTACCTTTTCTAGTTCTTATTATTATTATAGCCAAATTTACCACCCTAACTCCTCCCACAGTTTTTACACTACATAGACAAGTAATATACCGAAACGTACGGATTGTTCCTGAATGGTGTGCTATTACTTTGTGGAACGTTTCGCCGAATGGTTCACGAAATATTGTCGTTTTTGCGGCGAAATGGGTCCCATAGGAATGAATGGGAAACTAGAGTGGGAGATGGCAAAAGCTGGAAAATCAGAACATGATTTCTAAACTGCCGCCACTCCCTCATTTTCAAGCCCACCTACACAAATCTTATATCAAAACGTTCAGCTATCCCTGCTGCCACTAAACATGTCCACGGCTAAGCCATAGTCCTGATAGTTTTCACAATATGACCATTTGTTTGCAACTCACGCCGTCCATTGACATTCATTGAAACTACACTCTAGCCCCTTCAAATTTGAAGGGCAATTTCTAAACTGCGACCGTGCCTTCAATTTTAATATTTCAGAGACATACTATGTATCAAAATCTAGGTCTGGGTCTTGTGATTCTCACAATATAAAGATCTTCGCTGTAGGATGTATAGTTTTTAAAATACGGCCATTTGTTTAGAGGTAATTTCAGGAAATTTTAGCCATTAATCAGTATGTACGGTGTTTGTTTTGTTGCCATGGTTACCAAAGCTTCTGTTATACACAGGGGGGGAGGTGGCTGGAGCATCTCAGCTCTGATTACAGAGCCCGGGGGAGGGGACAGACACACCATGTACTGATTTATAATAGAGGAATATGATGGGGCAGTTTTGATGGGGTAATTCTGATGGGGCAGTTTTGATGAAGTAGTATTTGGGAAGCATAAACAGGGCATGAGCGTTGCTAGGAAACAGTGGTTGTAAACACAAGATGCTGAGACACCCCAAATGCATGTGACTTCATCTGCTAGACTTGATAATGCTTGTAGACTCCTCCCACAGTTTTTACACTACAGAGACAAGTAATATACCGAAACGAGCGGATTGTTCCCGATTGGTGTGTTATTACTTTGTGGAATGTTTTGCCGAATGGTCCACGAAATGACGTTTTTGCGGCGAAATTGGTCCCATAGGAATGAATGGCGAAATGTTCAAAACTAGAGTGGGAGGTGACAAAAGCTGACAACCCCATGAGCAGCCAAAACATTATGACCACCCCATGATCAGCCAAAACATTATGACCGCCCCATGTAAAAAAAAAAAAATATTTTTGAAAACAAAATAATTTTTGAAAAAAAAAAAATAATTTTTGAAAAAAAAAAAAATTTTTTGAAAAAAATAAAAATAAAATCATTTTTGAAAAAAAAAATATTTTTGAAAAAAAAATTATTTTTGAAAAAAAAATTATTTTTGAAAAAAAAAAAAATTTTTGAAAAAAAAAAGTCATTTTTGAAAAAAAAAAGTCATTTTTGAAAAAAAAATTCATAATTTTTGAAAAAAAAATTCATAATTTTTGAAAAAAAAAAATCATAATTTTTGAAAAAAAAATCATAATTTTTGAAAAAAAAAAAAAATCATAATTTTTGAAAAAAATGTTTAGCTCTTTCAGCTAATGATGAGACTTCAACTTTTTTACTACTATTTATACTTTTTAAAATATTAAGCTTTTTAACACTTTTCACAGTTACTCCAGCCACTCCAACCACACAACAGTTACTCAAGCCACTCCACCCAGTTACTCCGCCCACTCCAGTTGTAGATGCAAGAACACTTTTCACAATTTCCCCAGAAATTGTACCTTTTCTAGTTCTTATTATTATTATAGCCAAATTTACCACCCTAACTCCTCCCACAGTTTTTACACTACAGAGACAAGTAATATACCGAAACGAGCGGATTGTTCCCGATTGGTGTGTTATTACTTTGTGGTTCGCGAAATATCGTCGTTTTTGCGGCAATATTGGTCCCATAGGAATGAATGGTGAAATGTTCAATGTCATTTAATTGGTGTCCTATTACCTTGTGGAACTTTGTGAAAAGCTGAAAAATACCAGTGTGAATCCGGCCTCAATGTCATTTAATTGGTGTGATATTACTTTGTGGAACGTTTCGCCGAATGGTTCACGAAATATCGTTGTTTTTGCGGTGAAATTGGTCCCATAGGAATGAATGGCGAAATGTTCAAAACTAGAGTGGGAGGTGACAAAAGCTGACAACCCCATGATCTGCCAAAACATTATGACCGCCCCATGAAAAAAAAAAATTATTTTTGAAAAAAAAAAAAAATAATTTTTGAAAAAAAAAATCATTTTTGAAAAAAATGTTCAGCTCTTTCAGCTAATGATGGGACTTCAACTGTTTTACTACTATTTATACTTTTTAAAATATTAAGCTTTTTAACACTTTTCACAGTTACTCCAGCCACTCCAACCACACAACAGTTACTCAAGCCACTCCACCCAGTTACTCCGCCCACTCCAGTTGTAGAGGCAAGAACACTTTCACAATTTCCCCAGAAATTGTAGCTTTTCTAGTTATTATTATTATTATTATAGCCAAATTTACCACCCTAACTCCTCCCACAGTTTTTACACTACATAGACAAGTAATATACCGAAACGTGCGGATTGTTCCCGAATGGTGTGCTATTACTTTGTGGAACGTTTCGCCGAATGGTCCACGAAATGTCGTTTTTGCGGCGAAATTGGTCCCATAGGAATGAATGGCGAAATGTTCAAAACTAGAGTGGGAGGTGACAAAAGCTGACAACCCCATGATCAGCCAAAACATTATGACCGCCCCATGTAAAAAAAAAATATTTTTGAAGAAAAAAAAAAATGATTTTTGAAAAAAAAAATATTTTTGAAAAAAAAACATTTTTGAAAAAAAAAATAATTTTTAAAAAAAATAATAATTTTTGAAAAAAAAAATAATTTTTGGAAAAAAAATATATTTTTGAAAAAAAATATATATTTTTGAAAAAATATATATATTTTTGAAAAAAAAATTTTTTGAAAAAAAATATATATTTTTGAAAAAAAAATCATTTTTGAAAAAAAAAATCATAATTTTTGAAAAAAATGTTCAGCTCTTTCAGCTAATGATGAGACTTCAACTTTTTTACTACTATTTATACTTTTTAAAATATTAAGCTTTTTAACACTTTTCACAGTTACTCCAGCCACTCCAACCACACAACAGTTACTCAAGCCACTCCACCCAGTTACCACTCCACCCAGTTACTCTGCCCACTCCAGTTGTAGAGGCAAGAACACTTTTCACAATTTCCCCAGAAATTGTACCTTTTCTAGTTAAGTGTTCTTGCATAGCAAGAGCACTTACTGTTATCTCACATATATATTATTCTTATTATTATAGCCAAATTTACCACCCTAACTCCTCCCACAGTTTTTACACTACATAGACAAGTAATATACCGAAACGTGCGGATTGTTCCCGAATGGTGTGCTATTACTTTGTGGAACGTTTCGCCGAATGGTTCACAAAATATCGTCATTTTTGCGGCGAAATTGGTCCCATAGGAATGAATGGGGAAACTAGAGTGGGAGATGACAAAAGCTGGAAAATCAGAACATGATTTCTAAACTGCCGCCACTCCCTCATTTTCAAGCCCACCTACACAAATCTTATATCAAAACGTTCAGCTATCCCTGCTGCCACTAAACATGTCCACGGCTAAGCCATAGTCCTGATAGTTTTCACAATATGACCATTTGTTTGTAACTCACGCCGTCCATTGACATTCATTGAAACTACACTCTAGCCCCCTCCAAATTTGAAGGGCAATTTCTAAACTGCGACCGTGCCTTCATTTTTAATATTTCACAGACATACTATACATCAAAATCTAGGTCTGGGTCTTGTGATTCTCACAATATAAAGATCTTCGCTGTAGGATGTATAGTTTTTAAAATACGACCATTTGTTTAGAGGTCATTTCAGGAAATTTTAGCCATTAATCAGAGTGTACTGTTAGTGTTTGTTTTGTTGCCATGGTTACCAAAGCTTCTGTTATACACAGGGGGGAAGGTGGCTGGAGCATCTCAGCTCTGATTACAGAGCCCGGGGGAGGGGACAGACACACCATGTACTGATTTATAATAGAGGAATATGATGGGGCAGTTTTGATGGGGTAATTCTGATGGGGCAGTTTTGATGAAGTAGTATTTGGGAAGCATAAACAGGGCATGAGCGTTGCTAGGAAACAGTGGTTGTAAACACAAGATGCTGAGACACCCCAAATGCATGTGACTTTATCTGCTAGACTTGATAATGCTTGTAGACTCCTCCCACAGTTTTTACACTACAGAGACAAGTAATATACCGAAACGAGCGGATTGTTCCCGATTGGTGTGCTATTACTTTGTGGAATGTTTCACCGAATGGTTCACGAAATATCGTAGTTTTTGCGGCGAAATTGGTCCCATAGGAATGAATGGCGAAATGTTCAAAACTAGAGTGGAAGGTGACAAAAGCTGAGAACCCCCTGATTAGCCAAAACATTATGACCACCCCATGATCAGCCAAAACATTATGACCGCCCCATGAAAAAAAAAATATTTTTGAAAAAAAAAAAAAATTCATTTTTGAAAAAAAAAATATTATTGAGAAAAAAAAATATTTTTGAAAAAAGAAAAAATTATTTTTGAAAAAAAAAAAATTATTTTGAAGAAAAAAAAAATTTTTGAGAAAAAAAAATTTTGAACAAAAAAAATTTATTTTTGAAAAAAAAATATATATTTTTTTAAAAAAAAATTATTTTTGAAAAAAAAATTTTTTGAAAAAAAAAAGAAAAAAAAATTATTTTTGAAAAAAAAAATATTTTTGAAAAAATAAAAAAAAATAATTTTTGAAAAAAAAAATCATTAAAAAAAATCATAAAAAAAAAATCATTTTTGAAAAAATCATAAAAAAAAAATCATTTTTGAAAAAAAAAATCATTTTTGAAAAAAAAGTTCAGCTCTTTCAGCTAATGATGGGACTTCAACTGTTTTACTACTATTTATACTTTTTAAAATATTAAGATTTTTAACACTTTTCACAGTTACTCCGCCCACTCCACCCAGTTACTCCGCCCACTCCAGTTGTAGAGGCAAGAACACTTTCACAATTTCCCCAGAAATTGTACCTTTTCTAGTTAAGTGTTCTTGCATAGCAAGACCACTTACTGTTATCTCACATATATATTATTCTTATTATTATAGCCAAATTTACCACCCTAACTCCTCCCACAGTTTTTACACTACATAGACAAGTAATATACCGAAACGTGCGGATTGTTCCCGAATGGTGTGCTATTACTTTGTGGAACGTTTCGCCGAATGGTTCACGAAATATCGTCGTTTTTGCGGCGAAATTGGTCCCATAGGAATGAATGGGGAAACTAGAGTGGGAGATGACAAAAGCTGGAAAATCAGAACATGATTTCTAAACTGCCGCCACTCCCTCATTTTCAAGCCCACCTACACAAATCTTATATCAAAACGTTCAGCTATCCCTGCTGCCACTAAACATGTCCACGGCTAAGCCATAGTCCTGATAGTTTTCACAATATGACCATTTGTTTGCAACTCACGCCGTCCATTGACATTCATTGAAACTACACTCTAGCCCCCTCCAAATTTGAAGGGCAATTTCTAAACTGCGACTGTGCCTTCATTTTTAATATTTCACAGACATACTATACATCAAAATCTAGGTCTGGGTCTTGTGATTCTCACAATATAAAGATCTTCGCTGTAGGATGTATAGTTTTTAAAATACGGCCATTTGTTTAGAGGTCATTTCAGGAAATTTTAGCCATTAATCAGAGTGTACTGTTAGTGTTTGTTTTGTTGCCATGGTTACCAAAGCTTCTGTTATACACAGGGGGGGAGGTGGCTGGAGCATCTCAGCTGATTACAGAGCCCGAGGGAGGGGACAGACACACCATGTACTGATTTATAATAGAGGAATATGATGGGGCAGTTTTGATGGGGTAATTCTGATGGGGCAGTTTTGATGAAGCAGTATTTGGGAAGCATAAACAGGGCATGAGCGTTGCTAGGAAACAGTGGTTGTAAACACAAGATGCTGAGACACTCCAAATGCATGTGACTTCATCTGCTAGACTTGATAATGCTTGTAGACTCCTCCCACAGTTTTCACACTACAGAGACAAATAATATACCGAAACGAGCGGATTGTTCCCGATTGGTGTGTTATTACTTTGTGGAATGTTTTGCCGAATGGTCCACGAAATGACGTTTTTGCGGCGAAATTGGTCCCATAGGAATGAATGGCGAAATGTTCAAAACTAGAGTGGGAAGTGACAAAAGCTGACAACCCCCTGATTAGCCAAAACATTATGACCACCCCATGATCAGCCAAAACATTATGACCGCCCCATGAAAAAAAAAAAAAAATTTTTGAAAAAAGTAAAAAAATAATTTTTGAAAAAAAAAATCATTTTTGAAAAAAAAAAAAATATATATTTTTGAAAAAAAAAATTATTTTTGAAAAAAAAAAATATTTTTGAAAAAAAAATTTCTTTAAAAAAAAAAATTATTTTTGAAAAAAAAATATATTTGAAAAAAAAAAATATTTTTGAAAAAAAAAAAATTATTTTTGAAAAAAAAATTACTTTAAAAAAAATAATAATTTCGAAAAAAAAATTATTTTTGAAATAAAAAAATTCATTTTTGAAAAAAAAAATTACCTTTGAAAAAAAAAATTACTTTTGAAGAAAAAAAAATCATTTTTGATTAAAAAAAATTCATTTTTGAAAAAAAAAATTACTTTTGAAAAAAATGTTCAGCTCTTTCAGCGAATGATGGAACTTTTTTACTACTATTTATACTTTTTAAAATATTAAGCTTTTTAACACTTTTCACAGTTACTCAAGCCACTCCACCCCACCCAGTTACTCCGCCCACTCCAGTTGTAGAGGCAAGAACACTTTCACAATTTCCCCAGAAATTGTACCTTTTCTAGTTCTTATTATTATTATAGCCAAATTTACCACCCTAACTCCTCCCACAGTTTTTACACTACATAGACAAGTAATATACCGAAACGTGCGGATTGTTCCCGAATGGTGTGCTATTACTTTGTGGAATGTTTCGCCGAATGGTTCACGAAATATCGTCGTTTTTGCGGCGAAATTGGTCCCATAGGAATGAATGGGGAAACTAGAGTGGGAGATGGCAAAAGCTGGAAAATCAGAACATGATTTCTAAACTGCCGCCACTCCCTCATTTTCAAGCCCACCTACACAAATCTTATATCAAAACGTTCAGCTATCCCTGCTGCCACTAAACATGTCCACGGCTAAGCCATAGTCCTGATAGTTTTCACAATATGACCATTTGTTTGCAACTCACGCCGTCCATTGACATTCATTGAAACTACACTCTAGCCCCTTCAAATTTGAAGGGCAATTTCTAAACTGCGACCGTGCCTTCAATTTTAATATTTCAGAGACATACTATGTATCAAAATCTAGGTCTGGGTCTTGTGATTCTCACAATATAAAGATCTTCGCTGTAGGATGTATAGTTTTTAAAATATGGCCATTTGTTTAGAGGTCATTTCAGGAAATTTTAGCCATTAATCAGAGTGTACGGTGTTTGTTTTGTTGCCATGGTTACCAAAGCTTCTGTTATACACAGGGGGGGAGGTGGCTGGAGCATCTCAGCTCTGATTACAGAGCCCGGGGGAGGGGACAGACACACCATGTACTGATTTATAATAGAGGAATATGATGGGGCAGTTTTGATGGGGTAATTCTGATGGGGCAGTTTTGATGAAGTAGTATTTGGGAAGCATAAACAGGGCATGAGCGTTGCTAGGAAACAGTGGTTGTAAACACAAGATGCTGAGACACCCCAAATGCATGTGACTTCATCTGCTAGACTTGATAATGCTTGTAGACTCCTCCCACAGTTTTTACACTACAGAGACAAGTAATATACTGAAACGAGCGGATTGTTCCCGATTGGTGTGTTATTACTTTGTGGAATGTTTCACCGAATGGTCCACGAAATGATGTTTTTGCAGCGAAATTGGTCCCATAGGAATGAATGGGGAAACTAGAGTGGGAGGTGACAAAAGCTGAAAAATCAGAACATGATTTCTAAACTGCCGCCACTCCCTCATTTTTAAGCCCACCTACACAAATCTTATATCAAAACGTTCAGCTATCCCTGCTGCCACTAAACATGTCCACAGCTAAGCCATAGTCCTGATAGTTTTCACAATATGACCATTTGTTTGCAACTCACGCCGTCCATTGACATTCATTGAAACTACACTCTAGCCCCTTCAAATTTGAAGGGTAATTTCTAAACTGCGACTGTGCCTCCATTTTTAATATTTCAGAGACATACTATACATCAAAATCTAGGTCTGGGTCTTGTGATTCTCACAATATAAAGATCTTCGCTGTAGGATGTATAGTTTTTGAGAAAAAGCTTTTTGTTTAGAGGTCATTTCAGGAAATTTTAGCCATTAATGTAGTAGTACTGTTTGTTTTGTTGCCATGGTTACCAAAGCTTCTGTTATACACAGGGGGGGAGGTGGCTGGAGCATCTCAGCTCTGATTACAGAGCCCGGGGGAGGGGATAGACACACCATGTACTGATTTATAATAGAGGAATATGATGGGGCAGTTTTGATGGGGCAGTTTTAATGGGGCAGTTTTGATGGTGGCAATATGACAACCCCATGATCAGCTGAAACATTATGACCGCCCCATGAAAAAAAATATATATTTTTGAAAAAAAAAAAAATATTTTTGAAAAAAAAAAATATATATTTTTGAAAAAAAAAAAAAATTTTTTGAAAAAAAAAAAAAAATTTTTGAGAAAAAAATTATTTTTGAAAAAAATATTTTATTTTTGAAAAAAAAAAATTATTTTTGAAAAAAAATTACTTTAAAAAAAAAATAATTTCGAAAAAAAAAATTATTTTTGAAAAAAAATTACTTTTGAAAAAAAAAAATTACTTTTGAAAAAAAAAATCATTTTTGAAAAAAAAAATTCATTTTTGAAGAAAAAAATTCATTTTTGAAGAAAAAAAAATCATTTTTGAATAAAAAAAAATTCATTTTTGAAAAAAACAAATTACTTTTGAAAAAAATGTTCAGCTCTTTCAGCTAATGATGGAACTTTTTTACTACTATTTATACTTTTTGAAACATTAAGCTTTTTAACACTTTTCACAGTTACTCAAGCCACTCCACCCCACCCAGTTACTCCGCCCACTCCAGTTGTAGAAGCAAGAACACTTTCACAATTTCCCCAGAAATTGTACCTTTTCTAGTCATATGTAAAATCTTTAAGATCCCAGGCTCACTTGAGTGGTAAACCTGCTCTTCTCCAAACCTCCTGTGTAAACGGACAATTCCAAAACAAGTGTATCACAGACTCTTTAACTAGCAGACATGTCACAGGGGCTCTTGCCACTAGGCCTCTACAACAGTGCTGGAACTCTCTTGTAGGGAGGCACTGGTGGACTATAGCCCAGGCAAGGTCCTTGTGTACGTTTGCCAGATTCTTCCTGTACACATTTCTCCACACAGTCTTGGACCTTGCCTGGAAGAAATTAGAGACCTGCAATATACTTTCAGTACTTCGCAGGACCATTGTTAGCTTTCTCTGGTTGTTTAAAAGTTCTGAATCTGTGTCTCAAAGTTCCTAAAAGTTCCTATGCGCCGTTCTAAAAGTTCTAAAAGTTTTCTTTAAGACAACATAGTGTTTCGGGAGAGATAAAAACAAAGGAGTAGTCAGGGAAATCCTGGTCCGTTGCCTAAAAATCATCCCTGCAGCATATTTTAAAAAACAACTAAATTGCCATTGATTTAAAAAGTTTAAAACGGAAACATAAATATTTTACATAAAAATCAGATTAGGGACATCCTTCCCTCCATTTAGTTTACATTTATTCATATAAACTCTTTTTAATTTTTCCATTTTTGAATTCCATAAAAACTTAAAACATACAGTGACGTTTGAGGATCTTTAACTAAAATGTAGTGCTCACCAATGAGTTCAGTCAATGCCAGATATACCAGATGTTTGAAACAATAGAAGTAAACAGTTCACATCAGTCAGTATCCCTTACAAGGGATACTTTTGCAGTCCTCCTGACTAGGGATGAGCTTGGAGTTCAAGTCAAACCCATGTTCCACTCGAACATCGCCTGTAAGGCCGTTCGTCGAATTGTGAACGTTATGGACCATTTGCGCCAAATTCAAGTGGCACGTCACGGCCCATAATTCACTGCGGCATCGCAGTGCATTGCTGGCTGATGATTGGCCAAGCATGCACTATGACCCGCATGCTTGGCCAACCACAGCGCCGTCTGTACAGAGAGTCGTAATTGGCCAAAGCCTGGGTGGCTTTGGCCAATTATGGCTCAGGGGGTTTAGTAAATGCCTCACACTATATAAAGCCGCCTGCATGGTGGCCTTGTGTAGTGTGTTGCGGCAGAGAGAAATAGACAGAGAGACAGTGTCATTTGATTTAAGTTAGATAGAGTAGGCAGGTGAGCCAGTTAGTTGCACTTACAATGTTTTGTGTATATATATGCATCCTAGGTGTTGTGTGTGTGTATATATATATATATATATATATATATATATATATATATATATATACTGTATTCAGTTTAGCTAGATCCGTTCCTGTTATTCTCTTCCTACTGACAGGCAGGCAGGGGTTTTTACAGTATTTACAGTTGGTGTACTGTGTCCTTTGCAGAGTGTGCACCTAAAGCTAACTGAAGAAAATTGCTGGTGTTCTTTGGATCCTATTAGTATCACAGGCAAGCAGCTACAGTATTTACAGTTAGTGTACTTTGTCCTCTGCACAGTGTGCACCTAAAGCTAACTGAAGAAAATTGCTGGTGTTTTTCTGATCCTATTAGTAATGCAGGCAGGCAGCTACAGTATTTAAAGTTAGTGTACTGTGTCCTCTGCACAGTGTGCACCTAAAGCTATCTGAAGAAAATTGCTGGTGTTCTTCTGATCTTATTAGTACCACAGGCAGGCAGCTACAGTATTTACAGTTAGTGTACTGTGTCCTCTGCACAGTGTGCACCTAAAGCTACCTGAAGAAAATTGGTGGTGTTCTTCTGATCATATTAGTAACACAGGCAGGCAGCTGCAGTAATTACAGTTAGTGTACTGTGTCCTCTGCACAGTGTGCACCTAAAGCTACCTGAAGAAAATTGGTAGTGTTATTCTGATCATATTAGTACCACAGGCAGACAGCTGCAGTATTTACAGTTAGTGTACTGTGTCCTCTGCACAGTGTGCACCTAAAGCTATCTGAAGACAATTGCTGTTCTGTTTCTATTAATACCACAGGCAGGCAACTGCAGTATTTACAATTAGTGTACTGTGTCCTCTGCACAGTGTGCACCTAAAGCTACCTGAAGAAAATTGGTGGTGTTCTGATCATATTAGTACCACAGGCAGGCAGTTACAGTACTTACAGTTAGTGTACTGTGTCCTCTGCACAGTGTGCGCCTAAAGCTACCTGAAGAAAATTGCTGGTGTACTTCTGATCCTATTAGTACCACAGGCAGACAGCTGCAGTATTTACAGTTAGTGTATAGTGTCCTCTGCATAGTGTGTACCTAAAGCAACCTGAAGACAATTGCTGGTGTTCTGATTCTGTAAATACCACAGGCAGGCAGCTGTAGTTTTTAAATTAGTGTACTGTGTCCTCTGCACAGTGTGCACCTAAAGCTACCTGAAGAAAATTGGTGATGTTCTTCTGATCCTATTAGTACCACAGGCAGGCAGCTGCAGTATTTACAGTTAGTGTACTGTGTCCTCTGCAGAGTGTGCACCTAAAGCTACCTGAAGACAATTGGTGGTGTTCTTCTGATCCTAATAGTAACACAGGCAGGCAGCTGCAGTATTTACAGTTAGTGTATTGTGTCCTCTGCATAGTGTGTACCTAAAGCAAACCGAAGACAATTTCTGGTGTTCTGATCCTATTAATACCACAGGCAGGCAGCTGAAGTATTTACAGTTAGTGTACTGTGTCCACTGCACAGTGTGCACCTAAAGCTATCTGAAGACAATTGCTGTTATTCTGTTCCTATTATTGCCACAGGCAGGCAGCTGCAGTATTAACGGTTAATGTACTGTGTCCTCTGCACAGTGTGCACCTAAAGTTACCTGAGGAAAATTGGTGGTGTTCTTCTGATCCTATTAGAACCACAGGCAGGCAGCTACAGTATTTACATTTAGTGTACTGTGTCCTCTGCACAGTGTGCACCTAAAGCTACCTGAAGAAAATTGGTGGTGTTCTTCTGATTCTATTAATACCACAGGCAGGCAGCTGCAGAATTTACAGTTAGTGTACTGTGTCCTCTGCACAGTGTGCACCTAAAGCTACCTGAAGAAAATTGGTGGTGTTCTTCTGATCCTATTAGTACCACAGGCAGGCAGACACCTGCAGTATTTACTGTTAGTGTACTGTGTCCTCTGCACAGAGTGCACCTAAAGCAACCTGAAGACAATTGCTGGTGTTCTGATCCTATTAATACCACAGGCAGGCAGCTGCAGTATTTACAGTTAGTGTACTATGTCCTCTGCACAGCATGCACCTAAAACTACCTAAAGAAAATTGGTGTTCTTCTGATCCTATTAGTACCACAGGCAGGCAGATGCAGTATTTACAGTTAGTGTACTGTGTCCTCTGCACAGTGTGCACCTAAAGCTACCTGAAGACAATTGCTGTTGTTCGAATCCTATTAATACCACAGGCAGGCAGCTGCAGTATTTACAATTAGTGTACCGTGTCCTCTGCACAGTGTGCACCTAAAGCTACCTGAAGCAAATTGCTGGTGTTCTTTGGATCCTATTAGTACCACAGGCAGGCAGCTGCAGTATTTACAGTTAGTGTACTGTGTCCACTGCACAGTGTGCACCTAAAGCTACCTGAAGACAATTGCTGTTGTTCTGATCCTATTAATACCACAGGCAGGCCGCTGCAGTATTTAAAGTTAGTGTACTGTGTCCTCTGCACAGTGTGCACTTAAAGCTACCTGAAGAAAATTGGTGGTGTTTTTCTGTTCCTATTAGTACCACAGGCAGGCAGCTACAGTATTTACAGTTAGTGTACGGTGTCCTCTGCACAGTGTGCACCTAAAGCTACCTAAAGAAAATTGGTGGTGTTCTTCTGATCCTATTAGAACCACAGGCAGGCAGCTACAGTATTTACAGTTAGTGTACCATGTCCTCTGCACAGTGTGCACCTAAAGCTACCTGAAGAAAATTGGTGGTGTTCTTCTGATCCTATTAGTACCACAGGCAGGCAGCTGCAGTATTTACAGTTAGTGTACTGTGTCCTCTGCATAGTGTGCACTTAAAGCTACCTGAAGAAAATTGGTGGTGTTCTTCTGATCCTATTAGTACCACAGGCAGACAGCTACAGTATTTACAGTTACTATACTGTGTCCTCTGCACAGTGTGCACCTAAAACTACGTGAAGAAAATCGGTGGTGTTCTGATCTTATTAGTACCACAGGCACGCAGCTGCAGTATTTACAGTTAGTGTAACGTGTCCTCTGCACACTGTGCACCTAAAGCTACGTGAAAAAAATCGGTGTTCTTCTGATCCTATTAGTACTACAGGCAGGAAGCTACAGTATTTAAAGTCAGTGTACTGTGTCCTCTGCACAGTGTGCACCTAAAGTTACCTGAGGAAAATTGGTGGTGTTCTTCTGATCCTATTAGAACCACAGGCAGGCAGCTACAGTATTTACATTTAGTGTACTGTGTCCTCTGCACAGTGTGCACCTAAAGCTACCTGAAGAAAATTGGTGGTGTTCTTCTGATTCTATTAATACCACAGGCAGGCAGCTGCAGAATTTACAGTTAGTGTACTGTGTCCTCTGCACAGTGTGCACCTAAAGCTACCTGAAGAAAATTGGTGGTGTTCTTCTGATCCTATTAGTACCACAGGCAGGCAGACACCTGCAGTATTTACTGTTAGTGTACTGTGTCCTCTGCACAGAGTGCACCTAAAGCAACCTGAAGACAATTGCTGGTGTTCTGATCCTATTAATACCACAGGCAGGCAGCTGCAGTATTTACAGTTAGTGTACTATGTCCTCTGCACAGCATGCACCTAAAGCTACCTAAAGAAAATTGGTGTTCTTCTGATCCTATTAGTACCACAGGCAGGCAGATGCAGTATTTACAGTTAGTGTACTGTGTCCTCTGCACAGTGTGCACCTAAAGCTACCTGAAGACAATTGCTGTTGTTCGAATCCTATTAATACCACAGGCAGGCAGCTGCAGTATTTACAATTAGTGTACCGTGTCCTCTGCACAGTGTGCACCTAAAGCTACCTGAAGCAAATTGCTGGTGTTCTTTGGATCCTATTAGTACCACAGGCAGGCAGCTGCAGTATTTACAGTTAGTGTACTGTGTCCACTGCACAGTGTGCACCTAAAGCTACCTGAAGACAATTGCTGTTGTTCTGATCCTATTAATACCACAGGCAGGCCGCTGCAGTATTTAAAGTTAGTGTACTGTGTCCTCTGCACAGTGTGCACTTAAAGCTACCTGAAGAAAATTGGTGGTGTTTTTCTGTTCCTATTAGTACCACAGGCAGGCAGCTACAGTATTTACAGTTAGTGTACGGTGTCCTCTGCACAGTGTGCACCTAAAGCTACCTAAAGAAAATTGGTGGTGTTCTTCTGATCCTATTAGAACCACAGGCAGGCAGCTACAGTATTTACAGTTAGTGTACCATGTCCTCTGCACAGTGTGCACCTAAAGCTACCTGAAGAAAATTGGTGGTGTTCTTCTGATCCTATTAGTACCACAGGCAGGCAGCTGCAGTATTTACAGTTAGTGTACTGTGTCCTCTGCATAGTGTGCACTTAAAGCTACCTGAAGAAAATTGGTGGTGTTCTTCTGATCCTATTAGTACCACAGGCAGACAGCTACAGTATTTACAGTTACTGTACTGTGTCCTCTGCACAGTGTGCACCTAAAACTACGTGAAGAAAATCGGTGGTGTTCTGATCTTATTAGTACCACAGGCACGCAGCTGCAGTATTTACAGTTAGTGTACTGTGTCCTCTGCACACTGTGCACCTAAAGCTACGTGAAAAAAATCGGTGTTCTTCTGATCCTATTAGTACTACAGGCAGGAAGCTACAGTATTTAAAGTCAGTGTACTGTGTCCTCTGCACAGTGTGCACCTAAAGCTATCTGAAGAAAATTGGTGGTGTTCTTCTGATCCTGTTAGTACCACAGGCAGATAGTTGCAGTATTTACAGTTAGTGTACTGTGTCCTCTGCACAGTGTGCACCTAAAGCTATCTGAAGACAATTGCTGTTGTTCTGTTCCTATTAATACCACAGGCAGGAAGCTGCAGTATTTACAGTTAGTGTACTGTGTCCTCTGCACAGTGTGCACCTAAAGTTATGTGAACAAAATTGGTGGTGTTCTGATCTTATTAGTAGCACAGGCAGGCAGCTGCAGTATTTACAATTAGTGTACTGTGTCCTCTGCACACTGTGCACCTAAAGCTACCTAAAGAAAATTGGTGGTGTTCTTCTTATCCTATTAGTACCACAGGCAGGCAGCTGCAGTATTTACAGTTAGTGTACTGTGTCCTCTGCACAGTGTGCACCTAAAGTTACCCGAAGAAAATTGCTGGTGTTCTTCTGATCCTATTAGTACTACAGGCAGGAAGCTACAGTATTTAAAGTCAGTGTACTGTGTCTTCTGCACAGTGTGCACCTAAAGCTATCTGAAGAAAATTGGTGGTGTTCTTCTGATCCTATTAGTACCACAGGCAGTCAGCTACAGTATTTACAGTTAGTTTACTGTGTCCTCTGCAGAGTGTGCACCTAAAGCTACCTGAAGAAAATTGGTGGTGTTCTTCTGATCCTATTAGTACCACAGGCAGTCAGCTACAGTATTTACAGTTAGTGTACTGTGTCCTCTGCACAGTGTGCACCTAAAGCTATCTGAAGACAATTGCTGTTGTTCTGTTCCTATTAATACCACAGGCAGGCAGCTGCAGTATTTACAGTTATGCCCCGTACACACGGTCGGACTTTGTTCGGACATTCTGACAACAAAATCCTAGGATTTTTTCCGACGGATGTTGGCTCAAACTTGTTTTGCCTACACACGGTCGCACAAAGTTGTCGGAATTTCCGATCGCCAAGAACGCGGTGACGTACACCACGTACGACGAGACTAGAAAAGGCCGGTTCAGAACCAAGCGCGGCACCCTTTGGGCTCCTTTTTGCTAATCTCGTGCTAGTAAAAGTTTGGTGAGAGACGATTCGCGCTTTTTCAGACTCGTGGCTTTCAGATCGTTTTCTGCCGTTCAGTTTGTGCTTGTGGGTTTGTATCTGCTCTTCAGTGCGTGCAGTCAGTTCGTATCGGAGTTTTCTGTGTGATCTTGCCTGCTCGTTGCTGTTTTTCAGGTCGCTCTTCACAGGCCTTGCTGTTCTTCAGTGCGTTCTGTTACTTCGTTCTGAGCAGCCGACCGTTTTCTAGCCATGTTTCGTATGCGTACTCCTCGTAGAGTTCGTGCTGTGCGGGGGCTTGGTGTTGGGGTCCTGACCTTGACACAAGTCCAGTCCATGAACAGGGTGGGGAGGAGTTCATGGACCAAGAATTGGTTGCTTCAGCGTGACCAGTTCTGTCATATGCCTTTACTCCGTGAGATCCGTGAGAATAATCCTGATGATTTCAGGAACTTTCTCAGGATGACGGACTCTGTGTTTCACCGTTTGTTGGCTTCGCTGACCCCCTATATTAGCAGGCAGGATACCTGCATGAGGCAAGCCATCACTCCGAAGCGGAGGTTGGTAGCTACCTTGCGGTATTTGGCCACAGGGAGAAGCCTGCAGGACTTCAAGTTCTCGACAGGCATCTCCCCCCAGGCTCTGGGGATCATTTTCCCAGAGACCTGTTCTGCCATCATACAGGTCCTGCAGAAGGAGTATATGAAGGTAAGATTTTTATCCTTTTATATCACATTTTATTGTATTGAATGTTTGATAATATATTGTATTTCTTCCCTCATTCCCTAATTACCATGATTGTAATATGCTGTGAATGTCCCCTTTGTTCTCATGCATGCTGGATTTTTAGGTAATTATTATTTTATGTCCTTCATACATATTTGCCCTTCACTAACCTCCCCAGCATGGTGTCTCCTGCCCTATATTCACCTCATGTAGTCACTTAACAATGTATTTTATCACCTCCATAGTAGTGCTTTACCCCAAACACCCCCTAAAATGTTTGGAAATGTTATTTTTGATTTAAATTCAGGCAGAGTGCCAGAGGCTTTTTTTGTGGTGTCCCCAATTTTTTTTTAACCCCCCCCCCCCAACTGCTAAGTCAGCTGATCCCAATTCTCTATCCTCAATCATCTATCTGCTGACTTTGCCAAACCCATACACACTATACCCATCTCTTTACTGGTCAGATTTATGAATGAATTCCCCAAAGCACGTAGTGCAAGGGCCTGCCTGTATACTTTCCAATGGTACTGTTTAAAGTTTTTGTATCCTATTATTATCTTGATAGGTAATAGCAGAATGTTCAAATGTCCTCAAATGTGTACAGTGTGTATTTATATCTTTGTATTATGACACTTCTTACCTGTCCAGTGGTCTGCCAATAGTGTAACTAAGGAGGGGCTGTTCCAAGTAATACCCTGTATTTAGGCATTCATCTCTCAATGAAGTGAAGAGGGTTACCTGTCCAAGAGTTCCCCCCCCTATAATGTTAGAAATGGCCCATGAGAGGGGGGGAGGGGGAATATGATAGGTGTACCTTATACTTTGGCCTTGTTAAATTCCCCTTAGTAAATGCTATCTGGAGGTTGCCCCATAATGTTTGTGTCTAATCTGCTTGCCATGTTTCTGTGAAAAAATAGTAATGTTTATTTTTTTTTCCTCAACAGTTTCCTTCAACGCCACAGGAATGGCAGACTATGGCCTCCCACTTTGCCCAGCAGTGGGACTTTTTCTTAACTGCGGAGGGGCAATTGATGGGAAACACGTCCACATCGTCCCACCACCCAACTCGGGGTCGTACTATTATAATTACAAGGGGTTTAATAGTATAGTGATGTTGGCGGTGGTGTCGGCTAATTACGAGTTCTTGTATGTGGACGTGGGGAAGAATGGCCGGATGTCCGATGGTGGAGTGATCGCCCAGACGGAGTTCTACAGGCGTCTCCAGAATGGCAGCTTGGACTTACCACCTCCAGAGGACAATGTTGAAGGTCTCCCATTTGTGTTTGTTGCTGATGAAGCATTTGCGCTGGGGGACCACCTGATGCGGCCATTCCCGATGAGGACCCTCACCCCGGAACAGAGGGTTTTTAATTACCGGCTGGCCAGAGCCCGAAGAGTGGTGGAGAACACATTTGGAATCCTGGCCAGCCGGTTCCGATTATTTCTGACACCCATCCATATGGCGGAGTATAAACTGAACCATATAATACTTGCCTGCTGTGTTCTCCATAATTTTTTAAGAAAACATTCAGCCAACTATGCTGGCTCAGTTGGGCCTGAGGCCGGAATCCCTAATCCATCAACACTGACGGCGCTTGAAAGTGGCCGTCCTGGCTTGCCCTCCCTGAATGCCCGTGATGTCCGGTTACGCTACCTGGAGTTCTTTGCGGGTAGGGGGGCTATCAATATGCCAGACAATCTGTGACACCTTTTTCAAATAAAAAACAACCAAAAGAAATTCTTTGTGGACATTTACTGCTTGTGTTTGTTTTAGCTGACCCTGACAGAAATGTGTTGAGTGCAGAAAATGTCGTGATTGGGTAACCTTATAAAAAACAGTGTTGGCTGGTACTTCCTAAATGCAAAAACACATTTCACTACAAGTGCACTTGCACTTGCAACTGCACTGAACCTGCACTTGTAGTGCAAAGAGGATTTGCCCTTAGGAAATAACCCCCATTTTTGCATAAAACAGCAATTACATCACCCCAAAAGTGTTGTAGTGTTGAGACAATAATCCACACTTTCTTGAGTAAGGCACTTTTTTATACCTGCACAATCACATGTGCATTTCCCAAAGGTTTTTAAAACAAACCAACATGTTTGTTGTATAACTATGTTTGCAGTAGCATTATGAAAAATCAAAATATCCATTTCAGATAAAACAGGCCTGTGTAAAACCAACAAGAAAGCCAAAAAACTTGAACTTACAAAGTTCACATATGGTAAAACCTGAAGGCTATATCAAACATGAGTATTTATGAACTGTGTTTGATATAGCGTTCAGATGGGGGGAAATCACCCCTGGAAAAGCCAAATTTGGAAGATGCACACCAATTTACGAATGTCAACATGTGCTATCTGCCATCAGGGGGGATCAAGGGACGTGTTTTGGGGGAGCAAACCCTTCCTCAACGCTACTTTATAATTGAGGAAGGGGTTGCACCCCCAAAACGCGTCCATTGATATCCCGTGATGGCAGATAGCACATGTTGGCACACTGTGTGCATCCTCCAAATTTGGCTTTTTTAAACATTTAAAAAATTTTGGTACGATAAAACAGGTGATTTTGTGGGGTTTAAATTCGCCCCAAAACATCAATGATGTTATTATTTTTTTTAATAACATCACTGATTTGTTGCTGGATGTTTTGCAATTGGAGATTACACCCCATGATCTCCCCAATGAGTATCTGGGCACTTTCAGATGTAAAGCGTTCTGGATCATGATCACCTAAAAAGAGATAAAGAACAAAAAAAAGGTCTCAAAAATCTGCCACCATCCATCCCTTTTACCTGAGCCTGTGGTCGCAGACACTCACCTGTTGTGGTGCCAATCTCCACCACGTCTTCTTCTTCTTCCTGCTCTTCTTCTTGTGTTGGTATTTCCCCTTCTTCCAGAGGGGGGGGGGGGGTCTCTGGTCTCCTGGGATGAGGGGTGTCCGAGTCTTTTCTCCCCTATGTAAAACAAAAATGGTATACTTAGCACACAGATATTTGATGGCAGAACTAGAAATAGGAAACATTGCTCGGAAGTGGGGTACAATTGTCTATTTTAGCAGAGTTCCAAGATGTATATTTTTTATTGCCCTTTGTCAAGCTGCAATACTTTACCTGTTTGGTACAAGCTTCACAGATGTAGCCCCCCCTATAGTATACACTGGAACACATGTGTGCCCCCCCTAATAAAAAGGGTGTTCTGGGGTCCCACACTAGTGCTCCAGTGTCCAGATGTGAAAACAGCTGCTCAGTGTCCTCTCCTTACACACAATCTAGTTTGCATTTCATTCTAGTAACAAACCCATCTACACAAACAAATATTTGGCATCCAAGTAGGCCCCCAAAAATGTGTGAAAATGCATATGGCCTAAACAATGGTGTTCTAGAGGCCGAAAGAAAAATGTTTGATACGAACAAATAATGTGCCCATGAACATTAAAGTTGACCTTTTGAAACGTTACAACTAATAAAAGCATATGGAGCAGAACGAACGTAATAAAGACAGAAAGAATAGGAACACAGCACAACTACTTACTTTTTTGCAGCACTCTCCGGATCTTTCGGTACTTCTCTGGCTCTCTCAACTTGAGGTCCGACCACCGCTTCCTGAGCTGATCTTTAGACCTTCGTACCCCGAAATTCCGCTCTAGACTCCTGACCACTTTCACCATGATCTTGGCCTTTCGGATGTTCGTGTTGGGGTAAGGCCCATATTTTCTGTCATAGTCGGACTTCCTTATGATGTCGACCATCTCCAACATCTCCCCAAACGACATATTTGTGGCCTTAAAACGTCTCCTTCTGGATCGGGACGTGCCTGGATCCGGGCTTTCCTCCTCCTCCTCCTCGTTGCTACAATTAGCCCGCACCTGCTGTATGTCCGCCATCATGCTCTTCCCCCACTGCGCCGAACGAAAAGGGGCGGGGAATACACTAGAAAGAACGTCAGGGGCGGGCGGAGTTACACACATGCGCAGTGTATATAAAGCGTAACACGCGTGCGTATTACGTTTGATCTGTGAGTGGAGGAAGGAGCATTGGACGCGGCGATCGTAAGAACGAAGGTAAGAGACAAACTTGTGCCTATACTGCTTCTAGATTGAGGCCTATATTGTAACAAGATTAGGAGAGTTTTGTGTGACATTAGGCTTTGTCTTGTGTTGTGTCTTGCAGTGAACATGGATATGGTACTGAAAGATAAGGACTTAATTTCAGTCTTCATAGAGATGCTAAGGGAGCTGCCCTGTCTGTGGGAGATTAAACACCCCCATTACAAGAACCAAGCAAAGAGGAAGGCAGCACTGGAGCAATTGTGTGAAATTGTGAAGCAGGTGATCCCCACGGCAGACATCACTTTTTTAAAGATTTTCATTGGTGGCCTGAGGAGCACATATCTGAGGGAGCACAATAAAGTCCTGGATTCGCAGAGATCCGGAGCAGCAGGTGACATCTATGTCCCCAGGATGTTGTACTACGACAGGCTGCACTTTCTGGCAGGCCAGACTGAACCCAGGCCATCCCTCTCCAGTCTTCCTTCCACGCTTCCTTCCCCCCCGGCTGAGGCTTCTGACGCCCAACCTGGGCCTTCCAGGCCACATGTGGAGGAGCCCAGATTGAGCCAGGTATAGCATTCCTCTAAATATTTCTGCTTGTCCAATCAATGATGTGAACTATATGTTAGTTGGGAGTACTAATTAAGGATTGTGATTGATGATGCAAAACATTACAACTATGTCCCTTTTTCATACACAGGGAAGTCTCAGTCAGGAGGTGGCCGGGCCGAGCCGGCTGGCTGATCTGCAGGTCCCTCCACCCCCCCTGGAAACAGAAAGTGGCAGTAGGAGGAGTGCCCTAGAGGAGGCGGCTATCAGATTCTTTTGGAGGGCTACAGAGGTCCTGGGAGCACCACACACCAGGCAGGAGAACATTGCTGCCTTCATAGCATATAAAATGCAGAGGATGGAGGAGGGCCAAAAAGCCATGTGTGAGGCCCTCATATCTAAGGCTCTGGCGAAAGGTATGAGGGGCCAAATTACACCTCACACACAGCTTTGGGATGGTCCTCCTCCTCCTCCTGCAGGTCCTACTCCTCCTCCAGGTCCTACTCCTCCTCCTGCCACATCTCCAACTGCACAGCCACAGCCCGGAAGGAAGTGTGAAAGGAAGACCAGACAGTGAGGACCCTGGATCCAGTCTGGTGGGCCAAAAAATGCAGCCTCTTGTGGTACCACAGCCTGCGGACACAGATGTCATCTGCTGCTATCCAAGTCTCTGTGAATCCCGGACCAGACTGCCCTCCCTTACATATGGACTCCTCAGGCCACCAATTTTGATGTTGAAGAATTGATGTCTGCCGTGGGGGTCCCAGGCTTCGCTAATTTCTCTTGTTGATCCAGTGTTGCCTTCCTCTTTGTTTGGTTCTGATCCCTTAATAAAGGATTTTTGTTTTGAATTATACTCTCCTATGTGTTTTACTTCAAAAAGGACAGTTTGTTTGTGAGGATTCAGGTATATTTCAAATATACAATGTGAAATGAACAAGGGACACCAACAACAAACAATCTCCTTGAGATTAAATAATAAAAGATATCAATGGTGTTGGGGTAACTTGACACACAAAACACACCCAAAAATATTCTGGAGTAAAAATAAAAATAACATTGAACAAAGATCAGCCTTGGAAAAAATCCAAACATTAAATAAAAAAAAAGGCTTAAAATCCAAAATAAAAAAAAAAATAAAAAATATAAAACTGTCAGATGTGACAACTAATAACAATATATTCAGGGAATCCCACTAAAACAACACAAATAAAAGTTTGTGAGAAGTGTGTGTGAATACGAGCAGCAAAACGACTTAATTCTTGTCACATTATAAAGAAGAAGAGAGTGCGCTGTATTAAACCATTTTTAACATTGCAGCGTGACGAAAGTGCTGTATCCATTGCGAACGCTAAGTTTACCAGAACGAGCTGTCCCGTGTTGGAATTTCTTCTGAGCATGCGTGGCACTTTGTGCGTCGGAACAGGCCACACACGGTCGGAATTGACGCGATCGGATTTTGTTGTCGGAAAATTTTATCTCCTGCTGTCCAACTTTGTGTGTCGGAAAATCCGATGGAAAATGTCCGATGGCGCCCACACACGGTCGGAATTTCCGACAACACGCTCCGATCGGACATTATCCATCGGAAAATCCGACCATGTGTACGGGGCATTAGTGTACTGTGTCCTCTGCACAATGCACCTAAAGCTACTTGAAGACAATTGTTGGTGTTCTCATACTAATAATACTACAGACAGGCAGTTGATTCTGCTAGCTGCAGTATCAGTATATATATATACATCCCAGCTTTGTGCAGCTACATCTCCCTGCAAGGAAAAGGGGCGCCTCTGAGAATATATCATAAAACAATTTTATTACAATCACAATATCCACTCACATGAAATAAAGAGGAGTCGTGTACAGGAACATTATCAGGGCTGCGGAGATGATCATGTAGGACTGTAGCCAGCAGCAGTGTAGCTGATATACAATCAGGTCCAGGCAGGCAGGTGCAGATGGCTGAGCACAAACACAGTCTGATGTGATTCAGTGTTCCTGGCAGGTAGTGACTGCAGTCCGGTGAAGAGGGGGAGATCAGTCAAATACTGACAAGGATATCCGTGGGAGGAGGGGGGAAGACATCCGGGCGGATGGCTGAGCTGTGCTGTATCTCCACAGCGTTTGCACTGTCCCTGTGTGGTGGAGGGAGAGACACGGCCGTATGTGTGGATCAAAAGTGAGCTGGCTATGGATGGAAGAGATAGCCGCATTAGTGCTTGAGAAAGGAATGCGGCTATCTCTTCCATCCATAGCCAGCTAGTTCAGAAACACGTCGCATGTTGATGACGTCACGGCTCGTGCCGGCCTGTGTCTGCACTCCAAGCCTCGCTTTCGATCCACACACACGGCCGTGTCTCTCCCTCCACCACACAGGGACAGTGCGAATGCTGTGGAGATACAGCACAGCTCAGCCATCCGCCCGGACGTCTTCCCCCCTCCTCCCACGGATATCCTTGTCAGTATTTGACTGATCTCCCCCTCTTCACCGGACTGCAGTCACTACCTGCCAGGAACACTGAATCACATCAGACTGTGTTTGTGCTCAGCCATCTGCACCCTTGCCTGCCTGGACCCGATTGTATATCAGCTATACTGCTGCTGGCTACAGTTCTACATCATCATCTCCTCAGCCCTGATCATGTTCCTGTACACAACTCCTCTTTATTTCATGTGAGTGGATATTGTGATTGTAATAAAATTGTTTTATGATATATTCTCAGAGGCGCCCCTATTCCTTGTCTTTTCTCAGCTTATTGGAACTCGCTTTTGGTTTCTTGGTGGATGCCTAGACTGACATAGTGGTTTTACACCACTAGTGTGCACATATGTACATACTTCCATGCCCTTGGACCATTGGGTATTGCGCTTTGAGGTATCTGCACATTGCGCCTTTTTACTTGTTTACATCTCACTGCAGGCCATTAGTACGTCTGTAAGGCCAACAAGGAGAGGCAGACAGTCACAAGCCAATAAAAGAGGGCAAGCAGGCTCTGTGTCTAGAGGCAACAGTGCTGGTCGCGGAGACGGTGCATCCTCATCAGCATGGGGCCGTGGGACACGCTTGCCCTTTTTTTCGGCAGCTGGCCGCCTAGAGGCGCAACATGCGGAAGACTTGGTAGAGTGGATGACCAGGCCGTCCTCATTCTCTCTCACCCATGCTCAGGGTAGTTTGGCAAAGCATCTGCCAATGCGGCATCTTCCCTCGGCTCAATGGCATCAGTCACTCCTTCCCTAGCCCCACCATGTCCTCCTGAGGAGTCCCCCGAACTGTTTGGCCACAGTGTTGGGTACATGGTCCAGGAGGATGCCCAGCGTTTTGAAGGCTCCGATGATGGTACCCAGCTAGAGAGGGGGTGCCCAAGAAGGACAGCAATCTGGCAGTCATGTTCCCCCAGCTGCAGCATACTGCCAGGTTTGCTCTAGTGATGAGGAGGGAGGGGATGATGAGGTCACTGACTCCACGTGGGTGCCTTATAGGAGGAGGAGGCTCATCTCCAATGAGGCAGGATGCCCTCCAGGGGCCAGCTTAAGGGCAGCACACGGACTGCATCACATTGCAGAGCGCCGCATGTGCAGGGCGCTGCTGTCTCTGCATGTTATTTGAAAAGGTTCTTTGGTGTGGGCCTTTTTTGAGACGAGTGCATCAGATCCCACCACTGCTATTTGCAACATATGTCTCAAGCGTATCTGGCGTGGCACCACATGCTTGACCAGACATGTGTCGACCTGCAATGCAGTTCATTGGAAAGTGTACCTAAAAGACCCACACTAAAGAACAAAGCAGACCTCTCCTTGCTCCTCATCAGCTGGGATCTTCAACCCCACTATACCTTCAGTCCTCTCTGAAACCTGCACTGAGAGGAATGAAGGTGTAGAATAAGGTGTGTCACAGCCAAGTACTTGCGGGCAATCTACTATCGGTACACCGACGTCAGATTGTACCAGGCAAATTTCCTTGCCCCAGCTGCTGCACCGCCAAAAGAAGTTTTCTCCCAGCCATCCACATGCCCAGCGGTTGAATGCTAGCTTTGCTAAATTGCTAGCACTTCAACTGCTGCCTTTTCAGTTGGTAGACTCTGCACCCTTCCGTGAGTTTGTGGAATGTGCAGTTCCTCAGTGGCAGGTTCCCAAATGCCACCTTTTCGCACGGAAGGCGATTCCAGCTCTCCACCAGCATGTGGAAGGCAATGTCTTGGCCTCGCTGGACAGGGCAGTCAGTGGTAAGGTGCATATTACCGCTGACTCATGGTCCAGCAGGCATGGACAGGGACATTACCTATCATTCACCGTGCACTGGGTGACTCTTCTGGCAGCTGGGAAGGATACAGGGTGCAGTAGTGTTGGAGGTTGTTCCGCCACCAATCCTCCAAAATTCTACTAGTGGTGATTCTGCCACACCTCTCTCCTCCACCCCCTCCTCTTCTTCTTCCTCCATGGCCTCTTCCTGTGCTGATTTGTCCTCGGAACCAGCTGTGCTCTGTAGGCGTTCAAGGGGCTACGCAAGCACGCAGGCAAGAAGATGCCATGCGGTGCTTGAGCCATTGTGCTTGGGGGACAGGAGCCACACTGGGGCAGAGATTCTGTCAGCTCTGCAGGGGCAGGTTCAGAGGTGGTTGACGCCATGTGCCCTGTTTGGCTCAAGTTCTTAACTTGGTGGTTGCAACCCATTGATTGCTTGCTCTATCAACAGCATCATTACAGTTACAATCTATTGATTTTGTCTGACCAGAGGTGGTAAGCTATATTCTATATTCATTTTTATTCATCTATATCTGTACACCCAATTTTGTTTGTTTATCTAGCTCAAACTTCTGTTTCTTGACAAACAGGCTCTGCCCCCTACCTAAATCTCTCACATTGGCTCAAATGACTTTTTTGTAGCAATCGGGTATCTGTAACAGCTTCAAGGAGATTGGGAGGCATTAGGAGATTACTTTTATTGATATTTACATATTTTTTCATATTTTCCATATGTATATATATATATATATATATATATATATATATATATATATATATATGCATTACATGTGTCAATTTTCCTTTATGGGGCTTTCTCCATGGATCACAACAACGGGCTGAAATTTCATTACAAATCTCTATTTCACATTAATGTATACTCTGTTCTAATTTTTGTTTATAATGTATATGCACTTATTGTTATATTTTTTCATATATATTCAGCAGAACTACCTCTAGCTCCTGAAGAAGCATTTTTTGACACGCAACATGTCGAGCGTATAGAGAGCATATAAAGTGGAATACCTACTGCACCTGCAACTTAACCCACAACCTTTGTTCCTACTTTCATAACTGCAATCTATATCTGGGAAGTTATCTTTCCCTTTTTTTATTTGAATGTTGGATTTTATGTACTAATAGTAGGGTTAAAAATACATGCAGGATAGGATCCACTCTATATACACAATATATTTGTTATATTGATACTGTATTTATTTTAATAATTGTGTTCATTTTTGTAATTTAAACTCAATAAAATCTAAAAATCCTTTTACTTTTCATAGTCTAATTACCTGTGTGCCTCCAAAGTCCAACTCCACTAGTTTTCATATCTCGTATACAAATTATAGGGACGTTGGCACACTTTTTTCAAGAGTACCTACAGTGTCACCCTGCTTTTAGGTACTAACTTTATTGGGATTCTTTTCTTAATTGGACACCTTTCTCACCAAAAATCCTCTGGGTTACTGGGTCTTGAGGATAGATCACTGGCCAGAGCTTGTACAGTATGCAATTGAGCTACTGGCCTGTCCTGCATCCAGCGCTCTTTCGGAACGCACATTCAGTGCTGCTGGAGGCGTTGTAAGCGATCACAGGGTGCGCCTGTCCACTGAATCGTCAATGTTTTCTGTCAACGTTTTCTACATCTACCACACCCTTTCCATTTGCTCCTCCTCAAATCCTGGTTATAAGAAATAACCCCTGTTTCAGCAAATCAGGAGATTTGAAGGTGGATGGGATCACCCCCCAAGCAACTGTGGGTTTTGATAGAACTTGACATAACTTCCTCTTGCCATTCAAGAACTCCATTGCATTATGGAGATGATGGGAAAACATAACTCTGAGCAGTATTTCTGGAGGCAAGTGGTAATGTCCATCGTGTCCACAAAAGGATTGTACATGTGGATAACCAGGGGCACATCATCCTGTCCATAAAGTAAGGCAAAATAATGTCCATCAAGCACCTCATGGTCTTGGTTAATGTCCTTTAAAGCTGCCAAGGATGTAAAGAAGACAACATATGATCCTTGGGGTCCTGATCTTGTAGACACAGGATGTCCTTGGTCATGAGGTGGAAGATTCTGAACAGAAACTCTTTGATGATGTATGTCAGGTCCTTCCGCTGGCGATGGTCCTCCTTCACCTCAATCCATATGGTGTTTCCCATGTGGCTTTTGCCCTTCGGAAAATCAAACGTGAATGACATACAGGCTTGTCGTCAGCTTTTAGGAAAATCCTCCTTATGTCTCGGTCTTACCTCGCCTGGGATCTCTCCTCCTTTTCTTCTTTTGACAGCACTCCAACCAATAGCAGTGAGCCCTGGGCCAATTAAGTACAGCAATAACACCAGAGAAGGCCATAAAATAGTTGCCAACATCCCTAATTTCATGAAAAGAAAGGTAATTACATCCAAAAAGGTTGGGACTTAAAGGCAACTTTGAAAATGACTAAATTGTATATATAAAAAAATATATTTTCTTACATCCATTAAAACATGGTTAACAATACAGGTAATTAAAATTGATGACAAACATAAAATGGCTGAATTTGCATGAGACATATACATAGACCCGGTGACAGTATCCCCTCTCCATCCCAACGCAATTTATGAATAAGTTCAATCCTTTCTTCAGGGGTATACTGGGAGAAAGTCACACAGTTTTTGTTTCTTACGTGATGATCAGCAAATACAACAGCCGTGTATATAAAGATTCACTTTAGCCACCTGGCGGAGGTATCCAACTATTCCCATACCCAGGAGGACCCTGGGTGGTACCCACAATGGTCCCCCAGTAGTGGCTCCCAGACCATTAGGCAAGAAGATCAAGAAATCTTGCTGGTATGGATGCTGCGGAGTGTAGTGTCAGACAGACAGGGCAGAAGTGTGGGTGGAGAAATTCCGTCAGATACTCCAACCTCTCTCATCCCACTTCCCGCACACAGTCAATGAAAACCCATGCATGGGGTACGCATGGACAGATTTGCCCAACTACGATAAGAGTAAGGAACTTCTCTGGCATGATGAAGTGCTCTGCCCGCCACTTGTGCAGCCTCTTACCAAATAATCAAAATTAAAACCGCATATCATTTATTTTGAGTGTTGGATGTCTGTATACCTTCTTATATGTAAGCATATTGGTGGTGGAGAAAACTGGGAAACTTACCACTGGTAAGGGGTTAGTACACATTAAGCTGGCATGTGGTGTGGGAATCATAGGTCTGCACTTTATTATTTATTAAATGTGAGCATTCCTGAGAGCTGAGTGAGGAGGGTGTTGTATTGTATTTGAGCAGAGGAGAAGAGATATTGTCATTGTGTGTGTTAATAGATTCAATAAACAAACAACTTTCCAAACTACGAATCATTATCACGAATCAATATACATACATAAATATCAAATTTCAACGAATACAAAAGAAATTATAGCGGATACGAATGAATTAGACATAATTCAGTAATTCGTTAAAGATCTAATGAAACAAAAGGTCAACTCAAAGTAAATCTTACAGTCCAATCAGATGATTAATTTTGTGCTGGAGGTTGGATTACTGGCAAAGTGCATTCCTGAGAACTGAGTGAGAAGGGTGTTGTATTGTATTTGAGCAGAGGAGAAGAGATATTGTCATTGTGTGTGTTAAAAGATTCAATAAACAAACGACTTTGTAAACTACGAATCATTATCACGAATATATATACATACATAAATATCGAATTTCAACGAATACGAATTAAATTATAGAGAGAAAAAATGGGGATGTGGCGCTACCTAAAATGACACAGTATATAAGTATGAAATAAATGATCAAATGTGAAACCCAGTGCATCTAAACCCAATCTTAAGTGCACATCTCAATATGAATAGACAGGTTTCTATATATGTGACATAAATAACTGCATGAAAATAATATGAACGTAAAATAAACTATACCAAATACTACAAAAATACACCTGAAAATTTTTTTTTCACAGTGCATACACCCTAATTAAAAACCTTCTAGGTAAATGCATAAGTGTCCAAAGAATATATATATATAATGTCCAATTCCCTCTTGTCCTGGTGAAGGTTAGTAGTGGACAAATATTACAGCTTAAACCAAAAATCCGTGTGACTATGTGAAAATAATATATGTGAAAAATCCATATAAATCATATATATTGTGTTTTCATAATCCAGCCCGGGATTTCAAGGGTGTCTTTACCCAACGTGTATAGTTCAGAGGTAGAAAATAAGGGAAAAAAACAGTGACTTCTGTGCTCACGAAATCTGGTGACTTCAGGTGCTCCCCCAGTGTGCCCCCACTCACCAAAAGTAGTCACCCCTACAGGGGTAATAAGCATAGAGTGGGTGGCTTTGGATGGATGATCCCCTTGGATGTCTCAACTCGTACTCCACACCTCCATAATCCCGCTCCAGCACTCCCGTTTAGGGCCCCCGACATGCGCTCCAGCCCTGGGCACCTCCGTGTGCTTAACTGCACCAGTCAGTCCTCTCCTCCCGGGAAAAAGAAACAAGGGACTCCCGTAATGTAGTAGGCTCAATTTATTTAAAAACTAAATCCATAAAAACAGCAACGAACCCAGTACAGCACGGCCATATACAAGATTAGAACAAGGAAGCCAGTCCTTTAGCGTGCGTCCCCAAATTGCGCTGGCCTGGAATGCAATTTGGGACGCACGCTAAAGGACTGGCTTCCTGGTTCGCTGGCACGCTAAAGGACTGGCTTCCAGTCCTTTAGCGTGCGTCCCCAAATTGCGCTGGCCTGGAATGCAATTTGGGACGCACGCTAAAGGACTGGCTTCCTGGTTCTAATCTTGTATATGGCCGTGCTGTACTGGGTTCATTGCTGTTTTTATGGATTTAGTTTTGAAATAAATTGAGCCTACTACACTACGGGAGTCCCTTGTTTCTTTTTCCCGGGAGGAGAGGACTGACTGGTGCAGTTAAGCTACATTCCCTTGGCCTCCAAGATTCTGCTCTATCCTGGTTCTCTGCCTATTTATCACAGCGCTCCTTCAGTGTCACCTACAACTCTGTCTCCTCCTCTCCATTGCCCCTTTCTGTGGGGGTCCCCCAAGGCTCGGTTCTTGGACCCCTTCTCTTCTCTATCTACACCTCCTCCCTCAGTCACTTAATAACTGCCCATGGCTTCCAATACCACTTATACGCTGATGACACCCAAATCTATCTGTCTACTCCTCACCTCACTCCTTCAGTCTCCTCTCGCATTAATAACTTACTAACTGACATATCAGCATGGATGTCGCACCACTTCCTTAAACTAAATCTCTCTAAAACTGAGCTATTAATATTCCCCCCCACCCGTGCACCCCTCCATGACTTTTCCAACAAAATCAACAATGCAACCATCAGTCCCTCCCCTCACGCCAGGGTACTAGGTGTAATCCTAGACTCTGACTTGTCAGTTCAGCTTCAAATCCAATCGTTGTCAAAAGTTTGTAGAATTCACCTCCGTAACATCTCTAAAATTCGCCCCTTTTTAACAAATGAAACCACCAAGCTCCTCATTCACTCACTTGTTATCTCTCGCCTTGACTATTGCTACTCCCTTCTCATTGGCTTACCTCTCCATAAGCTATCCCCTCTTCAATCTATCATGAATGCTGCTGCCAGACTTATCCACCTTACCAACCGCTCACTGTCTGCCAACCCTCTACTCCAATCCCTACACTGGCTCCCAATCACCCAGCGAATTAATTTCAAAATACTAACCACAACATACAAAGCCATTCACAACTCTGCCCCGAGCTACATCGCTAATCTTGTCTCCAAATATCATCCAAATCGACCTCTCCGCTCCTCTCAAGACCTCCTGCTTTCAAGCTCTCTCATCTCCTCCTCCCATGCTCGTCTCCAGGATTTCTCCAGAGCCTCTCCCATCCTCTGGAACTCGCTACCTCCATCTATCCGGCTATCCCCTACTCTTGCTACCTTCAGGCGATCCCTGAAAACTCATCTCTTCAGGAAAGCCTATCTCCTATCACTTCCACCAGCTCATACCCCACAGTTACAACCTTTTGTACCACCTGCCCCACCCTATTAGATTGTAAGCTCTTCTGAGCAGGGCCCTCTTAATCCTCTTGTATTTTATTGTATTATAACTGTATTGTCTCCCTTTTATATTGTAAAGCGCTGCGTAAACTGTTGGCGCTATATAAATCCTGAATAATAATAATAATTATATATATATATATATATATATATATATATATATATATATATATTCTTTGGACACTTATGCATTTACCTAGACAGTTTTTAATTAGGGTGTATGCACTGTGAAAAAAAAAGTTATTTATATCACATATATAGAAACCTGTCTATTCGTATTGAGATGTGCACTTAAGATTGGGTTTAGATGCACTGGGTTTCACATTTGATCATTTATTCCATACTTATATACTGTTTCATTTTAGGTAGCGCCACATCCCCATTTTTTTCTCTCTATATATTCTAATAGGTCCCAGTGGGATCTAATTAGGGGGAGGCTGCAACCTTTTCATCTCCTAAGCGCGGACCTTTAATATATCATGAATGAAATTATAGCGCATATAACGAATTAATTCGACATGATTTGAGATTCAGTATAACGAATATCGACACTCTACAGAAATAACAAATTAGCCGAAAAAGTATTAACGTAACATAACGAATATAACAGAACGAAATTATGTATTTTACGAATGACAATGAACCGAAACTAAACAACATTTTCCGTTGTGCAGAAGTCTACTGGGCAGTCTCTTGAATTTTTGAACTGAGTATGGCAGGGGGTGTTGGCGGTCTGTTTAGCTCCTTGGGAGACTCTGTGAAGCGCTGGTGGATCCTTTAAATTTGTTGGCTGGTAATGTTGCTCCTTACCTTTCCACTTATGAATAGCACAGAGAAATGGGTGCTGGCCAGTTAGCCAATTGATGTCTGCTTCTTCTGCTCAGGATAATTGCTCTTGAGGTGTCCAGGCATGCCACAGGTAGAGCATCTGTTGATGTCCACCTATGTCTACTTGTTGCCAGGAGCTCCATGTGGTGGGCAATGGCAAAGTTGAGTTCCAGGTGTAGCAGGGGGTGCCATTGTTGAGTTTCTTGCATTGCAGCCACTAGTGGAGCCCTGTGGTAGTCCACTGCCAGAATGTCGTGTTCATTCAATTTACTACATGCGTGTGAAAGTCTGAAGGTAATTTTTACAGTCACCTGAATCTGTTACAATATGCTTCGGGTTCAACTATTTCGTTTTTTTAATTACTCTTTTTGGATTTATAGCCATCATCCTGCTCAGTTGGTAATTCCACATAGACCTCCAGGGCTTTGCCGCTCAGCCCTGGTATCAGATACTGGGTCCACCTTGTCTGCGGTAAGTGGCATGTTTTTTTCAAAGGACAGTATAAAAAGTATCCACATCACTGTCCTTTTCCATAATTGAAAATTATCTGCATGGCTTACAGCCAAAGGTAATTCCCTGTGTTCAAGTGGATGAGGTTCTTCTCCTTTGACAGTTGCTGGAGTTTGGCCGTTTTCAGTTAATGCCAATGGCTTGATATACTGCCGCCTTCTTCTCCACCTTTTTTTCTGTAGCCTTTCTCTCTCTGTCCCTCTCTCTGTGCCGCAGCCTGGCATTCTACAGCCTCTGTGACCCATGATATCTTCATGTGCCACTAAGGCTCGGTAGATGTGGGGGGTGTGTGTGAGTTCCTCCGCATCTGCTAATAAGAGTGCTGGCGAGGGATGGAACCCGTTCTGGCTCCTACAATGGCTCAAGGGAGGGAAAGTAGGTGATCCCTGATGCCGTACATGCGTGTGGTCCTATAGAAGTGAACAGAGTGGCAACCAGACCACTCCCCCAATGTGTTTTGCTTCGCGATGACTAAGCTCCAGGGGGCGGAAGAAAACGCATTGGGGGCATGGCCTGGTTGGAGTCCAGGCTGAGGTTGCCACTCTGTTCACCCCCATAGGACCACACTTTCCCTCCCTATTCCACAGCCTCTCTCACATACTAGAACTGTAAGCACTTCATGGGATCCATTGCCAGTATTCAATAAAGAATTTCCTACAGCAAAAGATAGGAAGGGAACTCTTGATATACCCGCACTATAGCTAAAAGACTGCTACAGCGTGGATTTAAAATGCCGGGATGGCATACATGAATGTTCTCACGCTGCGCGCATGCTCTGTGATCGCCGAGTCAAAATTTTATTAAAAAAATATGAAAAATGTTATGTTTTGTTTTTTTCAAAAATGTTGGTCTTTTTTTTGTTTGTTTAGCAAAAAATAAAGAAAACCCAGTGTTGAAATACTACTAGGAAAAGTAGTAAGTAGTAAATACTACTAAGAAATACTCCTAAGAAAGCGCCATCTGTGTATAAAAAAATGATAAAAATGTCATATGGGTACAGTGTTACATAGTTGGTGAGGTTGAAAAAAGACACAAGTCCATCAAGTCCAACCTATGTGTCATGTGTTGCATGACCCCGCAATTGTCATTCAAAGTGTGAGAGTGCTGAAAGCTGAAAATTGGCCTGGGCAGGAAGTGCCCAGTAAGCAAGTGGTTAAAGGAATTATGTACCAGCTTGCCTTTAACCGCTAAGCCACCGCCCACCGTCATATGACGGCTGGACGAGGCTTCTGTTGTTCTGGGAGGACGTCATATGACGTCCTCGCCCTCCCGAGCCACTAGGTGCGCGTGCCCGGCGGCTGCGATGTCCGCCGGGCACCCGCGATTGCCGGGTAACAGAGCAGGAGCGTGGATCTGTGCATGTAAACACAGATCCACGTCCTGTCAGAGAGGAGAGGAGACCGATGGCGTGTCCCTTGTCTTGTACATAGGGACAGCGATCGGTCACCTCCCCCAGTCAGTCCCCTCCCCCCACAGTTAGAATCACCTCCTTAGGTCATACATTAACCCCTCGAGCGCCCCTAGTGTTAACCCCTTCCCTGCCAGTCACATTTACACAGTAATCAATGCAATTTTATAGCATTGATCGCTGTATAAATGTGAATGGTCCCAAAAATGTGTCAAAAGTGTCCGATGTGTCCGCCGCAATATCGTAGTCACAATAAAAATTGCAGATCGCCGCCATTACTAGTAAAAAATAAATAAATAATAAAAATGCTATAAATCTATCCCCTATTTTGTAGACGCTATAACTTTTGCGCAAACCAATCAATATACGCTTATCGCAATTTTTTTTTACCAAAAATATGTAGAAGAATACGTATCGGCCTAAACTGAGGAAAAAATTTGTTAAAAAAAAAAAAAAAATTGGATATTTATTATAGCAAAAAGTAAAAAATATTGTGTTTTTTCAAAATTGTCCCTCTTCTTTTGTTTATAGCGCAATAAATAAAAACCGCAGAGGTGATCAAATACCACCAAAAGAAAGCTCTATTTGTGGGGAAAAAAATGATAAAAATGTAATTAAGGTGCAGTGTAACATGACCGCGCAATTGTCATTCAAAGTGCGACAGCGCTGAAAACTGAAAAATGGCTTGGGCAGGAAGGGGGTGTAAGTGCCCTGTATTGAGGTGGTTAAGGATGTTGTGCAAAGGTTACAGTCCTTTAGTGCAGCGTTAATTATTAATGCTAATGCTCTAAGTAGAACTATCCCACTATGCCAGCAAGATGCAATAGACGCAGGGTCAGATCTGGCCTTTAAACAAAAAATATCAACCGCCCCAATGTATAATTCATTTTTAAAGTAAAGTAAAGTGCACATAGACGGGCTTTGAACAGAACAAACAATACAAAATGTATTTCCCAACATGTTTAAAAGCTAGCTAGCAAAAAAAAAAAGAAAAACACCATCTTACCATTTTAGTTAAAAACATAAGTTTTAATTGCACAACAATATTCACTAATGTGCAGAAATTTTATGCACATATGAAAAAATCCAAATCAGATCAATATTTAGTGTGACCACCCTTTGCCTTCAAAACAGCATCAATTCTTCTAGGTACACTTGCACAGTTTTTGAAGGAACTCTGCAGGTAGGTTGTTCAAAACATCTCAGAGAACCTTTTATGGATGTAAGCTACCTCAAACCCTTCTGTCTCTTCATGTAATCTCAGACAGACTCAATAATATTGAGATCAGGGCTCTGTGGGGGCCAAACCCTCACCTCCAGGACCACTTGTTCTTCTTTACACTAAAGATAGCTTTTAATCACATTGGCTGTATGTTTGGGGTCATTGTCCTGTAAATTTGGTACCAATCACACGCCTCTCTGATGGTAAAGCATAATGGATAAGTACAGTTGTGCTTATAAGTTTACATACCCTGGCAGAATTTATGGTTTCTTGGCCATTTTTCAGAGAATATGAATGATAACACAAAAACTTTTCTTTCACTCATGGTTGGTGTTTGGCTGAAGCCATTTATTATCAATCAACTGTGTTTACTCTTTTTAAATCATAATCACAACAGAAACTACCCAAATGACCCTGATCAAAAGTTTACATACCCTGGTGATTGTGGCCTGATAACATGCACACAAGTTGACACAAAGGGGTTTGAATGGCTATTAAAGGTAACCATCCTCACCTGTGATCTGTTTGCTTGTATCTAGTGTGTGTGCATAAAAGGTCAATGAGTTGCTGGACTCCTGACAGACCCTTGCATCTTTCATCCAGTGCTGCACTGACATTTCTGGATTCTGAGTTATGGGGAAAGCAAAAGAATTGTCAAAGGATCTGCGGGAAAAGGTAGTTGAACTGTATAAAACAGGAAAGGGATATAAAAAGATATCCAAGGAATTGAGAATGCCAATCAGCAGTGTTCAAACTCTAATCAGGAAGTGGAAAATGAGGGGTTCTGTTGAAACCAAACAACGGTCAGGTAGACCAACTAAAATTTCAGCCACAACTGCCAGGAAAATTGTTCCGGATGCAAAGAAAATCCCACAAATAACTTCAGGTGAAATACAGGACTCTCTGAAAACATGTGGTATGGCTGTTTCAAGATGCACAATAAGGAGGCACTTGAAGAAAGATGGGCTGCATGGTCGAGTCGCCAGAAGAAAGCCATTACTACGCAAATGCTACAAAGTATCTCGCTTACAATACTCCAAACAGCACAAAGACAAGCCTCAAACCTTCTGGGACAAAGTCATATGGAGTGATGAGACCAAAATTGAGCTTTTTGGCCACAACCTTAAACACTTCATTTGGAGAGGAGTCAACAAGGCCTATGATGAAAGGTACACCATTCCAACTGTGAAACAAAGAGGTGGATCGCTGATGTTTTGAGGATGTGTGAGCTACAAAGGCACATGAAATTTGGTCAAACTTGATGGCAAGATGAATGCAGTATGTTATCAAAAAATACTGGAGGAACATTTGCATTCATCAGCCAGGAAGCATGGGACGTACTTGGATATTCCAACATGACAATGATCCAAAACACAAGACCAAGTCGAACTGTCATTGGTTACAGCAGAATAAAGTGAAGGTTCTGGAGTGGCCATCTCAGTCTCCTGACCTCAATATCATTGAGCCACCCTGGGGAGATCTGAAACGTGCAGTTCATGCAAGATAGCCCAAGAATTTATAGGAACTGGAGGCTTTTTGCCAAGAGGAATGGGCAGCTTTACCATCTGAGAAGATGAAGAGCCTCATCCACAAATATAACAAATGACTTCAAGCTGTCATTGATGTTATTAAGAACTGGGGAATGTAAACTTTGATCAGGGTCATTTGGCTAGTTTCTGTTGTCATTATGATTTAAAAAGAGTAAACACATTTGAATAATAATAATAAATGGCTTCAGTAAAACACTAACCATGAGTGAAAGAAAAGTTTTTGTGTTATCATTCATATTCTCTGAAAAATGGCAAAGAAATCATAAATTCTGCCAGGGTATGTAAACTTATGAGCACAGCTGTGTATGCCTGTATTTCTCAGCATTGAGGACACCATTTATCCTGACCAAATCCCCAACTCCATGTAGCACCCTCCTAGATAGGTGCTAGGTTAGGTAAACTTAGTTCTGGGCTCACTGTAATCAGTGTAGCTGTGTGATTATTTTGGTCTGTCTGTTTTTCCCCCCAAGTGGTAACTCTGAAATTAGCAGCCTAATGTCTACAAAAAATCCTGGCAGCTCCAAAAAATGCTGAGAATGAGGATAAATAGGAATGTGTAGACAGGCAGCTTTTAGTTCAATTGTTGTCATGAAGCATTGTGGAGGCAAAATAGTTTTTGCCGAGACTATGGTGTCCATCTGGAATTTCTTTTACGCTGTGGATTTGTTTCAAGTTGTCTCAAGTTATCTCAAGTTGAGAATAAGATAAAACTTGCGTAAAGGTTAGTCAATTACAAACATGTAACAGTAGAAACCTAGACTGACTTCAACTGCTGGGATTAGCACTAAAACTTGCTAGTCTTCCAGCTCCCCCAGGTACAAAAGTGCTGAGACTTAAAACCCTATTATAGACAAAGCATTGATGAAACGCAAACTAACTTGGATCATGTTGAACGAAAAAATATGAGGCATTCTGCATGACAAACAACCTTTTTTTGAGAAAATATGGTCCCTCTGACTCACATACCTACAGGCCCCCAATACATCAATTACTCAGACGACCGACCAAGGATTCCCGAATGGACTCACCTTTCTTTCTTCTCTCCTTCAATTCTACCATATCTTTATTTCATATTTACCTCTGTCATTGGGTTTCCACAATTTTCTTGCTTCTCTTCTCTATGGTTTACCCGGACACTCCTGGGTATATTTTTGGTAATAGGGTCCCCTATAGGGGACAGTTATGTCAAACAATTGCTGAAAGAATCTTACGTAATACGTTATTATGCCACCCGGAATAATTTGCTGTGGTCTTACTCTAGTAATGATGTATAACAGGAACCAAGTTGTCTCGTATACACACAACGCACTGGGTGGCTAATAGAACAATTGCACCATAGATTATAGGTAGATTTAACGTTCTGCTAGTATTCCAGCATTGGTTACTGTCCTGCCTCACATTCTAGTTAAAATATGTTGGGGGGCACATAACGGACCTAACCTGCATGTCAGGTCTTCACTGGTCTGCATCAAGCCCCACATTTTTTTGTTTGCTTGGCTGTTTGTTTTCATGTTCACCTGTTTATCTGATACACGTGGAGCAAGTGAGGATTGTTCGCTGTTCCACTGACTGTTTTACCAAAACAATTAAAAAAAACATTGAAAAATTGAAACAGAAAAGTGCTGAGACTTTGGCAGGGTCCCTCATGAGAAATGTTAGAAAAACTTTGAGAGAGAGTTGCTGGAAAACTTTAGGTATTAGCCATCTTCTATGAGCCTCTGAATTTATGCATTGGGTGCAATGTTTTGTCACTGTAGTAGGAAAAGCCCCAACCTCTCCCCTGTTGGGCCAGTGGGGTTTATCATTGGAGTTTGCTGGTTTGCCCCATTGCTTTTTCTTGCAGGATTCCTTAGAACCTTGAATCTATGTTTTATTACTACAAATTAACTGGTTTGCTAGTGCCTTTTTTCTGATAGGAACGGCCTTCACTGAACAAGATGGGAAATTACTCCAAGATTTGTAGTCTAGGGGGTGTTCATTTCTAGATGAGACTGCATGTGGGAATTCTAAAATTCAACACTACATGCCATACAGTAGCTGCTTTGAGATTGGTAATAGTAGAATCCCAACCACTCTTAAGCATCAATCCTCTTGTCCACTGGGTCTTTTGGAATACCCATGACTTAGAATGATACCTCAGTGGTTTAAGAAACTTGAGAAAATGGTGCATCATGTTTAGGAGTTTTGTTCCAGTGAAAAGCAGGATCAAACAGGAATCTGCATTTTAACCATCTAAGAAAGTAGGATGTTGTCTCAGGATTCAGCAAGTCTCTCCCAGTGGACTCTGTGAGAGTACCATGAACAGGAAAAATTGCCCTTTTTCTTCTCTAACCACTTTAGTATCAGACACTCTGGCCCCCTGCCTGTTCAGGCCAAGTTTCAAGTTTCAGCGCTGTCACACATTGATTGGCAATTAGTCATGAAACATGAGACCCAAATGAATTCTTTATAATTTTTTGAGCCAAATAAAGCTTTCTTTTAGTTGTATTTATTCATCACATTTTTCTAACTTTTTGTTATAAAATCTTTTAAATAAATAATCATTCTTCATAAATTTAGGCTAAATTTTATTTTGTATTTTGCTTTATTTCCTTGGTAAAAAATTACCCAAATCAGTGTATAATAATTAGTCTGAAAGTGAAAGTTATAGATCTCATTTCTTGAGGCCCTAAAATGTCAGGACAGTACAAACATCCCTCAAATTACTCCTTTTTGGATAGTAGACAGTCCAACGCATTTAACAAGAGGCATAGTCAGTTTTTTGAAGCTGAATTTTTTTTGTCACAAATTTTTGGAAAATTAAGAAATTAAATAATTTATTTTTCACAAAAGTTGCCATTTTAAAAAGTAATTTCTCACACACAGCATAGGCTTAGAATTACACTCCAAAACACATTCTGCTCTCAGTTATGGCGATACTACATGTGTGAGACTTTTTCACAGCCTGGTTGCATAGAGGGGCCCAAAATCCAGGGTGCACCTTTGGGATTTCAAAGAGCATAAATTACGCATCTAATTTCCAGACTATCACAATTTCGAGGCCCTGGAGCACCAGGACCATAGAAACACCCACAAAATGATAGTATTTTGGAAAGCAAACGCTTCAAGGTATTTTTTGAAAGCCATAGTGAGTCTTTTGAAAATATAATCTTTAGCCACAGGTTTTTGGGAAATGCAGGAAGGAAAATAAAAGTTTTTTTTTTTTTTTTTTTTTTTTTACACAAAGTTATCAATTAATAAGATATTGCCAACAAACAGCATAGGCATATTTAAAATTACACCCCAAAACACAAAAACACATTCTGCTACTTCTCCAGAACATGGATAACATATGTGTGAGACTTTTTCACTGTCTGAACTGGTTATGTACTGGACATTGTGTCTTATGTATCACACAAATCAACCAATTGTGCCAAAAAAATTGTACTGTAATGGTCACCTCTGTACAAGTGGTCAGGGAACATAGCTTAGTGCAGCATCACCTATAGCAGTCCCAGTTCCTATAAGCCAAGCAAGCCTAGCCTACGGGTACATGACTGCCCAGGCCGTTAAGGCCATAGGCAGAGACATTGTCAGCAAACAGGCAAAGGATCTGTCCAGACAGCAGGCAAAAACATGGTCAATAAACAGGCAAGGCTTAGTACAGGCAACAGGCCGAGGCAACACTGCACTTGCACTGGTGTAGCAGTGACCAATGAGACTAAGTGGTGTGGCAGTGATCAAGAAAATTGTAACTGTTGTGGCAGAGATCAGTGACACTGCAACTGGTGTGGTGGTGATCAGGGACAATATGACTGGTGTGGCAGCGATTAGGAACAATATGACTTTTTGGCATTGATAATGGACACTGGGACTGGTGTGGTGGTGATTAGGGACCATATAACTGGTGTGACAGTGATTAGGGGCGCTGTAAGTGGGTGGTAGTTATTAGGGACACTGGTGAGGCAGTGATTAGGCACATTGTGAGTGGGTGGTAGTGATTAGGGATACTGTGAGTGGGTGGTGGTGATTAGGGACACTGTGAGTGTGTGGTGGTGATTAGGGACACTATGAGTGGATGGCAGTGATTAGAGACACTGACTGGTGGTGGCGGTGATTAAGGACACTGTGAGTGGATGGCAGTAGTTAGGGACACTTACTGGTGCAACAGGGATTAGAAACACTTGTGTGGGTGGCGGTGATTAAGAACACTGTAAGTGGGTCGCGGTAACTAGGGACTAGGGATGAGCTTCGCGTTCGAGTCAAACCCATGTTCGACTCGAACATCTTCTGTTTGATCGTTCGCCGAATTGCGAACGATATGGGCCGTTCGCACCAATTTCGTGTGGCGCGTCACGGCCCATAATTCACTGCGGCATCGCAGTGCATTGCTGGCTGATGTTTGGCCAAGCATGCACTATGACCCGCATGCTTGGCCAATCACAGCGCCGTCAGTAGAGAGAGCTGTAATTGGCCAAAGCCAGGGTGGCTTTGGCCAATTATGGCTCAGGGGGTTTAGAACATGCCCCACACTATATAAGGCCGCCTGCACGGCGGCCCTGTGTAGTGTGTTCCGGCGTGCTTACAGCGAGAGAGAGAGACAGTGTCATTTCATTTGAGTTAGATTAGGCAGGACAGTCACTGAGTTAGCTGCACTTACAGTGTATTGTGTATATATATATGCATCCCAGGTGTTGTATGTGTATATATATATATATATATATATATATAGACTGTAATCAGTTTAGCTAGATCCGTTTCTGTTATCTTCCTACTGACAGGCTTGTCTTGTTACAGTATTTACAGCTACCTGAAGAAAATTTCTGGTGTTCTTTTGATCCTATTAGTACAACAGTCAGGCAGCTAGACTATTTACAGTTAGTGTAGTGCGTCCTCCTCACAGTGTTCAGTTAAAGCTACAAGTTAGTTTAGTGTGACCTCTGCACGGTGTTCAGCTAAAACTACAAGTTAGTGTAGTGCTTCCTCCTCACAGTGTTCAGCTAAAGCTACAAGTTAGTTTAGTGTGACCTCTGCACAGTGTTCAGCTAAAGCTACAAGTTAGGGTAGTGCTTCCTCCTCACAGTGTTCAGCTAAAGCTACAAGTTAGTGTAGTGTGACTTCTGCACAGTGTTCAGCTAAAGCTACAAGTTAGTGTAGTGCATCCTCTGAACAGTGTTCAGCTAAAACTACCAGTTAGTGTAGTGCGACCTCTGCACAGTGTTCAGCTAAAGCTACAAGTTAGTGAAGTGCGTCCTCCTCACAGTGTTCAGCTAAAACTACAAGTTAGTGTAGTGCGACCTCTGCACAGTGTTCAGCTAAAGCTACAAGTTAGTGTAGTGCATCCTCCTCACAGTGTTCAGCTAAAACTACAAGTTAGTGTAGTGCGACCTCTGCACAGTGTTCAGCTAAAGCTACAAGTTAGGGTAGTGCGTCCTCCTCACAGTGTTCAGCTAAAGCTACAAGTTAGTGTAGTGCGTCCTCCTCAGTGTTCAGCTAAAACTACAAGTTAGTGTAGTGCGACCTCTGCACAGTGTTCAGCTAAAGCTACAAGTTAGTGTAGTGCGTCCTCCTCACAGTGTTCAGCTAAAGTTACAAGTTAGTGTAGTGCGTCCTCCTCACAGTGTTCAGCTAAAACTACAAGTTAGTTTTTTGTGAGCTCTGCACAGTGTTCAGCTAAAACTACAAGTTAGTGTAGTGCGAGCTCTGCACAGTGTTCAGCTAAAGCTACCTGTAGAAGGTTGGTGGTGTTTTCCTGATCCTATCACTACCGCAGGCAGCTAAATAAGCTACAAGTTAGTTTTTTGCGAGCTCTGCACAGTGTCCAGCTAAAGCTACCTGTAGAAGGTTGGTGGTGTTCTCATACTACAGGCAGTTGATTTTGCTAGGTGCAGTATCAGTATATATATCTATATATATATATAGATATATATATAGATATAGATATATATCTATATATCTATATCTATATATATATATAGATATATATATCTCCCAGCTTGTCTGGAAGGCCAACAAGGAGAGGCAGACAGTCACAAGCCAATAAAAGAGGGCAAGCAGGCTCTGAGTCTAGAGGCAACAGTGCTGGTCGTGGAGACGGTGCATCCTCATCAGCACATGGCCATGGGACACGCTTGGCCTTTTTTTCGGCAGCTGGCCATGTTGAGCCGCAACATGCGAAAGATTTGGTCGAGTGGATGACCAAGCCGTCCTCATCCTCCTCATCCTCTCTCACCCATGCTCAGGGTACTTTGTCTGGCAAAGCAGCTGCCAACGCGGCCTCTTCCCTTGGCTCAATGGCATCAGTGACTCCTTCCCTAGCCCCACCATGTCCTCCTGAGGAGTCCCTCGAACTGTTTGACCACAGTGTTGGGTACATGCTCCAGGAGGATGCCCAGCGTTTTGAAGGCTCTGATGATGATACTGAGCTAGATGAAGGCAGTAACGTGAGCACAGACAGAGGGGGTGCCCAAGAAGGACAGCAATCTGGCAGTCATGCTCCCCCTGCTGCAGCATACTGCCAGGTTTGCTCCAGTGATGAGGAGGGAGGGGATGATGAGGTCACTGACTCAACCTGGGTGCCTGATAGGAGAGAGGAGGAGGAGGCACATCACCAACGAGGCAGGATGCCCTCCAGGGGCCAGCCTAAGGGCAGCACACTGACTGCATCACACCCCAAAGCTCCGCATGTGCAGGGCGCTGCGCTGCTGTCTCTGCGCGTTATTCCAAAAGTTCTTTGGTGTGGGCCTTTTTTGAGGTGATTGCATCAGATCGCACCACTGCTATTTGCAACATATGTCTCAAGCGTATCTCGCGTGGCCAAAACATCTCCCGCTTGGGCACCACATGCTTGACCAGACATATGTTGACCTGCCATGCAGTTCGTTGGCAAGCATATCTAAAAGACCCACACCAAAGAACAAAGAGGACCTCTCCTTGTTCCACATCAGCTGAGATCTCCAACCCCACTATACCTTCAATCCTCTCTGAGACCTGCACTGAGAGGAATGAAGGTGTAGACTTGTCACAGCCAAGTACTTGTGAGCGATCTGCTTTCGGTACACCGACGTCAGATTGTACCAGGCAAATTTCCCTGCCCCAGCTGCTGCACCGCCAAAAGAAGTTCGCTCCCAGCCATCCACATGCCCAGCGGTTGAATGCTAGCTTGGCAAAATTGCTAGCACTTCAACTGCTGCCTTTTCAGTTGGTAGACTCTGCCCCCTTCCGTGAGTTTGTGGAATGTGCGGTTCCTCAGAGGCAGGTACCCAAACGCCACTTTTTCTCACGGAAGGCGATTCCGGCTCTCTACCGGCATGTGGACGGCAATGTCCATGCCTCGCTGGACAGGGCAGTCAGCGGTAAGGTGCATATTACCGCTGACTCATGGTCCAGCAGGCATGGACAGGGATGTTACCTAAGTTTCACCGCGCATTGGGTGACTCTGCTGGCAGCTGGGAAGGATGCAGGACAAGGTGCAGTAGTGTTGGAGGTTGTTCCGCCACCACGCCTCCAAAATGCCACTACTAATGATTGTGACACACCTCTCTACTCCACCCCCTCCTCTTCTTCTTCCTCCATGGCCTCTTCCTGTGCTTTGTCCTCGGAACCAGCAGTGCTCCGTAGGCGTTCAAGGGGCTATGCAAGTATGCAGGCCAAAAGATGCCATGCAGTGCTTGAGCTGGTGTGCTTGGGGGACAGGAGCCATACTGGGGCAGAGGTTCTGTCAGCTCTGCAGGGGTAGGTTCAGAGGTGGTTGACGCCACGCCAACTTAAGGCAGGAATGGTGGTTTGTGACAATGGCACCAACCTCCTCTCTGTCCTCCGACAGGGACAAATGACCCATGTGCCCTGTTTGGCTCACGTCCTTAACTTGGTGGTGCAGTGGTTCTTGGGCAGGTACCCGGGCTTACAGGGTGTCCTGAGGCAGGCCAGGAAAGTCTGTGTGCATTTCCCCCGGTCATATAATGCCAGTGCTCGGCTGGCAGACCTCCAAAAGGAATTTAACCTGCCCAAGAACCGCCTAATCTGTGACATGCCCACCAGGTGGAACTCAACGTTGGCCATGCCGCAGCAGCTGCACACGCAGCAGAGGGCCAGCAATGAGTACCTGTGCGACTATGGCACCAGGACAGGGTCAGGGAAGCTTGTTTTTTTTTCCCCACGCCAGTGGGCCATGATCAGGGATGCATGCACTGTCCTGTCACCATTTGAGGAGGCCACGAGGATGGTGAGCAGTGAAAGTGCATGCATCAGTGACACTGTCCCCCTTGTCCACCTGTTGGAGCACACGCTGCGTGGAATAATGGACAGGGCACTTGAGGCAGAACAGAGGCAGGAAGAGGAGGACTTCCTTAGCTCTCAAGGCCCCCTTTATCCAGACAGTGTTCCTGTGTGCCCGCCGATCACACAGGAAGAGGACGAGGAGGAGGAGGATTGTGTCAGTATGGAGGTGGAGCCTGGCACTCAGCATCAGCAGCAGTCTTTAAGGGATCAGTCCCAAGAAACACATGGACTTGTACATGGCTGGGAGGAGGTGGCTGCGGACCATGTCGTCCTTAGTGACTCAGAGGACTCTGGACCGAATGCCTCAGCAAACCTACACTACATGGCCTCCCTGATCCTGCAAAGCCTGTGTAAGGATCCTCGTATTCGTGGTATCAAAGAGAAGGACCAATGCTGGCTGGCAACCCTCCTTGATCCACGTTACAAGGGTAAGGTTGCGGACCTTATCTTGCCATCGCAGAGGGAGCAGAGGATGAAACATCTTTGGGAGGCCTTGCAGAAAGGTCTGTGCAATGCGTTCCCAGAGACTGGGAGGTTACAAACTCCTGTTTCTGGACAATGTGTTGCTGAGGCTTCGGTCGGTCAAAGAAGGAGCGGTGGAGAAGGTGGCCGCCTGACCGATGCATTCAGACAATTTTTTAGTCCGCAGCCCCAAGGTATGATCGGTTCCAGCAACCATCGCCAGCATCTGTTTTACATGGTGCAGGAATACCTAGGGGCAAGATCTGACTTGGACACCTTTCCCACCGAAAATCCTCTGGGTTACTGGGTCTTGAGGAAGGATTACTGGCCAGAGCTTGCACAGTATGCAATAGAGCTACTGGCTTGTCCTGCATCCAGCGTTCTTTCGGAACGCACATTCAGTGCTGCTGGAGGCTTTGTAACCAATCACAGGGTACGTCTGTCCACCGACTCGGTCGATCGACTGACCTTCATAAAAATGAATCAGTCTTGGATCACCACCAGCTACCAAGCACCTGATGCTGATGTAACCGAATCATTTTTTTTGAAATGTCAGATCCCTTCAAAGACTGCCTATGCTGGTGCTGAGTGACTATCCTGTTATGCTGAGTAATTATCCTCTTCCTCCTCAATGATCATGCTGATAGCTTGTAAGAACATTTTTGGTTCTGGGCGCCGCCACCAGTGCCTAAAGCCCAATTTTTAAGCCCCTGTTTAACAAGGGCATGTAATTACAATTTTTGATGCAATACTTTGCAGCAGGGCTCGTTCCTGCATTCCAACTAGAGTATCTGTGAGGGGTTGCAGTGTTGTGGCACCAGCACCAGTGCCTAAGGCCCAATTTTTCAGCCCCTGTTTAACAGGGGCGTGTAATTACAATTTTTGATGCAATACTTTGCAGCAGGGCTTGTTCCTGTGTTCCATCTAGAGTATCTGTGAGGGGTTGCAGTGTTGTGGCACCAGCACCAGTGCCTAAGGCCCAATTTTTCAGCCCCTGTTTAACAGGGGCGTGTAATTACAATTTTTGATGCAATACTTTGCAGCAGGGCTCGTTCCTGTGTTCCAACTAGAGTATCTGTGAGGGGTTGCAGTGTTGTGGCACCAGCACCAGTGCCTAAGGCCCAATTTTTCAGCCCCTGTTTAACAGGGGCGTGTAATTACAATTTTTGATGCAATTCTTTTGCAGCAGGGCTCGTTCCTGTGTTCCAACTAGAGTATCTGTGAGGGGTTGCAGTGTTGTGGCACCAGCACCAGTGCCTAAAGCCCAATTTTTCAGCCCCTGTTCAACAGGGACATGTAATTAGAATTCTTGATCTAATATTTCACAGCAGGGCCCGTTTCTGCACCCACCAAAATTAACTGTGAGGACTTACAGTGTTGTGGAACCAACGCCACCACCACCACCACCACCAAAGGCCCAATTTTTCGACATTACATTAAAGCTGCAAGCAGTTTTAAATTACTTTTTTTCCTTTAAAAATGTCATTTTGTGCAGGGACTGTTCTAAGCACGGGAAACATGTGCCACTTTACAGGCATACTATAGACACCCCCCAGATACGATATTTAAAGGAATATTTCACTTTTTTTTTTTTACTTTAAGCATCATTAAAATCACTGCTCCCAAAAAACGTCTGTTTTTTTTGCATTGATACATGTTCCCCTGGGGCAGGACCCGGGTCCCCAAACCCTTTTTAGGACAATACCATGAAAATTAGCCTTTAAAATTAGCACTTTTGATTTCGAACGTTCGAGACCCATAGACGTCAATGGGGTTCTAACGTTCGTGCAAACTTTCTGTCCGTTCGCAGGTTCTGGTGCGAACCGAACCGGGGGGTGTTCGGCTCATCCCTAATCCCAATAAGTACGCTCCATTGAGTGACATTGGTGAAACCAGTCAGGGACCAGCACTGATGGAGCTGAGGGACTCTCCTAGCTGCCGGGGGGAAGAACTCCTTCAGTGAGAGTGGGGGGGAAGCGAAGGGAAAGGAAAGACAGATTCTGGTGGTGGGGGACTCAATTCTTAGGACAGAGAGGCCAATCTGTAACAAAGACTTGAAGCGCCGAACAGTATGTTGTCTACCGGGCGCTCGGGTTCGGCACATCACGGATCTGGTGGACAGATTACTGAGAGAGGCTGGGAAAGACCCAGCTGTCATGGTGCACGTTGGCACCAATGACAAATTCAGAGGCAGATGGAGTGTCCTAAAGAACGATTTTAGGGACTTAGGAGCTAAATTAAGAAAAAGGACCTCCAAGGTAGTATTTTCAGGAATACTACCGGTACATCAAGCCACACCAGAAAGGCAGAGGCAGATTAGGGAAGTAAACAAGTGGCTGAAGAGCTGGTGTAGTAAGGAGGGGTTTGGGTTCCTGGAGGACTGGGCCGACTTCTCACTCGATAACCAGTACTATAGAAGGGACGGACTGCACTCAAATGAGAAGGGTGCAGATCAGCTGGGAATGAAGATGGCCAAAAAGTTAGAGGGGTTTTTAAACTAGGCGATGGGGGGAGGGTCCAGAGGTAGAGATAGTCAGCGCTGAACATAATCCAGAGGGTAGTATTGGGGGCATTAGTGGTAGGTTGACCAAAGCACATAAAACCAAGGTAAGTATAGTAGCAAGTCCTAGTTGCAATCTTGGAACACCCAATAAGAGGATAATATGCAACCGGACTAAACTACGTGGCATGTTCACCAATGCCAGGAGCCTGGTGAACAAGATAGTTGAACTAGAGATACTGTTGTACGAGGAGGATTTGGATTTTGTGGGAATTTCAGAGACCTGGTTCAACAGCTCTCATGATTGGCTGGCAAACATTCAAAGGTATACCCTTTATTGCAAGGATAGAGAGGGTAAAAAAGGGGGAGAGGTATGCCTATATATCAAGAATAATGTACAAGTGAATGTGAGAGATAACATCACTAAGGGAGCTAGGGAGGAGGTGGAATGCTTATGGGTAGAGCTCCAAAGGGATGAAGCTAAGGGGAAAATAATACTAGGAGTATGCTATAGCCCCCCTAACCTGAGGGAGGAAGGGGAGACAGATCTCCTATCACAATTTGGATTAGCAGCAAGGATGGGAAGTGTTATCATAATGGGGGATTTTAACTATCCAGACATAGACTGGGTGGAGGGAACCGCACATTCATCTAAGGCTCGCCAGTTCCTAAATGTCTTGCAGGACAATTTTATGGGTCAGATGGTAGACGGACCAACTAGAAATAAAGCGTTACTGGATCTACTGATTACCAACAATACAGACCTGATCATGGATGTGAAAATACAGGGCAATTTAGGTAACAGCGATCACAGGTCAATTGGCTTCAGTATAAATCACACAAATAGGAAACATAGGGGAATACAAAGACTGAATTTCAAAAGAGCCAACTTCCCTACACTACGAGCCTTCCTAGCATAAATTGGGATAAAATCTTAGGAAAAAAGAACACGGAGGAGAGATGGGTTTGCTTTAAGAGCAAATTAAATAAGGGCATTAGCCAATGCATCGCATTGGGTAATACATTTAAAAGAGCAAACAAAAGTCCTGGATGGCTTAACTCCAATGTAAAAAAGCATATAAAAGCAAAATAGAAGGCCTTCAAAAAATACAAGGTTGAGGGATCATCATCAGCATTCAGACTTTATAAAGAATGCAAATTAAGTGCAGCGCAAATAGTATAGATAAAAGTACATATATAAGGGAACACAATTCTCCTGTAGTAAAATACTCCTTCTTATTATGGAAACACCACAAGATCTTCTTCACTTATATGCATATAGAATGCTTACCAGATAGAAGATCATAAGGGCATGGATTCCAAAATACTGGATATACACGGCTCGGATCCTTTAGTTGTCTTCACTGATTCCTGGCAGATGTCTCTCAAATGTAGCAAATGGACAAGTGGAGTCTGTGTTTTTTTTTATCCTCTTGGGCCGAGTTTACATATATGTGACCGTGGGTTCGTTCCTGAGGTCCGGTGAATGTCTGTTCACTGGTTCAGGTGCAATTTAGGTCCATTGTTTCTTTTTCTCATTGCTGGCCATAAGTTCAGTGACTGTGCTCTCTGCCTCAGAAATCTCAGGCAGTATCACCCTTTCCAAATTCTCTTCTGTGGACTACAAAACAACACCCTTCATGTTCAAGGGCCCTTGCAAGGGCTGTGCCAGATTTTGCACTCTCCAGTTTTAGTTAATCAAACTTTTCCTGTCCTAGGGTGACTACTTTTTCTCACTACATTGTATCATCCTAGGCTGCTCCCTAGTTTAGACTACATTACAGCTTACTCTCTCCTCATCTCTATAACATGAAGGGTGTTGTTTTGTAGTCCACAGAAGAGAATTTGGAAAGGGTGATACTGCCTGAGATTTCAGCACAACGGAGGCAGAGAGCACAGTCACTGAACTTATGGCCAGCAATGAGAAAAAGAAACAATGGACCTAAATTGCACCTGAACCAGTGAACAGACATGCACCGGACCTCAGGAACGAACTCACGGTCACATATATGTAAACTTGGCCCAAGAGGATAAAAAAAACACAGACTCCACTTGTCCATTTGCTGCATTTGAGAGACATCTGCGGGGAATCCGTGAAGACAACGAAAGGATCCGAGCCGTGTATATCCAGTATTTTGGAATCCATGCCCTTATGACCTTCTATCTGGCAAGCATTCTATATGCATATAAGTGAAGAAGATCTTGTGGTGTTTCCATAATAAGAAGGAGTATTTTACTACAGGAGAATTGTGTTCCCTTAGATATGGACTTTTATCTATACTATTTGCGCTGCACTTAATTTGTGTTTTTTTAATGTTATATGGGCTTGGTGTTAACCCTTAGTGTTCAGCTTGCAATATTCTCACTATAATTTGTTTGCGCTGATTGTTTCCATTTTTGGCATTTATAAAGAATGTAACAAGAAATGTAAGGGTGCAACAAGGACGGCTAAGACAGAACATGAAAGACACATAGCGGAGGAGAGCAAAAAAAATCCCAAGAAATTCTTTAAGTATATAGACAGTAAAAAAGGGAGGTCAGACCAAATTGGCCCCATAAAGAATGAGGAAGGACATCTGGTTACAAAGGATGGGGAGATGGGTATGAGAAGGTATTGAATTTATTCTTCTCCTCAGTCTTCACGAGGGAATCAGGGGGCTTCAGTAACCAAAACTGCAGTGTTTATCCTCATGACACATCACAGGAAGCACCTCCATGGTTAACAGAGGACAGCATTACAATTAGACTTGGGAAACTTAACATTAATAAATCACCAGAACCAGATGGCTTGCACCCGAGGGTACTTAGGGAACTCAGTCAAGTAATTGTTCCTAATTTTTACGTCTACTGACTGGAATGGTACCAGCTGATTGGCGAAAAGCCAACATAGCACCAAGGGACTATATACAATATTTTAGTAACGAGAACTGTATCATTTATTTTATTTATTTATTTTACTTATATAGCGCCATCAATTTATGCAGCGCTTTACATATACATTGTACATTCACATCGGTCCCTACCCTCAAGGAGCTTACAATCTAAAGCCCTAACTCATATTCATACATACTAGGGACAATTTAGACAGGATCCAATTAACCTACCAGCATGTCTTTGGAGTGTGGGAGGAAACCGGAGTACCTGGAGGAAACCGACGCAGGCACAGGGAGAATATGCAAATGCCAGGCAGTTAGTGTCGTAGTTAGGATTCGAACCAGCGACCCTTCTTACTGCTAGGTGAAAGTGCTATCCACTACACAACTGTGCCACCCATATATCATTAGTAGGGATGAGCTTCAAGTTCGAGTCGAACACAAGTTCGACTCGAACATTGGCTGTTCGTAAGTTCGCCGAACAGCGAACAATTTGGGGTGTTCGCGGCAAATTCGAATGCCGCGGAACACCCTTTAAAAGTCTATGGGAGAAATCAAAAGTGCTAATTTTAAAGGCTTATATGCAAGTTATTGTCATAAAAAGTGTTTGGGGACCTGGGTCCTGGATCAATGCAAAAAAAAGTTTTAAAAAGGGCCGTTTTTTCAGGAGCAGTGATTTTAATAATGCTTAAAGTCAAACAATAAAAGTGTAATATCCCTTTAAATTTCGTAGCTGGGGAGTGTCTATAGTATGCCTGTAAAGGGGCGCATGTTTCCCGTGTTTAGAACAGTCTGACAGCAAAATGGCATTTCAAAGGAAAAAAGCCATTTAAAACTACCTGCGGCTATTGTATTGCCGGTCCGACAATACACATAGAAGTTCATTGATAAAAACGGCATGGGAATTCCCCACAGGGGAACCCCGAATCAAAATTTAAAAAAAAAATGACGTGGGGGTCCCCCTAAATTCCATACCAGACCCTTCAGGTCTGGTATAGATTTTAAGGGGACCCCGCGCAAAAAAAAAAAAAAAACGGCGTGGGGTCCCCCCAAAAATCCATACCAGACCCTTATCCGAGCATGCAACTTGGCAGGCCACAGGAAAATAGGGGGGAACGAGAGAGCGCCCCCCCTCCTGAACCGTACCAGGCCACATGCCCTCAACATTGGGAGGGTGCTTTGGGGTAGCCCCCCAAAACACCTTGTCCCCATGTTGATGAGGACAAGGGCCTCATCCCCACAACCCTGGCCGGTGGATGTGGGGGTCTGCGGGTGGGGGGCTTATCGGAATCTGGAAGCCCCCTTTAACAAGGGGACCCCCAGATCCCAGGCCCCCCTGTGTGAAATGGTAAGGGGGTACAAAAGCACCCCTACCAATTCACTAAAAAACTGTCAAAAATGTTAAAAATGACAAGAGACAGTTTTTGACAATTCCTTTATTTAAATGCTTCTTCTTTCTTCTATCTTCCTTCATCTTCTTCTTCTTCTTCTTCTGGTACTTCCTCCGGCGTTCTCGTCCAGCATCTCCTCCGCGGCGTCTTCTATCTTCTTCTCCTCGGGCCGCTCCGCACCCATGGCATGGGGGGAGGCTCCCGCTCTTCTCTTCATCTTCTTCTCTTCTTCATCTTCTTCTTCATCTTCTTCTTTTCTTCTCTTATCTTCTTCATCTTCTTCTCCGGGCCGCTCCGCACCCATGCTGGCATGGAGGGAGGCTCCCGCTGTGTGACGGCGTCTCCTCTTCTGACGGTTCTTAAATAACGGGGGGCGGGGCCACCCGGTGACCCCGCCCCCCTCTGACGCACGGGACATGACGGGACTTCCCTGTGGCATTCCCCATGACGTCACAGGGAAGTCCCGTCAAGTCACCGTGCGTCAGAGAGGGGCGGGGTCACCGGGTGGCCCCGCCCCCGTTATTTAAGAACCGTCAGACGAGGAGACGCCGTCACACAGCGGGAGTCTCCCACCATGCCAGCATGGATGCGGAGCGGCCCGGAGAAGAAAATGAAGAAGAGAAGAAGAGAAGAGGATGAAGCAGAGAAGAAGATGAAGAAGAGAAGAAGATGAAGAGAAGAGTGGGAGCCTCCCCCATGCCATGGGTGCGGAGCGGCCCGAGGAGAAGAAGATAGAAGATGCCGCGGAGGAGATGCTGGACGAGAACGCCGGAGGAAGAACCAGAAGAGCCAGAAGAACCAGAAGAAGAAGAAGAAGATGAAGGAAGATAGAAGAAAGAAGAAAGAAGAAGCATTTAAATAAAGGAATTGTCAAAAACTCTCTTGTCATTTTTAACATCTTTGACAGTTTTTTAGTGAAATGGTAGGGGTACTTTTGTACCCCCTTACTATTTCACACGGGGGGGCGGGATCTGGGGGTCCCCTTGTTAAAGGGGGCTTCCAGATTCCGATAAGCCCCCCGCCCACAGACCCCCACAACCACCGGCCAGGGTTGTGGGGATGAGGCCCTTGTCCTCATCAACATGGGGACAAGGTGTTTTGGGGGGCTACCCCAAAGCACCCTCCCAATGTTGAGGGCATGTGGCCTGGTACGGTTCAGGAGGGGGGGCGCTCTCTCGCTCCCCCTCTTTTCCTGTGGCCTGTCAGGTTGCGTGCTCGGATAAAGGTCTGGTATGGATTTTTGGGGGGACCCCACGCCGTTTTTTGGGGTTTTTTTGGCACGGGGTTCCCCTTAAAATCCATACCAGACCTGAAGGGTCTGGTATGGAATTTAGGGGGATCCCCACGTCATTTTTTTTTTAATTTTGTCCGGGGTTCCCCTTAATATCCATACCAGACCTGAAGGGCCTGGTATGGAATTTAGGGGGACCCCCACGTCATTTTTTTTTTTTAATTTTGGTTCGGGGTGTTCCCCTGTGGGGAATTCCCATGCCGTTTTTATCAATGAACTTCTATGTGTATTGTCGGACCGTAGTTTTAAATGTCTTTTTTCCTTTGAAATGTCATTTTGCTGTCAGACTGTTCTAAACACGGGAAACATGCGCCCCTTTACAGGCATACTATAGACACCCCCCAGGTACGAAATTTAAAGGGATATTACACTTTTATTGTTTGACATTAAGCATTATTAAAATCACTGCTCCTGAAAAAACGGCCGTTTTTAAAACTTTTTTTTGCATTGATCCATGTCCCCTGGGGCAGGACCAAGGTCCCCAAACACTTTTTATGACAATAACTTGCATATAAGCCTTTAAAATTAGCTCTTTTGATTATTCATGTTCGTGTCCCATAGACTTTAATGGTGTTGGCGTGTTCGAACAAACTTTTTTCCTGTTCGCATGTTCTGGTGCAAACCGAACAGGGGGGTGTTCGGCTCATCCCTAATCATTAGCAGTAATCAGCATGGATTAATGAAGAATCGTTCTTGCCAAACCAATCTATTAACCTTCTATGAGGAGGTGAGTTGCCATCTAGATAAAGGAAGGCCCGTAGACAGAGGCGTATTTAGTGAAAATGGTGCCTATGGCAAGCACTGAAACTGCGCCCCTGTCAAAACATTTGTAACACATCTTTCAGATGAACCTAAAGGTGTTGTCGTTAGAGTCTGAGATGAAAGAAGGATGGTATCAGCTCTGTAATGATCTCCCTTCTTCTCCTGCTAATACGTTATCTAGCAGAGCTCCATCCTCGTCCTCACCTCTATGATCTTCCTCCCTCCTCCAGTCAGCCTGTATTGCTCACCCTTTCTTCTGCATGATGGTGTCCTTCAGTGCATCCCGGAGAGCGTATTCCGGAAGATAGACATATCAGGGCTGAGGGAACCAGCAGCATGCAGCAGGTGGCGGCCAACTCTCTTGTCATGTAATAGCAGTCATGTGATAGCTGATACCTGTGAGTGTGGAGTCTTCTGTATCCCAGGCACTGATTGGCTAGGACACTGTGCAGCCCCTGCTATCTTTTTAGCTAGTAGCTGGCTGTTACATCCCTCCCAGCATACTGTGTGGGCGGCGCCAGGTGATGACGAGCTGGAGCGGTTCATCTTTTTTAGGTGGGGAGGAATCAGATAACTTGGTCCAGTCCATCCTTGTCTGGGACAAAAACTATTTTTCGGGAAACTACCCAGGATGACCACAGCCCAGGAATGTCCTAGCAAAATCTTGACTGTTGGCAGGTATGCCCTGGAAAGTGCCTTGCTGCCCAGCCACTCACCAGTGCCCCCTTCAGGTGGCGCCCATGGTACTTGCCATATCTGCCATACCTTAGATATGGCACTGCCCGTAGACGTGGTGTATCTGGACTTTGCAAAAGCATTTGACACAGTTCCCCATAAACGTTTACTGTACAAAATAAGGTCCATTGGCATGGACCATAGGGTGAGTACAAGGATTGAAAATTGGCTACAAGGGTGAGTTCAGAAGGTGGTGATAAATGGGGAGTACTCGGAATGGTCAGGGGTAGGTAGTGGGGTCCCTCAGGGTTCTGTGCTGGGACCAATCCTATTTAATTTGTTCATAAACGACCTAGAGAATGGGGTAAACAGTTCAATCTCTGTATTTGCGGACAATACTAAGCTAAGCAGGGCAATAACTTCTCTGCAGGATGTGGAAACCTTGCAAAAAGATCGGAACAAATTAATGGGGTGGGCAACTACATGGCAAATGAGGTTCAATGTAGAAAAATGTAAAATAATGCATTTGGGTGGCAAAAATATGAATGCAATCTATACACTGGGGGGAGAACCTCTGGGAGAATTTAGGATGGAAAAGGACCTGGGGGTCCAAGTAGATGATGGGCTCAGTAATTGCATGCAATGCCAAGCTGCTGCTAACCAAGCAGACAGGATATTGGCATGCATTAAAAAGGGGATCAACTATAATAAAACGATAATTCTCCCACTCTACAAGACTCTGGTCCGGCCACACCTGGAGTATGCTGTCCAGTTCTGGGCACCAGTCCTCAGGAAGGATGTACTTGAAATGGAGCCAGTACAAAGAAGGGCAACAAAGCTAATAAAGGGTCTGGAGGATATTAGTTATGAGGAAAGGTTGCGAGCACTGAACTTATTCTCTCTGGAGAAGAGACGCTTGAGAGGGGATATGATTTCAATATACAAATACCATACTGGTGACCCCACAATAGGGATAAAACTTTTTCTCAGAAGGGAGTTTAACAAGACTCGTGGCCACTCATTAAAATTAGAAGAAAAGAGGTTTAACCTTAAACTACGTAGAGGGTTCTTTACTGTAAGAGCGGCAAGGATGTGCAATTCCCTTCCACAGGCGGTGGTCTCAGCGGGAAGCATCGATAGTTTCAAGAAACTATTTGATAAGCACCTGAATCACCACAACATACAGGGATATACAAGGTAATACTGACATATAATCACACACATAGGTTGGATCTGATGGACTTGTGTCTTTTTTCAACCTCACCTACTATGTAACTATGTAACTCAGATGGGCTGTGACAGGTGCTCAGGTACTCGTGTACTCAGATGAACTGTGACAGGTACTTGGGTTCTCAGATGGACTGTGACAGGTACTCAGGTACTTGGGTACTCAGGTGAACTGTGACAGGTACTCAGGTACTTAGATGAACTGTGACAGGTACTCGGGTACTCAGATGTACTGAGACAGGTACTCAGGTACTCAGATGGACTGTGACAGGTACTCAGGTACTCGGGTACTCAGATGAACTGTGACAGGTACTCGGGTACTCAGATGAACTGTGATAGGTACTCGGGTACACAGATGGACTGTGACAGGTACTCAGGTACTCGGGTACTCAGATGGGCTGTGACAGGTACTCAGGTACTTGGATACTCAGATGGGCTGTGACATGTACTCAGGTACTCGGGTACTCAGATGAACTCCGACAGGTACTCAGGTACTCGGGTAATCAGATGAACTGTGACAGGTACTTTGATGGACTGTGACAGGTACTTTGATGGCTGGTGACAGGTCCTCTTTATTGGGGGGGCAATCAGTGTGGTTGGTGTACACTGTAAGAGGTAACGAAATGTTACCGCAATCTCCTTCTCACACACAATCAGTGTGTGAGGAGGAGAACCTGGTAACATCTCGTTACCGCGGTTTGTTGACATTCTGTGACCGGCTGTGATTGGACACAGCCGGTCACGTGGTAAAGAGCCAATTTCATTGGCTTTTTACTGCGATCAGGGTTGGGCTGTGTCAGGGTGACAAGCCTCGTCCCCGATCGCAGCTCTGTGCACACCCTGGGGGCATGCACGAGCACTGTTCACGTGGGTAGTACATGTGACCGGCTGTGATTGGACACAGCCGTTTACGTGGTAAAGAGCCATTTTTTATTGGCTCTTTACACGGATTTGGGATGGGCTGTGTCTGAGGGACACACCTCATCCCCGATCGCCGTGCTGCGGGCCCCCGGGGGCCTGCAGAAGCGGTGAGAAGCCGAGGACGTCATATGACGCCCTCCCAGGATGGGAGATCCCATCCTCGGACGTCATATGACGGTATTGAAGTGGTTAACTTTGGATATGGCCACATATTTGCCGCTGCATTTTGTTGGACACTTTAGGCTCCCAGTCGTTTATTTAACAGAAAGCATTAATTTTTTGTTTATCTAAGAGATGTCCAAATAATTTGAGCTAATTAAATTTTTCTAATGACAGGCATTTCTATGTCATATCATTATGTTTTAATCATTTATAGGTAACAATAGATTTTACAATGGTACATAAGCCAATTAATGGTACTCCTCTCTGTGGGTGATTCGGCTTGGTCAGTGTTTCTTCTCGGGAGGGCCTTGGTGTCTAATTACTTCCTCTGATATCACCCATTAAAGACTGGTTTCTGAATCTCCTAAGCATTGGAGCCAGAGCCTCCTGGTTGAGAACTTTCTGCCACCCCTCTTGGATGCACCCATGTATGTATATATATATGTACTTGGTTTAATGTATCTTATGTATCTTTTCAAGTCTGAGATTCGTATAACTAATATATATATATTCATATCTATTCATTATAGAAAAATGTCTACGCATGTTCCTGAGGAAGCCACAAGGCGAAACATGTGTGGAAAATTGCACATATATATGGATAGACTGCATAGAGAAAACGGCCCGTTTGGTTTTTTTTCTATGTGATTATTGTCTTTGTCTTTTTTCATGTTGTTGTAATAAAATCATTTATTTTTTCATATTCCGTTGTGATATATTGTTATTATTGTAACAAGCACCCATAAAGTCTCATACTGTCAGAAACCATGAAATCAGACAGAGACAGAAGTACAGTTAAATCACACTTGTTTAATAATAAAAGTAAAAAGAACAAACGTAGTAAAAAAATAGCCAAAGTTCAGTAACCAGAACGGATAGTCAGCCAAGCCAGAAGTTAAAGTAGTAGTAGTAGTGGAAAAGCAAGCAGGATCTGGTGCCAGAAGGGATGTCAGCAAAGCAAGTTTTTAACAGGAACGCAGGAGATGTTTCTTGTGATGTTGACCAAGGTGAAGGCAGAGACCCTCTGGATTGGACGGCTTAAGTAGGCAGGACTGAGGAGCAGGATATGAACAACAGCTAAGTAACTGTGGAGAGATAGGAGCTGGCAATTAGCCAACAGCTGAGCAGCCAGCTCAGAGAAGGAAGGGCTGAGCCCAGCCCTGACACATACTTCCAATATGTTTTCTTCTTTGTTCTTTCCTTAAGGGATGATGGTGCCAAATTAACATGTCTGTGTCTTGATCACTCTAACCCATCACACAATAATTTAGAATCTTTAAGAGAAAGTGGGACTCATATATCCATATAGTGAACCAAACACTTGGTATATATAGGTTGGTTTGATTTATTTCATTTGGTGATTTTTGGTTTTGTGTTTGCTTTTCTTTTTTGTGTATTTAATTGCTATTTGCAAATTGTCACTTTAAAGTATTTGTAAGGGATTTTTTTTTTTAAATGACAAATATGTCTTACTTACCTGCTCTGTTCAATCGTTTTGCATAGAGCAGCCATGATCCTCCTCTTCTTGGTTCCCCTGCTGGCACTCTGGGCCCCTCCCCTCCCCCCCTTGCCGAGTGCCCCATAGCAAGTCACTTGCTATAGGTGCACTTGTGCATGCTCGCTCATGAGCCAGCTCTCTGTGTCCATAAGACACAAAGAGCACGGCTCAGCCCCTCCCCACCCCATCCCACCAATGGCTCCTGCTGCTGCATCTCAGCAAATGAGGAGGGAGAGATCGCTGCTCTCATGCACCTCACTGGATTGAGATCGGTCTTTGGTAATTATAAGGGGGGGGGGCTGAGGGAGGAGCTGCACACTGAAGGTTTTTCTACCTTCATGCATAGAGTACATAAAGGTAAAAAAAACTTCAGCCTTTAGAACCACTTTCATTTCTGTAGTTTCATTTTTCTTTTTTTTTCAGAATTTTTTTTTTAAACGAATGAAAAATAATAGGAAGTTCTAAGATGCTAATTTTTCACAGTGTTGCACAGGCAAATAGCATGTTCATATTGCAAAGGAAGATGCACTTTGCAAGAGAATTTGCCCCAGAGCTAAATAAATGTGTGGCAAAGTTTCACTTGCAAAAAATACCCAATCACATGCAAGTAGGATAAAAATAAAAAAACAAATTGCTTCAACATGATTAGATGATGGAGGTCAGCAGTGCTTCACCTCATTCACTAAGCTTTGGGTGGAGGGGAGTCCCTTGCAAAGAGAACAGGCTATTTGTCTTTATTTAATCAACCCCTAATTTTCTAAAGCAACCACTGATCTGAAAGGCTTGGAAAATAAAATACGATGAAGACTTGAAACCTGAGAAGCAGGCTGTACAGGTTATTTACAATAGACAATACCATCTGCCTCCTGTTTGTTGGAAAATTCATCGCGTTATCTTGAAGTTACACATGTATCATAAGCCTCTTAACAAGCTGTCTCAGTCTTTTGTTGCAAGATGTGATGAAGTTACAGAGCCTGGAGGAAATATTAACTTTATTAACAATGAGCAATTATTTTAGGATGAAGTTCTCTCTACTGAATGCAAACCAATGCCTGGTTTTTGGGTGCATTTTATTTGTCTTCATTATGGTTTTAAAATATTCCCTCATGGACTGTGACCTGAATAACTCCATCCAAACTAGGAATCAGCATATTGCGCATTTACAGAATCACTACTACATGGCTTTGAACTTGTCGGTCAGTGACAGAAAGAACTGTACTAAAATTATTGAAGGTGACTTGGAGGAAGTAAAACAGACTTTGCTTGACAAATTGGATATTAAAAAAAGACAAGTTATCAGCAATGATACAGACTACATAAACCAAACCAAAGACTGCGCAACATTTAAAAAATTGAAGAAGTATGTTCTGTTTAGTCTGAGCAATGAAGAAAGACATTACCCCATCGCCTACTCCATGGTGATCCATGGGGACATTGAGTTGTTTGAGAGACTATTAAGATCAATTTATACTCCCCAGAATATTTACTGTGTGCATGTAGATCGGAAATCTCCAGACATTTTTCATCAGGCTGTGCAAGCCATAGCTTCCTGCTTTGACAATGTGTTTGTTGCATCTAAGTTGGAAAGGGTAGTCTATGCTTCATGGTCACGTGTCCAGGCTGATCTGAACTGCATGGAAGACCTACTGAATAGTACTGTAGAATGGAAATACCTTATCAATACCTGCGGAGCAGATTTCCCATTGAAGACAAATGCTGAAATAGTCACAGCCTTAAAATTATTGAAGGGGAAAAATAACATGGAGTCTGAACAACCACCTGAACATAAGAAAGTGAGATGGGAATACCACTATAATGTTACCGATTACATTACGAAGACTGGTGTTAGGAAAAATCCACCACCCTTAAATGTGCCTATATTCAGTGGCAATGCATATATAGTGGTCACCAGAGAATTTGTGAAATCTTTGTTTAAAACAGACTTTGCAAGAGAATTTATGGACTGGGCAAAGGACACTTACAGTCCTGATGAGTTCCTCTGGGCTACACTTCACAGGGTTCCCTGGATGCCTGGATCTGTCCCCCAGCACAGAAAATATGACACATCCGATTTGAATGCACTAGCAAGGTTGGTGAAATGGGCAGGCCATGAAGGGGACATTAAGAAAGGATCCCCTTATTCTGCATGCACTGGGAAACACAGAAGAAGTGTATGTGTGTATGGGACTGGGGATCTGCACTGGATGCTCCAGCAGCATCATTTTTTTGCAAACAAATTTGACCCAAATATAGATGATAATGTTATTCAGTGTTTGGAGGAGCATTTAAGGTTCAAGTCCTTCTATGGAAAGATCATATAACAGATATTGCTCTTTTAGAAAAACAGATTTATTTTGTACATTAATTATTGCATGTGGTAACAATGTTGGACCTCTAGATGAACATCTTTGTATTTTTACTTGATGTGTTTTCCATTGAAATCAAAGAAAAGGCATCAAAACGCATCACAATGTATGCATTAAGATGTGTGATTGTGCATCATGATGCACACTGACACGTCATAATGCACTTAAGCACACTTTGACACGCAACCGTGCTTGGACATGATTTTTGGAGCACATTGAAAAACAATGCAATCCCTTGCAAGGCACTTTGAAAACATGCGACAATGAACCCTAATACGCAAAGACCAGCATGCAGAGTGGCTTGGACTGACTGGTCTGGCTAGGTGGAAGATTGCAGGATCCTGCAGTAAAGCACACAATGATACTGTAGTAAGGTGAGTATCATTGTTTGCTAACCGATTCCTAAGACAGAAAGAGCAACATGTGCCTGAAATTAGAATTGCACTTTGAAAAAAAAAGAAAAAAAAATGAAAGACATTCTAAATGCCAGTAAACTAGAGCCATTAAACTCAAAATATGATGTGAAAAAAATATATAACGTCTAAAGGGGTATTTGTAAATGTTATTACACAAGGTTCACACAGCACCCAATTAGGATTTACACATTTTCTAATTACATAAAATTAGGAAAATTTACCAGTCAGGCAAGAATCTGATCAAACTGACCTCATTTTAATCAGATGCTTTTGAGGGCAGAGATAAGATCAAGGGTCTAATAGACCCCAGATCTCTCAGTACAGAGTACCTGTCACTGCCCATGCTATCACAAGGGATGAAGTTCACCCTTTGTTATAGCTATAAAGTAGATCCAGAAAAAGAAAAAAAAAGGGAAAGAGACGGTGTAAAACAAATAAATAAATAATAAATAATAAAAAAGCAAAGTGCCTTTGTCCCGATGTTCATGTGCAAATGGTAATGAGCACGTAGGCACCACATGCATATGTAAACAGTGAACGCACCAAATAAGCAGAGTGAGAGCAATAGTTTTAGCGTCATACCTTCTGTTTAACTATAAACTGGTAACCTACAAAAGCTTTTAAAGCATCGCCTATGGATAATTTAATGTACTGTAGTTTGCGGGCATGTGCAATTTTAAAGCATAGCATGATAGGTATCTATTTACTTGGTGTAACATCATCTTCATATTTTACAAAAAAAGTTTGTGTTATATTGTGTTTGTGTACACTTAAATTCATTAAAGTATTTTTTTCCTGAAAATGTGTTTTTGATTATCAGCTGCACTAATATTGTGCAACATAATCAATTGCAACAACAAGCATTTTATTCTCCAGGGCCTCTGCTTTCAGAAAGTATAAAATGTTTCAGAGCTCTAAGTTATTTTCTAACAAAAAATACTGCCATATGTAACACAGTAAACTTGTATATATGAATGTTCCGCAAATATTTTGGAACTGCAGTGAGTTAATAGATATACTGAAAAGGGAGCATCGGGACTGTTCTAATTCACTTATCAGGCATTATAGAAAAACATTAGGTTTTATTGTTTTTATCTTCAAATCAGGTTATAAATTACTTTACATACTTAAAATAAATAATAAATGACAACTAGCGCTAAGTGTATAAATACGTGTATCTCACCCCTGTAGCTGCTGTTCAACAAGTGCTCAAATACTCCAAACAAGCCTTTTTGTTATGATGGTCTTTACCAAGCTACCTCTTTGTGCTCTGAATTTGGTTTATCCCCCCTATTTATAACTGGATGAAATGCAAGCAGCTAGCGCAATTTGTAGGCAACAAAGTCACACTGGTATAGAACAATAAACGTGCAGCGCTAATTAATAAAGGGGTCAAACAGTGCAATATCATCAGCTCCAGAGTGGGTTAAAAATGTGCAAACATCAAGAAAAGGTTCAAAGACTCCAAAGGTGGTGAGTGAAGTCGAACAAGTTGGAAAGAGTTCTCCACCATCAGTGACCACAATGGTCTTCTTTTAACTTATGTAAGTGTATTACTTTGAATAAAAAGATTGTTTTTAGAGCATACTACACTATAAGAGGTTTTTGCTACCTTTGTGATCTGTTTGTCTTAGAAGATCCATATACCTTTTTGGTGGTGAATGTATCCTGTTATTGGAGGAAGTGAGCTGCAGTGAATGATTAATTCTACCTGGAACTTGGCTCCGATTACTGATGTTTAATGTGCTTTTGGACATGGCCATCTGGTAAGTGGCTATGTGTGGTCACTGATGACGGAGGACCCTTTCCGGCTTGTTTAACTTCACTCACCACCTTTGAAGTCGTTATGAGGACAATGAATGTACTTTTTCTTGGTGTTTGCACATTTTTAAACCACTCTGGAGCTGATGATATTGCAGATCTCTTTATTAATTAGCGCTGCATGTTTATTGTTCTGTACTAGATTCTATAGCTTGTAAGTGCATATAAAATGTTTGTAAAGGTGGCTGTTGGTCTGAGTATTCAGACAGTGGCAATGTGTTCCCTATTGTCTTACAGGGCACCAGCCAAGTGCACTTCACTACAATAAAGAACTGAAATTCCAGAGTGTCTCTGTCTTATGACTTTAAGTCCACTTATATGTAGCTGCTAATGTCTGACTGGTGACTGAATGGTTGTGAGAGGATTGACTACATCTGTTGCAGATTGATGCATAAAATAGTGGGTTACACTCTGGTGTCATGACTCAGATTCATCATTCTGTGCAAGATGATCAGAGAGGACTCCAAAAGTTGCTGATGGCAACAGCAACAAAGAAGTCAAAGCTTGAAATAATTGTACTGTATGTAAAGGTTTGAAAAAAAAAAATTTTTAGAAACTGAATGGACATCATGCCTGAACATCGTCCAGCTATCCCCTGGGCGTTAGCAGTCCACACCTTTGCCAAGGGGAAGAGGTATTTTGCTGAGTAACTGGTCACAATTGCAAAATACAAACGTGTCTTCTAACCAGGATGTTGCTTCAGGAATTGCCAAATCAGAAATTCAGAGTGAAAATGTATCCACAATGCCTAAGTTATATGATGATCAGAGTATAGATAAAATGACAGCAAACTCCATATTTGGTAAATATAAGCCACAATATAAATTCCTACTGCAGAGGTGTTCCTATTGATATGCAGGGCACACTTGAAAATTCAGTTTTTGATCTCTTGAGGAAAGTTGGGCTGCAGATAAGATGACTGAATTGTAGCAGGGCTGTCAGCTCAAAACAACAGGTCTAATGTCTCAATACCAGAGACTGGGCTAAATTAAATGTGAATAATGTGAAAGAACCTCCAATATTTATGGAGTTGACAATGACAAATGCAATGTATACGAATGGGAGGTGATGGGGCTATCTTACTGTCAGGTATCAGGTGTGACCAGAGCTGTGAGAACGGCAACAGAAGAACAAACGCAGGTAAGGTGAAAATATATGATTTATTAAGATAGGTGAATAAATGCAACCACCTAATAAATACAACCACCTCCAATATACTACAATGTGCAACCAACCAACCACCAATAGAAACCCACAAATAATAACAGACAAATATATACAAGTAAAGGGGAATACCAGAATCATAAACAGGGCAAGGCCAGGGTCGTCAATGGGAGGTCAGCAGCTGGGCAAAAGGAAGACAAACAGCACAGGAAGAGGATGGATGGATCACAGGAGGGACGGGTACAGGTACAAGGCTCAGGGTCCAGGGTTCAGGTAACAGACAGGAACAGGATCAGGTACGGGTACAGGTACAGATGCAGATGCAGAGCTACACAGGTTCAGGGGGCAAGGAAAGATACCAAGGAAAGGCATCGGTGTGTCTGCCGGGTACTTATACACACCTCCTGCAATCACTCAGATGATGCCTAATTGCAGGAGATGATGTTGGCCCCACACTGCCAGGAACCACCCGCTGGTGGACGCCAGTGCTGTGGACCAAGGATTACATAATACCACCAACAGGGGAAGGCTCCCCTGGCAGTTCCAGACTGCCAGGAGACACCTGCTGGTGGACCACAGTACTGCACGCCAAATGTCAGACAGTATCATCAGCGGGTGGAACCTTTCCTGTCACTTACCTTGAATAAAAGGGTTACCCAACTGCTAAGCATAGTAAGGGAATCATGGGGTGCCAAAACACTGATGAAAATTAGGGTCAGAAATAATCCATCTCTTGTTAAAAGATAAGACACCAGTATCATTTACAGTATTCTGAAGCAACATACTGGGGGAATTATTAACTTTGTAACCCTACTATCTGACTTCTATCCTACATTGCCTAGACCTGTTAACAGTAGCCTAGATTACCAGATTCATATAAATAGAGCAATCAATATTGAAAATAAGTACCTAAAAAGGTTTGAAAAATGTGTGGAGACCAGGACATGAGGTAGCAATGATGTTTATCAAACACTGCCCACAACCAGACCTACAGAGCATTTTTGGATGTAAACCCCCTAAAAAATGGAGTGAGGTACAAGAAATGATGGATTGTTACCATAAGGATAAGGGACTGAGACTAAGATGGTCCAAAACCCTAGCAGCAAAAAAAAGAAGAGGTTCTTAATACATCCGCCAGCATTCCTCAGGTAAAAGATAATGTTTCATTATGCACTACTGATGAAGATATAATAAATATTCACTTATTGCAAGAAAAGATTATATAATTTCAAAATGCATGTCAACCCCCTGGGTCATAAATGCTATGTCTTTTAGCTCCAGTAGCAACGCACACTGTTTATGCCAGTTGTGGGCTGTCATTGCCAGCAAGGCCTTCTCTGCTGGCCTAAACACTTCCTAAACTATCAGAATCACTGACTTACATTTTAATTTATTTCTTCAATTAATGTGTTATTCCCAATAGTCTATTCTATTCATTTCATAGCTTTTCTTTTGGTTTATCCAATCATATTTCAGCCATGATAGCCATCATATGTTGCCAATGTAAAGAAATCTGCCTTGAGGCCTTTACTGCAGCTTTAACCAATCAGATTTTGAGTTGTCGATACCGGGACCATTTAGCAGGCGTACAGTCACCAGATGAAAATAAAAGAATGAAAGGCTAAAAAAGAGAATAAAGGCAGCTATCACTCCTAAGAATTGGTAAGTTGCAATATAATAAATGTTTACTTTTGGGTTTAATCCGGCCCCACTTTTTCCGTGTCCCCGTTTTTTTTCCATGCTGAATTTTTAAGGTTACAGCAAAGAATTACTGGATTAATTCAGGTAGGACATCATTGAAGATATAAAGATAATAGCCACTCTACTAAGGCGCACTTTGTGATTAACTGATGATTTTTGTGCTGGCAACCTGGACATAGGAGGGAGTATTGTCCTGAAAAGAAACAGCCAAGTCAGGTAAACTAAAAAACCTGCACTTGAAGGAGTGCATTGTAGGCCAAATTTCACAAACCTCACTCCTAATTGTATTTACAAAAAAATTCAGGCCAATTTACTTAAACAGTGTCTAGCCACACCAAGTAATATTGTGTGTAGGTTGTGGTTGTAACAAAGTGAAGTCAAAGGCTGTGCATGAAATACATCTAGAGATGCTTATTTGTGAAATGGGTATTTCTGTAGTAATGGTACTGTCATGGCCAGGGGCGAGACTCAAAGGCTAGTGGCTGTAGCAGTAGAGAGGCTCCCACCAACCAGCAGGACAAGTACACGAGCGGGTCACCCTGGCAGATGATGTAGGCTCACCAAAAGCAGGGGGTCTATGCACTAATCATTCTTCGCCAGAGCTCCTGATGGTGGAGATGGGATTTGATGTGTGCTAGTGCCAGGCCACGGTCCTCAGGATTGCCCCATCAGGAAGTGAGGAAGTTGAGGTCCAGTAGCAGATGTAGCAGAGAGGGATCAAACAGAAGCTTAGTTAGTAAACAAGCCAAAGGTCAGTAACAAGTGGATGCAGGTTGGGATCAAGCAGAAGCATAGTCGAGGAACAAGCCAAAGGTTGGTAACAAGTGGTATTGAAGATATGGATGGCAGCAGGGGTGAAACGGGCAATTTATTGGCTGGAGAAGAGCACAATAATCTGGGAGGACCAAGGAGTTCAAGGTTCATGAGAAACAGGGTACAAGATGGCCCAGAGGGATCAGACAGGGTGTGGATGAAGCCAAAGGTTTTGTACACTGGATACATCTAACATATGACAGACCTTTTCACCTTCCCTACAAAAAAATTGCCCCTGCACAGTTCAAGACAATGTCTGAAGTCTTGAATGAAATGGAGGAGAAAGTAATTATTAAGTATTAAGTCCAATAGTGATTGGGCACACCACCACTTGACAACACCACTGTTAGCATGGACACTGAAGAATCTAGAATCTGTACAGATTTCACATGTATAATTTCCCACACTGTTAAGGATGCATATCCTTTGTCCAATAAAGCTGATACTCTGGCTTCATTTAATGTAAGCTGTTGGTTAAGTATTAAAATGTAACTTCAGGATTTTATAACATCCATATTGATGAAGATGACAAAGGTACACTGCCTCTATCACCCTTGTTTGACTATTTGAGTAATACAGAATGGCACAAGGATTATGTAATAGTCCCTCCATATTTACTCACATGATGACATACATTTTTGGTGACCAAAATTACTTAAGTTTGTTATGCTACTTAGATGGTCTACTAGTATTTGGGAAGAATGAACAGGAAGCTCTTCACAGAATTCAGATGATTTTTGGCCAGTAGTATTTAAATAACTTGAGGTTGGCTTTAAGACCCCTTTCACACTGAGCCGCCCCAGGTGTCAGCGGTAAAGCGGCAGTATTTTTAGCGCCACTTTACCATCATTTTAGCAGCGCAGTTTTAACTCCCACTAGGAGTTAAAGGGGTTAAATCCGCCCGCAAAATGCCGCTGCAGTGGCGCTTTGCCGGCGGTATAGCAGCGCTGCCCCATTGTTTTCAATGGGCAGAGGCACTTTAGGAGCGGTGAGTTCACCGATCCTAATGCGCTGCAAAAAAGCTGCTGTCAGTGCATCGCTCCAGTGTGGAAGCCCTCAGGCTTTCATACTGGAGTGAATGGAGCCACTGTTTCAGGGTGCTTTGCAGTTGCTATTTTTAACGCTATAGCGCCTGCAAAGTGCCTCAGTGTGAAAGGGGTTTTAATACCTGCCATCCTCTAAAGGCAATAACGACGTTTTTATGCCATTTAATCACAAAAGAAAAGATCAAAACAGACTCAGAGACCCACAGACCCGATAACAACTGTTGCTGTAAGTGACCCAATGGAGGCTGATGGCAAAACAACTGCTGTGAAGAAAAAAGTGATCCTTTTAAAGAATTTTCTAAGATAGCTACGTGACAAGTCAACAAGCAAATCAGGGCAGGAAAAACAGAAGATAACGATTTGGACCAAAGATCACCCCATGAAAATTTGGTTTTGAGAATTGAAACAAAGAATTTCAGAAAAAAATTGATGAACTAAAATCTAGCTTTTCAGAAACTTTGACATTGGCACACCCAGATTTTAGCAAGCCATTCATCCTGTTTACTGATGCCTCAGTGGATGGAACTAGAGCAGTCAAATATCGGAAGGTGGAAATAAGAGCCAACCTATTTCTAGAGCTGGCAACACTCTTATGCTCCATACACACGGTCGGACTTTGTTCGGACATTCCAACAACAAAATCCTAGGATTTTTTCCGACGGATGTTGGCTCAAACTTGTCTTGCATACACACGGTCACACAAAGTTGTCGGAAAATCCGATCGTTCTAAACGCGGTGACGTAAAACACGTATGTCGGGATTATAAACGGGGCAGTGGCCAATAGCTTTCATCTCTTTATTTATTCTGAGCATGCGTGGCACTTTGTCCGTCGGATTTGTGTACACACTATGGGAATTTCCGACAACGGATTTTGTTGTCGGAAAATTTTATATCCTGCTCTCAAACTTTGTGTGTCGGAAAATCCGATGGAAAATGTGTGATGGATCCTACACACGGTCGGAATTTCCGACAACAATGTCCTATCACACATTTTCCGTCGGAAAATCCGACCGTGTGTACGGGGCATAAGAAAATCACAGGCAAGATACAGAGGTGACCACCGTGAATTCTTGGCTTTAAAATGGGCACTTTGTGACAAGTTTAGTCACTGGTTAAAATATTAACATAATCTTACTGCTTGGATTAACAACAACCGACTTACATTGTGAATAAACCAAAGTTGTATACCTGTGAACAAACATGGGTTGGTAAGCTTGCACCATATGATTTAAATATTTGAAATATGTACCAGGAACTGGTAATCTGGCAGGCATTTGTCAAAACATATATTAATAATATGACAGAGAATCATATCAGTGTAGCGAGGTCCCGGATCCCTAGAGGCCTAATGATGACCTCCAGAGTCAGGGAGAGCTGACATCCTTCTTGGTAGAGTGGGTTACAAGGCATGGTGGGTGTAATACAAGCTGAAGTGATGGGTACCAGACACTTTTTGAATGCAAAGAGATTTATTGTCTCTTGAACAAGAACTGTGGGAGAGAGGGTTAGGGTCAGGACACCCTTAAGTAGATGCAATGATAATTGGCAGACTCCGAGGCTTCTATAGGTAGACAGATATACAGTGGAAGGCCTCCAGCCGGATACCACTTCTGTACAGGTAGGACCGCTGTCTCCTATGGCAACAAATCTTATAACAGTCACTAACGGAGTTGTACTTAACTATTGGTAACACAGAATAGTTCTCCTCACACTCTACAGTCTCTCACTGTAGGTCTTCACTCACTGAGCTCCCAGTCTCTCATTAGACTCTCAGACGCAATGCCCACAGGATCCCCTGAGCTCTTCCACTTCCATCACTCAGTATCTTCCTCAAGCATCACCCCGCTTCCCTGCTGGGTCCCTGGCTTGGCACTCACAGATACTCCTCAAGCGTCACCTCTGCTGTCCCGCTGGGTCCCTGGCTTGGCACTTGCTGAAAGTTTTCCCACTTCTTCACTGTCCCCGGCTGGTGAGAAGACTGCTCTGGTACTGGCTCCAGCTTACTCACAATAGTCTCTGGTAACAAAGTAGATGGTCCCTTAGTGGCAACAGCTTTCCCTCTACCCCTGACCACAACTGGTTCCCCGTCTGGCTGAACCTTTACTCTCTATTGGACTACTACCCTGCAGTCCCAACCATGCACTGCTTCTCCTGCTTCTGGATAGGCCCTCAGACAGCCTAGTGGCCTGATGTCCCCGGAATAAGCCTCAGACTTACAGCCTAGCAGTCCAGGACAGCATAACACACGTCCACCCAGGCAGCCATCCAGGTGGCACAGAACACCGATCACCTGACTCCACCCAAAGAAATAAGTTCTCCCAACAGGCCAAGGTACCAAAGAAACCCCCGCCATTTGGCTTGGACACCCCATCCATTCGTAACCTGACCTTGCTAAGCCCTTGTCTATCTAAGGTTACCAGCATAATGCCACTTAGCGACAGAAGAGAGAAGGTGCAGCAAGTCCAGAACTAGAGCGGAATCAGTGGATCTACTAACAATGCAACAGTGCAACTACTGCCTGGCAAACTAAATTTACTTAGCAACCCTGCCTAAACACCAGGGTGCTACATCAGGATTTACTGAAATCCCCCCCCCCAAAAAAAAAACTGTTAGTAAGGAGGCCAAAGACATCTCAAAGAGGTTCTAATATTTGTTCTATGACAAGTGAAGAAGTTAAAATAGTACTATGTACACATCTGCAATCAGAACATCTGGTACTCCATTTAATATTACAAGAACAACATGTGTATAACGTGATAGAAAAGGGGCAATCCCACTCCCCAAACTTTTGTTGAAAGACCCTCAAATCATGACTAGGATTATATATACTTTGTTCAGATGAAAAAAAGACCATCCCAAAGATAATTTCCCTATGAATCACAAACAAGTTTCCAAAGGTAATTGATATAATTCTTTACAGAGAACCCCAAACAGGCCTGGAGCAAAGAGACATCAATTTGTAGTCCTTTCTTTGCTAAAGGCTGATGTTTTAAAAAGTATTCTTGATAATGTGGGGCGCTAAGGTCAAAAAAGAACAATCTTGCTAGTCCATAAAAGATTTTTTTTATTAAACCGAATGAAGGAAGGCATTAAGACATACGCAAGACAGGCATAGCGAGAAAAACTCTAGAGCCAGAAGGAAGGGCACCTCTTGAATCCATAGTAACTTCTCCCCATTAGAACATCTATGCATTTACTTTTGTTCAGCATCTCATGCATTGTCATGTCACAACTAACCTGTAAAGAAAATCCACATTATTCCCTAACATCCAATGAGAAATGAACAAGAAGAGTGCTTTAATTGTGTTCTTGGTAACATGTTGCAATCTTTACCATTGAAAGCAAAGAACAAGGGGTCCCAGATGATTCAAACACTGACGTTTGCATATACAGTAACTGTAGTACACGAAACTACAGATTAGGCATCTTTCTTTTTATTGTTTGCACATACCCCAAAACTGCCTATTGACATCATGTTTAAGAGTGTTTTGAAGAAAGAAGGATAAGCAGAAAAATGAGGAAAGTAGAGCCTATGGTAGAAGCAGCATATTTTTTTTTTTTTACAATGCAGCCCTATGCCACCTCCAAATATGTGCATATGGCTATGTACAGACAGCAGTATACAGTATATAGTGCTCATGCCTTAACCTTCTTTGTTTAACACTCAGGACCCATCAACTATGCACTCTTGACCCAGAGCAGACTAGGTTTTATTTAACCATACCTCTTTAAGTCACTCCCACTGTTAGCACAATTTGGCCATACCCACCATTCATAGCTGTGAATTGTACCCAAGTGTGCCCCCAGGTCTTTCAAAATCGTTTTTAGTGATTTTGCGAGTGTGGCTACAAATTGGACATGTGATAGTGTGGTTGTTGTTAAAAGTCTCATGGTCAGTAGAGAGTTCCAAGGTTTCTTTTTAAAGATCTGTTAACCTTTTTTTTGGAGAGCAGTTTAAACAGAGTACCCAATCCTCATGACAGACTCACTTTCTGTCCCTGAGGGTCCACACTAAACCAGTCAAATATTTATGGGCCCCCAAATTAGCAGGTGAATTTCCTGAAATAGCTTTTACATCACGTGCACAGCAAAACCTACTGTAAAACTTTGATTGCAGGCCAGCCAGTATGCTTTTTTCATAGATTCTGGAGCTATTTTCACCCGCACAGGGCATGATGCACTTGTAGTCTCCATATCAGGTAGAGTTATGGAGGCTTTTTTGGGGAGATACTATGTATGCCTTTCATCCAGTTGTTCCAAATCAAAAATAGGATTGTTGTTTTTACAGGCCACCCATGTAGGTGCACAAACTAGATTAACTAAACCAACCCAATATTGATAGGGCCTCAGAGAAGAAGGTGAATATCTTGTGGTAGCCTTTACATCAAGTGCACAGCTGGAACCTACTGTAGCAGTTTTAAACGTTCCTACTAAATTTACTTATCACCTCTTAATGTACCCCTCAAAGTTTAATTTGTGAAATACCAGAAAAAACAGGACAAGCTGAAACAGAAATGGAAACGCAACATATTTCCTTTCAGTTGCTTAACATTTTTTTCATTGTGGGGAATATATGGTGATTGATGGGCTTTAGCCCTCCAAGGCAGGGAATGGCTTAATGAAGTTTTATTTAAACCACACCCAGCTCTGATTGAAATTGCTATTCTATTAGTGGACTACACACATTCCAAATTACTTTGCTCTGATTTTTTTTTTCTTGTTCAACCAGTGGGTTGAATGAAACAAACTCACAGATCCCTGCATCAACACAAGCAACATTAATGCAGGAATCTCACCCATTCTGTCTTTATATTCTGACTCTGACAGCCCCCCCCAATCAGAATACATAGATCAGCGTATGCCAAGACCTGCAAGCAGTGATTGAATTGAATGCTGGATTTCCAGTAGAACTGTTCGGCAAAAGTTGGTAATTAGACTGGCTTCTGTTGAACAGACAGTGGTACACATGTACCGAAGGTTGGCCGGTTCCTGCTAAACCAGCCAAAGTTTTGTATACCCAACTTAACCTTATTTCAAATTTATTTATTTTATTTATTTCAGGTACTTATATAGCGCCGTCAATTTACGCAGCGCTTTACATATACATTATACATTCACATCAGTCCCTACACCCTCAAGGAGCTTACAATCTAAGGTCCCTAACTCACATTCATACATACTAGGGCCAATTTAGACAGGATCCAATTAACCTACCAGCATGTCTTTGGAGTGTGGGAGGAAACCCACGCAGACACAGGGAGAACATGCAAACTCCAGGCAGGTAGTGTCGTGGTTGGGATTCGAACCAGCGACCCTTCTTACTGCTAGGCGAGTGTGCTACCGGCCGGGCTGCGTGCTCGGATAAGGGTCTGGTATGGATTGGGGGGGACCCCCACGCCGTTTTTTCGGCGTAGGGGGTTCCCCTCAAGGTCCATACCAGACCTAAGGGCCTGGTATGCTCTTGGGGGGGACCCATGCTGTTTTTTTATTTAAAATTTGGCGCAGAGTTCCCCCTCAAGATCATCTGAGCACAAGTCGCGTGTCGAAGTCGGATCATGCGAGACGGCGATCCGACTTTGATCCGACTTCAATGATAGTCAATAGGCTGAAGTAGGATCAAAGTCGGACCAAAGTAGTACAGGGAGCATTTCTAAAGTCGGAACGACTTGTGTCGAACCAGTTAGGACGGCTCCCATAGGGAAACATTGGATTTCACACGTCATGCGACATGAGCTCCCAATGTCGGAGCGTTTGTCGGACCAGTGTGAACCCAGCCTTAAACATGAATATCACTCAGTACAATGTTAAACCCTGTTCAGCTGCAGCCTGTCATAGCATTTGATAAGCTACAGGCAGTGAGGCTGGATGTTGCACCTGATGCACAGCAACTAAACACCCTGTGTGCAAAGGGCCTTAGCTATTCTTTTAGAGCAGGCCTTTAGGCAGACTGCAAGCTACTTTTAACAATTTTAAAGTGTGTCTGTCCCCAGACAAAGATTGGGGACAAACTGTGGGACATTTATCAATCCTGTTCCAAGGCAAAGTAATGTTTAACAGGAGCAGTGACACATGTAGTCAGACATATCTTTGCATGGTTACAGCCTTAAGGCCCATACACACGATACGAAAATCGTATGGAAAAATTTGCCAATTTTTGGATCGTTAGTAGGGTGCTTTCGACAGCCGATTTCACTTTTTCATCAGACAAAAGCTGGATGTGCAGACTATAACATTTTTGGCAAATGTGAACTCAACGTCCATTTTTCGTTTCATTAGTACGGTTTTCGTATGAAAAGAATCATTAGAACAAGACTACGCATGCTCAAAAAAGAAAGAATACATACAAAACTATTCAACACATTACGTCACTTCTGACGTTGTATTCTGTTGTATGAAAATTTTCATATTGTGAGTAGGGATGAGCCGAACACCCCCCGGTTCGGTTCGCACCAGAACCTGCGAACGGACCGAAAATTCGCACGAACGTTAGAACCCCATTGACGTCTATGGGACTCGAACATTCGAAATCAAAAGTGCTCATTTTAAAGGCTAATTTGCATGGTATTGTCCTAAAAAGGGTTTGGGGACCCGGGTCCTGCCCCAGGGGATATGTATCAATGCAATAAAAACTTTTAAAAACGGACGTTTTTTCGGGAGCAGTGATTTTAATGATGCTTAAAGTAAAAAAAAAAAAGTGAAATATTCCTTTAAATATCCTACCTGGGGGGTGTCTACAGTATGCCTGTAAAGTGGCGCGTGTTTCCCGTGTTTAGAACAGTCCCTGCACAAAATGTCATTTTTAAAGGAAAAAATCTCATTTAAAACTGCTTGCGGCTTTAATGTAATGTCGGGTCCTGGCAATATGGATGAAAATCAGTGAGACAAACGGCATGGGTACCCCCCAGTCCATTACCAGGCCCTTTGGGTCTTGTATGGATATTAAGGGGAACCCCGCACCCAAATTAAAATAAGGAAAGGTGTGGGGCCACCAGGCCCTATATACTCTGAACAGCAGTATACAGGCGGTGCAAACAAGACAGGGACTGTAGGTTTGTTGTTAAGTAGAATCTGTTTGTAATTTTGAACAGGTACATTTTTAACGTGTTTAGCTCCAGCCAAAAAATCTTTTTTAAGCTTTTTGGAAAACATAGGGAAGGGTTATCACCCCTGTGACATTTGTTTTGCTGTCTGTCCCCCTCTTCAGAAGATTTCACCTCACTTTTTGTCCCAATGACAAATGTTTTTTGAAAATTTGGGGTTTTTTGTGGAACACGGATTGGAAAGCATCAGTGGAAAGTAGAAATGTTTTTCCCATATTAACTCTTACAGGAGAGAATTTCCCTTCCTAGGGGTAGATTTCATCTCACTTCCTGTTGTCTCCTTCCGTTTGCAAGTAGGAGTCGTTTGTAAGTTAGATGTTTGAAAGTAGCGTGCTGGTGCCACAACACTGTAAGTCCTCACTCGCTCTTGGTGGGTGCAGAAATGGGCCCTGCTGTGAAATATTAGATCAAGAATTGTAATTACATGCCCCTGTTAAACAAGGGCAGAAAAATTGGGCCTTTGGTGGTGGTGGTGCTGGTGCCACAACACTGTAAGTGTAAGTGCGTTCCGAAAGAACGCTGGATGCAGGACAGGCCAGTAGCTCAATTGCATACTGTGTAAGCTCTGGCCAGTGATCCATCCTCAAGACCCAGTAACCCAGAGGATTTTCGGTGAGAAAGGTGTCCAAGTCAAATCTTGCCCTTAGGTATTCCTGCACCATGTAAAACAGACGCTGGCGATGGTTGCTGGAACCGATCATACCTTGGGGCTGCGGACCAAAAAATTGTCTGAACGCATCGGTCAGACAGCCACCTTCTCCACCGCTCCTTCTTTGACTGACCGAAGCCTCAGCAACACATTGTCCAGAAACAGGAGTTTGTAACCTCCCAGTCTCTGGGAACGTGTTGCACAGACCTTTCTGCAAGGCCTCCCAAAGATGTTTCATCCTCTGCTCCCTCTGCGATGGCAAGATAAGGTCCACAACCTTACCCTTGTAACGTGGATCAAGGAGGGTTGCCAGCCAGTATTGGTCCTTCTCCTTGATACCACGAATACGAGGATCCTTACGCAGGCTTTGCAGGATCAGGGAGGCCATGCAGCGTAGGTTTGCTGAGGCATTCGGTCCGGAGTCCTCTGGGTCACTAAGGACGACATGGTCCGCAGCCACCTCCTCCCAGCCACGTACAAGTCCATGTGTTTCTTGGGACTGATCCCTTAAAGACTGCTGCTGATGCTGAGTGCCAGGCTCCACCTCCATACTGACACAATCTTCCTCCTCCTCCTCCTCCTCCTCGTCCTCTTCCTGTGTGATCGGCGGGCATGCAGGAACACTGTCTGGATAAAGGGGGCCTTGAGAGCTAAGGAAGTCCTCCTCTTCCTGCCTCTGTTCTGCCTCAAGTGCCCTGTCCATTATTCCATGCAGCGTGTACTCCAACAGGTGGACAAGGGGGTCAGTGTCACTGATGCATGCACTGTCACTGCTCACCATCCTCATGGCCTCCTCAAATAGTGACAGGACAGTGCATGCATCCCTGATCATGGCCCACTGGCGTGGGGAAAAAAAACCAAGCTCCCCTGACCCTGTCCTGGTGCCATAGTCGCACAGGTACTCATTGACGGCCCTCTGCTGCGTGTGCAGCCACTGCAGCATGGCCAACGTTGAGTTCCACCTGGTGGGCATGTCACAGATTAGGCGGTTCTTGGGCAGGTTAAACTCCTTTTGGAGGTCCGCCAGCCGAGCGCTGGCATTATATGACCGGCGGAAATGCACACAGACTTTCCTGGCCTGCCTCAGGACATCCTGTAAGCCCGGGTACCTGCCCAAGAACCGCTGCACCACCAAGTTAAGGACGTGAGCCAAACAGGGCACATGGGTCATTTGTCCCTGTCGGAGGGCAGAGAGGAGGTTGGTGCCATTGTCGCAAACCACCATTCCTGCCTTAAGTTGGCGTGGCGTCAACCACCTCTGAACCTGCCCCTGCAGAGCTAACAGAACCTCTGCCCCAGTGTGGCTCCTGTCCCCCAAGCACACCAGCTCAAGCACCGCATGGCATCTTTTGGCCTGCGTACTTGCGTAGCCCCTTGAACGGCTACGGAGCACAGCTGGTTCCAAGGACAAAGCACAGGAAGAGGCCATGGAGGAAGAAGAAGAGGAGGGGGTGGAGGAGAGAGGTGTGTCACAATCATTAGCAGTGACATTTTGGAGGCATGGTGGCGGAACAACCTCCAACGCTACTGCACCTTTCCTGCATCCTTGCCAGCTGCCAGCAGAGTCACCCAATGCGCCGTGAAACTTAGGTAAAGTCCCTGTCCATGCCTGCTGGACCATGAGTCAGCGGTAATATGCACCTTACCGCTGACCGCCCTGTCCAGCGAGGCATGGACATTGCCTTCCACATGCCGGTAGAGAGCCGGAATCGCCTTCCATGAGAAAAAGTGGCATTTGGGTACCTGCCACTGAGGAACCGCACATTCCACAAACTCACGGAAGGGGGCAGAGTCTACCAACTGAAAAGGCAGCAGTTGAAGTGCTAGCAATTTTGCCAAGCTAGCATTCAACCGCTGGGCATGTGGATGGCTGGGAGCAAACTTCTTTCGGTGGTGCAGCAGCTGGGGCAGGGAAATTTGCCTGGTACAATCTGACGTCGGTTTACCAAAAGCAGATTGCCCACAAGTACTTGGCTGTGACACAACTAATTCTACACCTTCATTCCTCTTAGTGTAGGTCTCAGAGAGGACTGAAGGTATAGTGGGGTTGGAGATCTCAGCTGATGAGGAGCAAGGAGAGGTCCTCTTTGTTCTTTGGTGTGGGTCTTTTAGATACGCTTGCCAACGAACTGCATGACAGGTCAACATATGTCTGGTCAAGCATGTGGTACCCAAGCGGGAGATGTTTTGACCATGCGAGATACGCTTGAGACATATGTTGCAAATAGCAGCGGTGCGATCTGATGCACTCGTCTCAAAAAAGGCCCACACCAAAGAACTTTTTGAATAACGCGCAGAGACTGCAGCACCCTGCACATGTGGAGCTTTGGGGTGTGATGCAGTCAATGTGCTGCCCTTAGGCTGGCCCCTGGAGGGCATCCTGCTTCGTTGGTGATGTCCTGCCTCCTCCTCCTCCTCCTCTCTCCTATCAGGCACCCACGTTGAGTCAGTGACCTCATCATCCCCTCCCTCCTCATCACTGGAGCAAACCTGGCAGTATGCTGCAGCAGGGGGAGCATGACTGCCAGATTGCTGTCCTTCTTGGGCAACCCCTCTGTCCGTGCTCATGTTACTGCCTTCATCAAGCTCAGTATCATCATCAGAGCCTTCCAAACGCTGGGCATCCTCCTGGAGCATGTACCCAACACTGTGGTCAAACAGTTCGAGGGACTCCTCGGGAGGACATGGTGGGGCTAGGGAAGGAGTCACTGATGACATTGAGCCGAGGGAAGAGGCAGCTGCTTTGCCAGACAAAGTACCCTGAGCATGGGTGAGAGAGGATGAGGAGGATGAGGACGGCTTGGTCACCCACTCGGCCAAGTCTTCCGCATGTTGTGGCTCAACACGGCCAGCTGCCGAAAAAAAGGCCAAGCGTGTCCCACAGCCACGTGCTGATGAGGATGCACCGTCTCCACGACCAGCACTAGACACAGAGCCTGCTTGCCCTCTCTTATTGGCTTGTGACTGTCTGCCTCTCCTTCTTGGCCTTCCAGACATACTAATGGCCTGTAGCTGCACTAAGCTGGGATATATATATATATATATATATATATATATGTACTGATAATGCAGCTAACAAAATCAACTGCCTGCCTGTAGTATGAGAACATCACCAACCTTCTACAGGTAGCTTTAGCTGAACACTGTGCAGAGCTCGCAAAAAAATAACTTGTAGCTTTTTTAGCTGCCTGCGGTAGTGATAGGATCAGGAAAACACCACCAACCTTCTACAGGTAGCTTTAGCTGAACACTGTGCAGAGCTCGCAAAAAAATAACTTGTAGGTTTAGCTGAACACTGTGAGGAGGACGCACTACACTAACTTGTAGTTTTAGCTGAACACTGTGAGGAGGACGCACCACACTAACTTGTAGTTTTAGCTGAACACTGTGAGCAGGACGCACTGCACTAACTTGTAGCTTTAGATGAACACTGTGCAGAGGTCTCACTACACTAACTTGTAGGTTTAGCTGAACACTGTGAGCAGGATGCACTGCACTAACTTGTAGCTTTAGATGAACACTGTGCAGAGGTCTCACCACACTAACTTGTAGTTTTAGCTGAACACTGTGAGCAGGATGCACTGCACTAACTTGTAGCTTTAGATGAACACTGTGCAGAGGTCTCACTACACTAACTTGTAGTTTTAGCTGAACACTGTGAGCAGGACCCACTGCACTAACTTGTAGCTTTAGATGAACACTGTGCAGAGGTCTCACTACACTAACTTGTAGTTTTAGCTGAACACTGTGAGCAGGACGCACTGCACTAACTTGTAGCTTTAGATGAACACTGTGCAGAGGTCTCACTACACTAACTTGTAGTTTTAGCTGAACACTGTGAGCAGGACGCACTGCACTAACTTGTAGTTTTAGCTGAACACTGTGAGGAGGACGCACCACACTAACTTGTAGTTTTAGCTGAAGACTGTGAGCAGGACGCACTGCACTAACTTGTAGCTGTAGATGAACACTGTGCAGAGGTCTCACTACACTAACTTGTAGTTTTACCTGAACACTGTGAGCAGGACGCACTGCACTAACTTGTAGCTTTAGATGAACACTGTGCAGAGGTCTCACTACACTAACTTGTAGTTTTAGCTGAACACTGTGAGCAGGACGCACTGCACTAACTTGTAGTTTTAGCTGAACACTGTGAGGAGGACGCACCACACTAACTGGTAGTTTTAGCTGAACACTGTGAGCAGGACGCACTGCACTAACTTGTAGCTTTAACTGAACACTGTACAGAGCTCGCAAAAAAATAACTTGTAGGTTTAGCTGAACACTGTGAGGTGGACGCACCACACTAACTTGTAGTTTTAGCTGAACACTGTGAGCAGGACGCACTGCACTAACTTGTAGTTTTAGCTGAACACTGTGAGGAGGATGCACCACACTAACTTGTAGTTTTAGCTGAACACTGTGAGCAGGACGCACCACACTAACTTGTAGTTTTAGCTGAACACTGTGCAGAGGTCTCACTACACTAACTTGTAGTTTTAGCTGAACACTCTGAGCAGGACGCACTGCACTAACTGTAAATAGTCTAGCTGCCTGACTGTGGTACTAATAGGATCAAAAGAACACCAGCAATTTCTTCAGGTAGCTGTAAATACTGTAACAAGACAAGTCTGCCTGTCAGTAAGAAGATAACAGGAACGGAACTAGCTAAACTGAATACAGTGTATATTTATATATATGCAACACCTGGGATGCATATATATACACAATACACTATAAGTGCAGCTGACTCACTGACTGTCCTGCCTAATCTAGCTAACTCAAATGAAATGACACTGTCTCTCTCCCTCTATCTAAGCATGCCGGAACACACTACACAGGGCCGCAGGCGCAGGTGCAGGTGGCCTTATATAGTGTGGGGCGTGTTCTAAACCCCCTGAGCCATAATTGGCCAAAGCCACCCTGGCTTTGGCCAATTACAGCTCTCTCTACCAACGGCGCTGTGATTGGCCAAGCATGCGGGTCATAGTACATGCTTGGCCAATCATCAGCCAGTAATGCACTGCGATGCCGCAGTGAATTATGGGCCGTGACGCGCCACATGAATTTGGCGCGAACGGCCCATAACGTTCGGAATTTGGCGAACGACCGAACAGCCAATGTTCGAGTCGAAAATGGGTTCGACTCGAACACGAAGCTCATCCCTAATTGTGAGTAACCTCTTCACTTTCGACATGAGACTAGCATGCCACAAAAAACAGACGGTCGGTCGTCCGAAAATCTAAGTGTGTGTACAAGGCTTTAGTCATAAATTCTTGCATTCACTGCTTTAATCCTGAACTTGTGACCACATTAAACCTGACCCTAAGGCCTCATACACACGGACATTTTAACAGCACCTTTTTTGAGCTTTTTTTTGCTGCTTAAGAACACCACTCCATGTTATTCAATGGGCTCATATACACCATGGCGTTTTTGAGCTGTAACAGGCATGGTCGTTTTTAAGCTCCAAAAAAAACCAAGGGCCAGTGCGTTCTGAGGCTCCAGTGCTAGAGCTGTTTTGACGCAAGCTCAAAAACGCGCATTAGCGGTATACCGACTTTTTTAGCGTCAGCGGTTTTAAGCTGTAAAAATGTTTCTGTGGGTAATTTGGGAGTGGAAAATAGCAGAGGGATTAAAAAAAAAAACAAAAACGCACCTTAGCGTTAACGCTTACAAATGGAGTTAAACGCGCATTGACGCAAAATCAAAACACTAATAAAATTGCGTTTTTAACGCTGCTTTTTTTTCCAGGCGTTGTTACTAGCTTTACAGCCCGTTTTTTAAGACGTCTGTGTGTATGAGGCCTTACTGCCTCTTAAGTATGTGTCTGTTTAGAGTGGAAATCTATCTAATCTTCGGTAATAAATGTGTCTTTGAACTTTGCAAAGTGTAGTACTTGGCTGACCAGGAATACAGGCACACAGGTCTGTAAACCTGTTGCTTTTCTAAAGGAGACACAGCCTGGTTTGCGAATAATGATATCACTAATTTTCTGCTGAGTTTTCCCTCATTAATCTACAGTGCAGAAGCTGAACTTCTAGATCTTCAACCATTTGTTTAAAAAGGGTTCAACTTTAGTTTTTAACTAATAATGAAATATGCCGGCACAGTGCAGCCCTGATTAATTAAGATAAAAATGAAAGTAGAACTAAACCCATTGATTCAATGGTTTTAAAAAACAGTTACATTCCTGGCATTCCGGGAACGCTGTCACGCTGTCTTGTGCTCTCAACTAAACTGTCAAACCATCAAATGGCTGGAATCATAATTGATCACATGTGCAGTGGCGATGAGCTGAAAACTCCCCCGGGTCAGTGCGCACCAGAACATGCGAACAGGCAAAAAGTTTGAGCGAACATTTGAACCCTATTAAAGTCTATGGGACACGAACATGAAAACTCAAAAGTGCTCATTTTCAAGGCTTATATGTAAGTTATTGACATAAAAAGTGTATAGGGACCCAGGTGCAAAAAAAAGTTTTTAAAACAACAGTTTTTTCAGGAGCAGTGATTTTCTAAATGCTTAAAGTAAAACAATAAAAAAGAAATTTTCCTTTAAATATCATGCCCGGGGGTCCCCCTAGTCTGCCTGTAAAGTGGCGCATCTGTGCAATGTGTAGAACAGTGCCACAGAAAAATGGCATTTCTAAAGGAAAAAATGTAATTTAAACTTGCTCGTGGCTGTAATGCATTGCTGGCTCCCGGCAATATAGATTAAAAAAACAAGGAAAAAAATTGGCGTGGGTTCCCCCCCTCAGTCCATACCAGGCTGGTATGGATTTTAAGGTGACTCCATGCCAAAATGAAAAATAAATTGGCACAGGTTCCCCCCCAAAATCCATACCAGATCCTTATCCAAGCATGCAGCCTGAAGGACAGGATAGGGAGGGGCTAAGCGCCCCCCTCCTGAACCATACCAGGCCACATGCCCTCAACATAGGGAGGGTGCTTTGGGGTCCCCAGGGTGCTGATGGTGACAAGGACCTCTTCCCAACAACCCTGGCCATTGGTTGTCAGGGTCTGCAGGCGGGGGTCTTATCGGAATCTGGAAGCCCCCTTTAGCAAGGGGGCCCCCAGATCCCACCCCCCCCTTTGTGAATGGGTATCAGGTACATTGTACCCCTACCCATTCACCAAAAAAAGTGTCAAAAAGTAAAAACCATGACAGTTTTTGACAATTCCTTTATTAAACATAAATAAGACTGCCTGCACTGTATATATATATACTAGACTGCCTACACTGTATATATAGTCTACACTGAATGCATATATAATGCATATATATACATTGTTTTATTTCATCAAATCTTCAGAAGAGATTACATGGCAAACAAAGTCATTCAAGACAAAAATATTTCAATCATTTGTTCAGAAAAGATTTCCGTTTCGGGCTGGTTTGTTCACGCCCTTCCTCAGATTGGTCAGAACATATCTAAAGATTTCACCACACTCATCTATTTTATATGCGTACACAATTGTCATTACATGTGGAATCAATACATGGTTTGATTACTTTTCTATTCCAATTAATTCATTATTTTGAATACTAATTTCATACCATAGAAACAAAAACGGCTAGTCAAACAGCTCTCATTCTCATTATTCCATTATTCCCTTGTAGATCATCTCATTATTAATCTGAAAAACATATATATGTATAATATAAAAATTTCATAGAAACAAATAAAGATCTAAATCTACATTCAAACCATATGGGGCAATCGTATTGATACAATATATATATATATATATATATATATATATATATATATATATATATATATATATGTAACGGTGTGTGGCCACTAGTTACTAACATCCACCATATCACCCTGCTGCCCGAACTTCATATATCACTTCTGAGAATGAACAGTCATTTGCTTTGTTTTCGTTTATTGGGGGGATATATCTTGGCTGGGGAAAGGGTATACGGGATGCCCATAGATCAAATTACCTTGCCATCATATTTATAAATTAGAACTTCGATTGAGCCTTGAAGAAACGATGCACATATATAACATCCACAGTCTCTTCCCTGCATCACCATGCAGATTATTGCTCCTCCTCTGCATAACTCCTGCAGACTATTGCTCCCAGGAATCCTTCCCTCCTGCACAAACTTATGCTGTAGCACATTACGTTTCCTGTTACATCCTCTTCTATATGCAAAAGATCCCACTCTTAATAGTCTCTAATGCTGAATGTGATTGATTGCTGCTACTAGGTCAGAGGCATGCAGTACCTCTCTCCGGAGGCCTAGTAGTTTAATAGCATGTGCTGAACGGTGGACTACTGTTCCCAACTAGCCCGGCTTGCAAATCCTGCACCTTCGGGCTGCATCGATTTGACACTATTCCCCACAGTCTCTCTTCTGTTCCAGGACCCCTCATCAATGACCGTGTAATGATTAGGATTTCATCCATGACAGTGTAAGGTTGAAGTTCCCTCACAGATTCCCTGGCATGTCTCCACATCCAGCACTCCACTGTGGTACACTCACCGACCTTCTTCTGCCCCGAGTCCATGGTGAAGAATTTAACCAGACCGTACGTTCCAACAGCTTCTCCTGCCCCTCTGCTCCAGGAATTCCTCATCAATGACTGTGTAATGATGAAGACTTCACCCATGACTGTGTAAGGGTGAAGTTCCCTCACAGCTCTCCCAGGCCTCCTCCCACGATTGGCACCCCCCTGCAGATGGGGGTGCCCTCCTGCTGCTGTCTAGTACTTCATTCTCCACTTCTCCCAGCGGGCAACTCCTCCCAGTGGCCTGTTACCTCAGCTTATATGGGAGGCCTGCCCCTTCCAATTCCAGTTGGGGATTGGTCAGGGCTCCTCACATGAGCTGCCTGCCACTCCAATTCTAGGCCCTGCCCCCCTTCCAGAACATTCTCCCTAAAAGCAGGGGAGGCGCCTCAGAACTAGAGTACAGGTAGACACACCCACTGCTACACTAACCACTTCCTGCCCCTAGATCAAAACAAACAGGCCTAGCTTGCAGCATAGGCCTGCCTAAATTTACCTGTACTGACAGAACCTACCAAAAATCCTCACTCTAGCACCTATTTATGGTAGAGGGTGCTACACACACACACACACACACACACACACACACACACACACACACACACACACACACACATATATATATATATATATATATATATATATATATATATATATATATATATATATATATATATATATTAATACACTGCCTGCACTATATATACAGTATCTCACAAAAGTGAGTACACCTCACATTTTTGAAAATATTTTATTATATCTTTTCATGTGACAACACTGAAGAAATGACACTTTGCTACAATGTAGTGAGTGTACAGCTTATATAACAGAGTAAATTTGCTGCCCCTGAAAATAACTTAACACACAGCCATTAATGTCTAAACCCCTGGCAACAAAAGTGAGCATGTCCAAATTGGACCCAAAGTGTCAATATTTTGTGTGGCCAACGTTATTTTCCAGCACTGCCTTAACCCTCTTGGGCATGGAGTTCACCAGAGCTTTACATGTTGCCACTGGAGTCCTCTTCCACTCCGCCATGATGAGATAACTGAGCTGGTGGATGTTAGAGACCTTGCACTCCTCCGCCTTCCATTTGAGGACACCCTTACAAATGCTCAATAGTGTTTAGGTCTGGAGACATGCTTGGCCAGTCCATCACCTTTACCCTCAGCTTCTTCAGCAAGACAGTGGTCGTCTTGGAGGTGTGTTTGGGGTCTTTATCATGTTGGAATACTGCCCTGATGCCCAGTCTCCGAAGGGAGGGGATCATGCTCTGCTTCAATATGTCACAGTACATGTTAGCATTCATGGTTCCCTCAATGAACTGTAGCTCCCCAGTGCAGGCACCACTCATGCAGCCCCAGACTACGACACTCCCACCACCATGCTTGACTGTAGGCAAGACACACTTGTCTTTGTACTCCTCACCTGGTTGCCGCTACACACGTCTGACACCAGCTGAACCAAATAAGTTTATCTTGGTCTCATCAGACCACAGGACTTGGTTCCAGTAATCCATGTCCTTAGTCTGTTTGTCTTCAGCAAACTGTTTGCAGGCTTTCTTTTGCATCATTTTTAGAAGAAGCTTCCTTCTGGCATGACAGCCATGCAGACAAATTTGATGCAGTGTGTGGCGTATGGTCTGAGCACTGACAGGCTGACCCCCACCCCTTCAACATCTGCAGCAATACTGGCAGCACTCATACGTCTATTTCCCAAAGACAACCTCTGGATATGACGCTGAGCACGTGCACTCAACTTCTTCAGTCCACCATGGCGAGGCCTGTTCTGAGTGCAATCTGTCCTGTTAAACTGCTGTATGGTCTTGGCCACTGTGCTGCAGCTCAGTTTCAGGGTCTTGGCAATCTTCTTATAGCCTAGGCCATCTTTATGTAGAGCAACAATTGTTTTTTCAGATCCTCAGAGTTCTTTGCCATGAGGTGCCATGTTGAACTTCCAGTGACCAGTATGAGACAGTGAGAGTGATAACACCAAATTTAACACACCTGCTCCCCATCCACACCTGAGACCTTGTAACACTAACGAGTCACATGACACCTGGGAGGGAAAATGACTAATTGGGCCCAATTTGGACATTTTCACTTAGGGGTGTACTCACTTTTATTGCCAGCGGTTTAGACATTAATGGCTGTGTGTTGAGTTATTTTGAGGGGACACCAAATTTACACTGTTATACAAGCTGTACACTCACTACTTTACATTGTAGCAAAGTGCCATTTCTTCAGTGTTGTCACATGAAAATATATAATAACATATTAACAAAAATGTGAGGGGTGTACTCAGTTTTGTGAGATACTGTATATTCTACACTGACTGCACTATATATATATATATATATATATATATATATATATATATATATATTGTACAGGATGCCGTGGCTGGGTTCTGGAAGGATGCTATGTTTTCCCTCTGTTTGGACTCTGTTCCCTTTAAGGGAACAAAAAGGGTTAACTCACCTGTCAGAGGAAGTGATTTTAAAACAAGACAGGAAGTTGTAGATGGGGTAGAGGAGTGTAAAGGAGATTGTGGATGGTGTTTTGTGTGCAGCAACAAAAGTGAACAGCAGTGTCCTGCCTGGAAGCCTCCTGGCAGGGGAAGCTGCCTGCAACAGAAATCAAGGACTGTTTTACCGCGATAGCAGTTCTGGACTTTGCAAGTCGGTGAGACTGAAATCTCTTTATTTTAGTTTTTGCTGATGTAAAGCTATTTAAGTTCAATAAACCTCCTTTTGACTGAAAAGCCTGTGTCCTTCGACCTAGCTGGTTCCCCGAACTTTACAAGTGGTGGAGAATGCGGGCAGGACAGAGTAACAGGCATTTTTCTTGCTGTTTTTTTTTTTTTTTGCATTGGACTTAAAACTGACATTTAAAGGGACAGTACAGTGTATTTATGTCCTGGGTTAAAGCTGCATAAACCCTGAAAGCTGAAGCAATGGAGGAGCTAATTTAACAGCTGTCCTTGGCTAATATACAAGCGCAGACTCGCCATGAGGAAGCTAATCAGCGCTTAGCAACCCAGCTAGAGGTGCAAGAAAATACTCGCCTGTTGGTGGCCCAGTTGGCAGCCCAGCAAGCGACCCAGCAAGGGGTTATGCAGGCTCAGGTGACTGCCTTAAAAGAAGTAGTGCAGCAGCTTTCTCAGGGTCGTGAGCAAGCAGCTGTTGCCCCTGGCAACAAGGTGAGCGTGAGGGCAAGCCATTTTTTGCAGAAGTTGTCCCTGAGTGATGATGTAGAGGCATTTCTTGCTACATTCAAGAGGACGGCAGAGAGAGAGAAGGGTGGCCCCAGGATCAGTGGGCCGGCCTAATTACTCTTTTCCTAACCAGAGATCCTCAAATAGCTTACTTCGACCTGCCACCGGATGACGCTAAAGACTATCAAAAACTAAAGGCTAAAATACTGGCTCATTTGGGGGTGACTACGGCCGATCAGGCCCAACCAGTGCACGAATGGAAGTATCATCCAGATCGTCCACCACAGTCTCAAATGCATGACCTGGTGCAACTGGTAAAAAAATGGCTGCAGCCTAAAGTGTTGTCTGGCCTCCAAATCCTGGAGCGGGTCGTGCTGGACCGATACCTAAGGTCACTGCCAGATGACCTTCAACGGTAGGTCAGCCATGGAGACCCCAAAACAGTGAACCTGCTTGTCGAGATGGTAGAACGATATACAGTGGATCTGTTTGGGGCCCTACCAAGCACCAAGGGCCCAGTCTGCCATGGCCTATTCGATTGACTGCCGCCCTTCAAAAGGACGTCCCCTGAAGCCCTGGAACCAACACCCCGGAAGGTCAAGAGTCACTCCCAGTACCTCCTCAACGATCTGTTCCTGTTCAGAGAGGAGGGGATGTACAATGTTTGCAATGTCATTCCTAGGGCCATACCCGGGCCCACTGCCCACTGCAAGAGGAGCCCATGGAATGAGGGGTTCTTCGGAGGGGGTCATTTTATGCCCATAAAGCTTGTACCACACATCTTGACCTTGGAGAAGAGAAATTTGAGTGTGAAGTCCAAGTGAACCACCTCCCTGCCCGGGCTTTGCTGGACTCCAGAAGCATGGTAACCCTGGTTCATCCAGAGTAATTTGGAAGATCGGTCTGGTAAGCAAAACTTTATGGGTTGTGTGCATTCACAGGGACACTAGAGAGTACCCTCTCATCTTGGTGTCCATCTCCACAGCATGTGGCACTGGTACTCAAGAGGTGGGGGTGGTAAAGAACTTGTTACATGATGTTATCATAGGACGAGACTGTCCAATATTTGCAAAACTGTGGGGACAAGGAGAACTACCTGAACGGTCCAGAGACTGGGGAGAAACTAGTCCCTCTGTTCCTGCTGTTGAGAGGAATAACCCTGAAATGCCGAATGTTCCTAATGTGGATCCAGTTGATTAAAATGCTAATGATTTGGTTAATGGTGATGAAAGTAGTGCTGATACTGTTAAGGATGTCAAAATGTGTGGTTCACAGACCTACATGAACACTAAAGGGGGGGAACCTTCCCCACTTCAGGTAATGCTGGGGGAAGAGGATGAGGAAGTGGCCGCTACCCCTGCCCTGCCGGATTTGGGTGTTCCCCAGGGGGCATTTGGTACTGCCCAGATGCAGGACCCCACTTTGGCCCGTGCACGGGAACAAGACAGGAAGTTGTAGATGCGGTGGAGGAGTGTAAAGGAAATTGTGAATGGTGGATGGTGTTTTGTGTGCAGCAACAAAAGCGAACAGCAGTGTCCTGCCTGGAAGCCTTCTGGCAGGGGAAGCTACCTGCAACAGAAATCAAGGACTGTTTTACTGCGATAGCAGTTTTGGACTTTGCAAGCCAGTGAGACTGAAATCTCTTTCTTTTTGTTTTTGCTGCTGTAAAGCTATTTAAGTTCAATAAACCTCCTTTTGACTGAAAAGCCTGTGTCCTGCCATCTAGCTGGTTCCTCGAACTTTACAATATATATATATATATATATATAGACTAAACTGCCTGAAAACCACTAACCTGCCTAATCTAACTCAAGTTCTCTCAATCTCTTCATGTTGGCACCCTGCCTTTGGCTAATCATGGCTCTCCCAGCAAAGCGCTCTGTGATTGGCCAAAGCATGCAGGTCAGGTGCATGCTTTGGCCAATCATCAGCCATCAATGCACTACGATCTCACAGTGCAGATATTCTGTCTCTATCATTTAAAATACACCTATGATAAAAATTATAGACCCTTCATTTCTTTGTAAGTGAGCAAACTTACTACAGTGCCTTGCAAAAGTATTCACTCCCCTTGGCATTTTTTATGTTTTGTTGCCTCACAACCTGGAAGTAATATGGATTGTTTGAGGTTTTGCATAATTTAATTTAGAGAACATGTGCACAACTTTTTTTTTATTCTGAAGCAAACAAGAAATAGGACAAAATAACAGAAAAAGTCAATGTGCATAACTATTCACCCCCTAAAGTCAATACTTTGTAGAGCCACTTTTTGCTGCTGTCACAGCTCCAAGTCACTTTGGATAAGTCTCTATGAGCTTGCCACATCTTACCACTGGGATTTTTGCCCATTCCTCCTTGCAAAACTGCTCCAGCTCCTTCAAGTTGGATGATTTGCGCTTGTGAACAGCAATCTTTAAGTCTGACCACAGATTTTCTATTGGATTGAGGTCTGGGCTTTGACTAGGCCATTCCCACACATTTACATGTTTCCCCTTAAACCACTCAAGTGTTGCTTTAGCAGTGTGTTTGGGATCATTGTCCTGCTGGAAGGTGAACCTCCATCCTAGCCTCAAATTACACACAGAGTGGTACAGGTTTTGCTCAAGAACATCCCTGTATTTAGCACCATCCATCTTTCCCTTAACTCTGACCAGTTGCCCAGTTCATACTGCTGAAAAACATCCCCACAGCATGATGCTGCCACCACCATGTTTTACTGTGGGGATAGTGTTCTTTGGGTCATGTGATGTGTTGGGTTTGCGCCAGACAGCATTTTCTTTGATGGCCAAAAAGTTTGATTCTAGTCTCATCAGACCAGAGCACCTTCCTTCATGCATTTTGGGACTCTCCCATATGCCTTTTCGCAAACTCAAAACGTGCCATTTTGTTTTTTGCCGAAAGTAATAGCTTTTTTCTGGCCACTCTGTCATAAAGCCCAACTCTATGGAGCGTACGGCTTATTGTCATCCTATGTACAGATACTCCAGTCTCTGCTGTGGAACTCTGCAGCTCCTCCAGGGTTACCTTAGGTCTCTGTGCTGCCTCTCGATTAATGCCCTCCTTGTCCGGTCCGTGAGTTTTGATGTGTGGCCAACTCTTGACAGGTTTGCTGTTGTGCCATGCTCTTTCCATTTGGTTATGATAGATTTGATGGTGCTCCTAGGGATCATCAAAGATTTGGATATTTTTTTATTATCTAACCCTGACTACTCAACTTCTCAACAACATTGTCCCTTACTTGTTTGGAGAGTTCCTTGGTCTTCATGGCAGTGTTTGGTTAGTGGTGCTTCTTGCTTAGGTTTTGCAACCCCTGGGGCCTTTCAAAAAGGTGTGCATATGTAATGACAGATAATGTGACAGATAATATGACACTTAGATCGCACACAGGTGAAGGTAATTGGTTGCACCAGAGCTTTTTATGGGCATCATAACAAAGGGGGTGAATATATACGCACATGCCAATTATCAGTTTTTTATTTCTGAAAAATAGTTCTATGTATATATTTTTCTATTATAAAAAGAAGGAGAGAGGGAAGATCCCCTTCCTCCAGATAAATGGGATTTTAAAGGAAAATACTATATCTAGTAGGTGAGGATCAAACAAGTTTGATAAAAAAATTAACAATTTTTATTTGGACATAATTAAAAATAGCAATGTCAATACATATAAGAACATATGACCATCCAGTAGTAAATTTCAGAATTCATACGTGACTATCAGCCAACATGTTTCGCAAAGAATTTTTGCTTCATCAGGGCTAGACACGATATCATTGATTCATTTAAACTGTATAGATAATAAACAATCTCAAGTTACATAATGGGCATACATGAAATCAGATCATAACAATAGATTAAAGAATAAGACGTTAATTGCATAGAGTTTTCTCACCTACTAATAAAATTTCAAAAGAATAGAACAATCACCACCATTCACCGGGCATCAACCGCTAAACCAACTGGTGCGGATTGTCCCTGGGTGCCAGATCCCAGACGGACAATACCAGTAGGAGGACTGGACCACACAATTAGGGCAATACAGACCGGTAACCCGTACTGAAACAAAAAACGGGAAACCAATAAGTTCCTATAATCAAAAATTAATTATAAACAGTACTGCTGATGACCATTGACAGTTAATCATACATTAACAAGTCAATATGTGGATGGCTACCTATGCCCGCACGTTACAAGTTTGCCATCATATCTGAAGGATACGTTAGAGTTACTCAAAATCCTTGAAGAACTCACTGTGCCTCCGGGAACGATCTTGGCGGCAATCGATATAGAGGCCCTATATTCAAGTATACCACATACGCAAGGTGTGGCAACAATTGCGGAGTTCTTAAAAGAGAGAGATACTGACAGCTGGGAATTAGGCCAATTTATTACAACCTTATTGGAACATATTCTCACCAATAATATGTTTCTTTTCAACGGCGTCACTTACCTCCAGGTACAGGGGGTAGCGATGGGGACTTCTTGTGCCCCATCATATGCCAACCTGTACCTGGGGAGATGGGAACGCACTCTCTTTTCTAGTGAGGAGGCCGCGATGTACCTCTGTCATATTCTTCTCTGGCGGAGGTACATCGATGATGTCCTCCTCATCTGGACGGGGTCGGCTGAACTACTCAACAACTTTATGGAACTTCTTTCTCATAACAAATTTAATCTCAAGTTTACCATCCAATTTGACACAACCACTATCCCCTTTTTGGATCTACGACTTGTTCTCAGAGAGGACGGCTCCATCTTTAGTATACTCTATAGGAAGGAGACGGCCGGGAATACTATCCTGCACTTTTCCAGCTCCCATCCCCGCACATTGGTATATAGTATACCCTACAGTCAGTACCTCCGGCTACGACGGAATTGTGCTAGGAATGAGGACTTCGAAAGAGAAGCTAAAGCACTTTATGACAGGTTGCTCAACAGAGGCTACAGCAAAAAAGTCCTAAAGAGGGCCTACCAATGAGCCAAACAGAATTTACGTGACACTCTTATTTTTAAACATAAAGCACGTGACCCACATTCCACCACAAAATTGATTACAACATTCACAGCCCATCAACAGAAAATTCTAAATCTGATCAGTAATAATTGGCATTTCTTATCTGAGGATCCAGTCATCTCAAAATATGTAGCCAATGTGCCACAAATTACCTACAGAAAATCATGGTCCATTAGGGACGCTCTAGTTCATAGTCACCTGCAACCCCTGACACCCCTATTAGGGGCGGAGGGGGGAAAGGCACCTTCAAATGCGGACATTGTGAATTCTGTCCGTGGATTAAAGAAGGCAGTGGGTGCCTCCTTCCAAGAGGAGGCTTCCATAAGCTCAAAGGCTATGCCGACTGCTCTACAACAGGCATTGTTTACCTGGCTATGTGCCCTTGTGGCGCATTTTATATAGGCAAAACGAAGCGTCCATTTGCTAGAAGAATTCAGGACCATTTATATTATTTAGACGCAGGGCTACTTTACACCCCCATTTGTAAGCACATTGGTCTGCGACATAGCTTCGACCCCAGTTATGTGTCCTTCTTCGCCTTGGAGGTCATACCTGACCTAGAAAGGGGTGGTAATGTGGACAAAATAATATTGCAGCGTGAGGCCAGGTGGATATTTGACCAACGTGTGACTTATCCACCTGGCCTCAACACTGCACTCTCATTCAAACCATTTCTGTGATGGGTTAAGTTGGGGAAAAAATGATTGAGTTAAAAACAATTAATTGAAACTACATGGAAGCTTTGTCACATGCCTTTACATCTATATGTTTGTCATTTATGATACATACAGGACTTTGTTGGTAGGCCTTCATCCACCTTCAGTTCTATAGCCCCACAGGTGATATATCTTTACACCCACTAGATGGGGCTATTCTTTATATGTGATGATAAGGATACAGGGCTACTGGCCCCGGGTCTCTCTATCCCATATTGCTCCACCTTAATTGTGATTGACTAAACTGTAATGTATTTCATGGAACCATGCATATATGTTCTCTGTGATATATCTTTGCATGTTTGTTTTTGTATAAATGTATGTATATATTAAACTCAAGGTATTTAGTGCATATTGGACCATTATGTATGTTCTTTCCCCCATTCCTGGATCATTTCCGCTGTCTGCTGGGAGCGGATGCCTTAGGTGGGGGGACTCGGACGTCCCTGCTCAGGGGGCGGAGCTGCCTTTCTTCCGCCCCTACTTGCCCTTCACGCCACCGAGCGGAGTATGGGCAATGCGCGCGCATCCTGGGGGGTTGAATGCGCACGCATCCGCCCCCTGGGTGCGTGCGCATTCTGGCGGGGACGTCCGGACCGGAAGCAATGCCGGAGGTCAATCCTGACCTGATTGCTTCCGGTGGGACCACACCATTCAAAAGATGGAGGCGCCGGTGCTGTCTATTAGACGCATCCTGCAGCCATCCATCGTGACGGGCGGACGCACACTCACCCGACTAGGAGCTATCTCAGCTCTCTCCCTTCTACCTCCCTATTTAGGGGTAAGTCTATACTTATTCGGACGTGCTTGTCTTGATTTGTAGTAGTATTTTTTGGGGGAATATTGCCATGCCCTAAGGGCTAACTTAGTAATAGTGTCCATGTATCATCATTGTTTCAGACTTGATGCATTGCCTTGGTTAATTACCCTATTTAAATATTTACATTGGGACACTAGAGATACAGATCTGACTATTTATACACCATATGTTCAATAGTTATTAACTGTCAATTGGGAAGATTGTTTCCTCCCTGCAATACAAGGTAAAGGTGTCCCTAGTAATTTACTGGCACCCCCCCAACCATGAATAGGCTGCCCCTCATCTTTATGTTGATGTCTTTATGTAGATGTCTTTAATATACTATATATACTATTAATATACCCTATATGTAATGTACTCACGTGAGCGTCGGGTCAATAACTTATTAATGTATGATTGACTGTCAATGGTCATCAGCAGTACTGTTTATAATTAATTTTTGATTATAGGAACTTATTGGTTTCCCGTTTTTTGTTTCAGTACGGGTTACCGGTCTGTATTGCCCTAATTGTGTGGTCCAGTCCTCCTACTGGTATTGTCCGTCTGGGATCTGGCACCCAGGGACAATCCGCACCAGTTGGTTTAGCGGTTGATGCCCGGTGAATGGTGGTGATTGTGCTATTCTTTTGAAATTTTATTAGTAGGTGAGAAAACTCTATGCAATTAACGTCTTATTCTTTAATCTATTGTTATGATCTGATTTCATGTATGACCATTATGTAATTTGAGATTGTTTATTATCTATACAATTTAAATGAATCAATGATATCGTGTCTAGCCCTGATGAAGCGATTCTTTGCGAAACATGTTGGCTGATAGTCACGTATGAATTCTGAAATTTACTACTGGATGGTCATATGTTCTTATATGTATTGAAATTGCTATTTTTAATTATGTCCAAATAAAAATTGTTAATTTTTTATCAAACTTGTTTGATCTTCACCTACTAGATATAGTATTTTCCTTTAAAATCCCATTTATCTGGAGGAAGGGGATCTTCCATCTCTCCTTCTTTTTATAATATATATTGATTAGGGATTGGAAAATCTATCTGAAGTATCCCCTGGCATAGTCCAACCATCTTCTTTCTATGACATATATATTTTTCTAATTTTACTTCACCAACTTAGACTATTGTGTTCTGATCCATCACATATAATTCAGATTAAAAAAAACATTGAACTAAAGGCTGTAATTGTAACAAAATAGGTAAAAAGCCAAAGGGGGTGAATACTTTTGCAAGGCACTGTAAATCTTCAGTTAATCAAATAATTATTTTCCCCACTGTAACTCTTCTCAAAGTCATTACTGGGAGGCCTCAGGGAAATCCTCAGCTGTGCACAGTAAAAGGGAGTGAAAAGTCTTGGAAGACCTGACAATATATTTGCATAAACTAACTAGAGCTATAAAGTTTATTTTTAAATAGGTCATCAATATGCATTCCAACTGTAGACATAGAGAGAGTTAAGGATCTGCTTCCTGGAAAGAAACCATATTTAAACAGCTGTGACATTTCTGATGTAGCAGAGGATGATGTAACATTCAAGAACATATATATTTTTCTTATACAAAGTAAAAGAAATCTATACCAAGTTATCAAGTAAATAGGTATTAATATCTGTACTAACCAAAAGAATGGAAGAACTAATCAACTAACAATCTCACAAGAAACAAGCATACATTATGATTTTACTGATAATATATTGTATAGATATATGACAGATGTATTCAAATCCTTTAATAATGAATCATGCTACGTGTGTGTTTTTGTTCCCCATGCCACATACACGGAGCCACAGATGTGTACAAGTGTTATTAACAACAAAGATGTAAACTGTATAAACCATATGATGTTATATAAGATTGAGGGGGAAATTTTATTGGGTATGAAAAGGGATACATAATGTACAGTATGAATTAAAGAGAGAACCATTGTATTAGAAGCTCATTCTCATGGGGGCCAAGGCCCATAAAGCATGCAAGAGCCATTTATGTTTGCTGAGCAGTGTAGAGCTGCATGTAGGCAGCCCATGTTAGTTAAAAGAGACGCAGTGGGTATGGCCTCACCCGTACATCTAAGTTTGACAGTCATGCAGAGATGAATGCATGACACCAAACACAGACAAAATGCAATTGGAGTCATGCATCAGTCCCTGTATGCCTCTCAGTCTTGGATAGGTGCCTCCCCACTGCCTGTCAAACTCCACTGTCCAACATGGATTGCCCTTCAGTGGGGGAAGCTCATGTAAACGAGAGGAGGTAACCATATAAGGCAGTTAGGGATGCAGGAATCCTATTGGATTTACAAGACTAAGGTCTTAGCTTCCATTGGCTTAAATGTTGAGTTTGATCTTAACTGCTTTATTAGCAATAAATTATTTATGAGATTAATTCCACCACATGTGTTAGGCATAATTGATATGGGTTTTAGCAATTAGAATTAATTCCACCTCTATATTTGTAAGTATCAGGCATCAAATATATAATAAAATGTATAGGAGATGTCCTAATTGGCATTTATTTTATTGTATTGATTCATTTTATATTTTTTTGTATATATGTGATGTTTTTAATGATTATTATGTAAATATGTATGTAATAAAAGATGCGGCATGCGGAAGAGTTCAGTTAGGCCAGTAAGCCATTTTTTTATATTTTTTTATATCTTTTTATATTTTCAGCAAGCATAGATAAGCAGCTGGTGTCTCCATGCACAGTAAGTACTCCTTTAGAGGGCGGGAGAGGGATGCCCTTTGTATTATGTGGCATATTTTACATTTTGATGATGAGCTATAGGTTTCCCCAATGCTCAGGGAGTAGCTTTTTTTGTATTCTTCCGGGTCCAGGAGACAGACAATATGGCCAAAATCTTCACTTCCTGTTCTCGCAAAGCTTGTGTATTTCGTTCCCATGGAAGCAGTGGGTGAGACTATTTAAGGGCTTACAAAGCATCGGCTCCCCGCCTACTGAGGAAGCCCAATCATAGGGCATAACACGTATAAGAGGAAGGAGCTGAGCCCATGACGTCACCCCCATAAGTAAAGGTGGTGAGCCGAAATTGATACAGATTAAGAGCTTGAGCTGTTTTTATGTCCTGTAAGTGTTTTTAATCTTTGGGGGAGTGTGAATAAAGGAAAATAGAGAGCACTATGGTCCTGCTTTCTTGTTTTATGTTAACTATATTCTGGGATGTCTGTGATGAAGCAAAAATGGAGCTACCTTCTGTCTTTTGGAGAGAGTGTCACAAGCGATTTATGACCCATTTATGTAGTCTTATAAGGAGGTGGGCAGGTTGTTTGAACACAGGGTGGAGGCACATATGGCACATAAGGAAGAGTGAAGACTTTATATCATGTGTCGGACAGTAATGTAGTTTGTCATCACAGTTATTGAAGATTGAAGTATACAAGTTGTTGGGACTGGCACAGATTTTGTTTGATATATAAATAGTTGCACTAAACTAATTTTGCATTTGAGCTCTAAGAACGCTTAGAGTGACTGGGTTTCATGTAAGAAATGGTTTACAGAAAGTGACTACTTTTTTTGCTTTTGATGTTCCTAAAAAACTTCTCTTTTTGACTCTTTTTGGATGTAGAGGCCTTCTTTGTAAGCTGACTAACCTCTTGTGAACAAGCTGCAGTTAAGTCAAAGTGGGTAAATAAAAAAGGGTATGAGATTTATTACAGATGAAGGTTTCAATGCCAACTAGGAGAAAGTGTGAGTTCTCAGGACCCTTGATATGACCTTAGCTGCTGCTTTGATTGGAGACTCTTGTAAATACAGTCCCTTGAAAAACTATTCACGCCCCTTGAAATATTCTACATTTTGTTAAGTTACAACCAAAAAACGTAAATGTATTTTATTGGGACTTTATGTAATAGACCAACACAAAGTGGCAGATAATTGCGAAGTAGAAAGAAAATTATAAATGGTTTTCAATTTTTTTTACATCTAAATATCTGAAAAGTGTGGCGTGCATTTGTATTCAGCCCCCCTGAGTCAATACTTGGTAGAACCACCTTTCGCTGCAATTACAGCCGCAAGTCTTTTTGGGTATGTCTCTACCAGCCTTTGCACATCAGATTGGATGGAGAGCATCTGTGAATAGCAATTTTCAAGTCTTGTCACAGATTCTCAATTGGATTTAGGTTTGGACTTTGACTGGGCCAAACTAACACATGAATTTGCTTTGATCTAAACCATTCCATTGTAGCTCTGGCTTTATGTTTAGGGTCGTTGTCCTGCTGGAAGGTGGTCACTTGTGTATCTGAACTGGAGCTAGCAGACACCAAACTTTTGAACTGTGATGGGGATTGTCCAGCGGAGACCTTCCTTAATCATGACATGGAGTCAACTACTGGACTCCTGGACATTGTCCTGACTCCATTCCTTTCCCTGCAGTTGCTTCTTCTCCAGTAGGATTACAGTTAGAGAACTAAGACTCCGAAGCCTTTGGTGCTACAGCTAGCAATCTGATGTTCTGTCCTGTAGCCCCAATAGAAGACACCTAAAGTATATTTGCCTCCAGGTGATTACAGCAAACTCACCTGCCGTTTGTAATATGACTTGAATAGACCATGTCCAGAATGATTACAAGTTTCTTTTCCCTTATGTGCCTGAAGGACTATTTCAGGTAATTGATTGGAAAAGACAAGACATCTACAAAAGTAGCATTTTGGAACATTTGTGAATGTCAGAAGACATTTGATCTACCAAGACTGATAAACAGTTGACGCTCAGCTTTCAAAAGAGTCTTTTGCAAGCTTAGCCTGGGTTGCCATATACTCATGGACACATTGGGGGTTATTTACGAAAGGCAAATCCAATTTGCACTACTAATGCAAACTATAAGTGCAAAGTGCACTTGAAATTGCACTGAAAGTGCACTTGGAAGTGCAGTCACTGTAGGTCCGAGGGGGACACGCAAGGAAAATAAAAAACAGCATTTTAGCTTGCACATGATTGGATGATAAAACCAGCAGAGCTTCCCCTCATTTCAGATCTACCCCTCAGATTTACAGCAACTGCACTTCCAAGTGCACTTTCAGTGCAATTTCAAGTGCACTTTGCACTTGTAGTTTGCACTTGTAGTGCAAAGTGGATTTGCCTTTCCTAAATAACCCCTATTATTTTAGTGTGAGGGAGATGTGCATCTGCATGTTCACTACATTAACTTATCAATTTAATGTTTCCCCCAAGGTTTATTTGGTAAAATACGAGAAGAAGCAAGACATTGGGGTGGATTTCCTAAAGGCTAATAGACTGTGCACTCTGCAAGTACAGTTGATCCAAAGCTTAGTAAATGAGGGGAAGCTCTGTTATCTTTCATTATCCAATCATGAACAAGCAAAATGCTGTTTTGTTTTGTTTTTTTTTTTCATTTTCCATGCATGTGATTGGGTATTCATTGCAAAGTGAAGTTTCACAGATCAGTTGCTTTAGGCTGAATTCCAGGTATGGATTTTATAGCACAGTTACATTGGTTCAGCGTGGACCTCTGTATGCATGCATGTATTCAATTTGTGCGGGATCCCTCTGGAAGCTGGAAATAACAGTAATAACTGTTATCTTCTGGGTTCTGTGTCAACTGTCTGTCCTGCTGCATAGTGATCGCAGGGTTACATAGTTACATAGTAGGTGAGGTTGAAAAAAGACACAAGTCCATCAAGTCCAACCTATGTGTGTCATTCGTTCAACATGGGTGGCATTCACAGTACACCTTGCTTTTTTTTTTCAATGAATGCAAGATGTGACATCACATTGCCCTTTGTGATAAAGCAGATTTGGAGTATGTAATTCATTAAGTTCAGATAATAGACCTCAAATTTGAATAAAGTTATGAATGAAATTTGTAAGGTTTTGGGAATTTAACAGAAATGAGTAAGGGTCGGTTCACACTACAACGACTTGGGATCCGACTTGTAAGCCCTCAAGTCGCCCCAAGTCGCTTTACTTAGAGATTTGCATTATAGTCAATGAGAGCGTCTTAATTTACACTACTGAAGTTGCTCCGACTTCAGAAAAGGTTCCTGTACTACTTCAATCCGACTTCTAGGCGACCTGTACCCATAGAATTCAATGGAAGTCGCCTCCAAGTCGGATCTCCATCTATATTGAAGCGACTTTACAGGAAAAGAAATTAGTTTACCCAGGAAAACCCCTTCCTCCCAGAGAGCTGATTATTCTGTGATTGGCCACAGCCAAAGTCGCCTGTCTTGGAGGCGACTTGAAGTCGCCTTGCAAAGTCGCGCTGAAGTCGTGTTGCCCCTGTGTGAATCGAGGCTAAGTGTACACCACATCCTGGCTAATAGATTATTAGTAAGGATAAAAAGGAAGAAAGAATAAACAAAGTTTTGTCAAACATGGATGCAAACTAGGTATACTGTCTGCCTCTAGCTTTAAAGTGTATTTCCAGTTATGCAGTCTAATTTGAGAAACATACACTATGGTGAATATTTTCTAAAACTGATTCACACAAAATCTGGTGCAGCTGTTCACAGTAACCAATCAGCTTCCAACTTCAATTTGTTCAATTAAGCTTTAACAATAAAACCTAGATGCTGATTGGTTATGGTTACTATGGACAGCTGCACCAGATTCTGCGTACACCCGTTTAGTAAGTCTCTGATTAATAATAAATGGCTTCAGCTAAACACTAACCATGAGTGAAAGAAACGTTTTTCATATTCGTATATATATATATATATATATATATATATATATATATATATGATTTCTTGGCCATTTTTCATATATGAATATATATATATATATATATATATATATATATATATATATATATATATATATATATATATATATATATATATATATATATATATGAAGCGCACTACTCCCATAGGAGCTGCTATATAGTTTGTTCCTTTCTCCCAGTTGGTTCCGTTACCCACCACCCTACTTCCCTGCACAGACGACACAGCAAACAGTCTTAGAACAAAAAGAACAGTAACTCTATTCTTTCCCATAGCACGTGGCAGAAAGAATGTAAAACAAAGTCTTTTAGAAATATGAGCTGCCTTAATCATCTGGTTCCTGTAATGGACTGCACATCTTCTCCCTCCTGTTTACCACTACTTCTCAACCGTACAGAATCTTCAAATTAAGTCCCAAGAACAATACTCTGAATAGAGTTCCTGGATAGACTGATGGGAATTCCCCCTGGGTGATCGTTAGCACCCTCAGCCATTGAAAATACTGTTTCCCTGGGTATGCACTCACGTGTACATTTGAGCGACCATCCATGTTTGCCAAAAGAGGGTCCTCTCCCAGCTCTTTTCCTCTGTTGGGGGTAGCAGCCTCTCCTTATTAGATGTGCAGGTTCCCTCACTTGTTTCCTCCATCTCCTTTCACTTCAAGGCAGGAGCCTCTCCCCCTAAGGGGAGAGCTCTTTAATTGTATCAGCAACTACATTCTGCACTCCTTTGCTATTCTCTTCCCATCAGCAAGCAAGCATGCCAGGAAGCATGCGACCCACAGTTATATAGGCCTGTTAGCCCCTGCCCATACAAATTAATTATAGCTTAGGGATGACCCATACCACTAACTACATCCTGTATCACATCAACCTGTCCTCCAGCACCTCTCACTGGTCAGACTAGGTGTCACTTTAGCAGAATGCAGGTGGTCACACCTCCCCATCCCACACTATCATTCTTCCCCAATAAATCAAACCCAGCCAGGCAAATACCAAAACAGGGTAATGCCTGAAATTTACACTAATAGGGCGTACACACGGTCGGACTTTGTTCGGACATTCCGACAACAAAATCCTAGGATTTTTTCCGACGGATGTTGGCTCAAACTTATTTTGTCTACACACGGTCGCACAAAGTTGTCGGAATTTCTGATCGCCAACCACGCGGTCACGTACACCACGTACGACGAGACTAGAAAAGGCCGGTTCAGAACCAAGCGCGGCACCCTTTGGGCTCCTTTTGCTAATCTCGTGTTAGTAAAAGTTTGGTGAGAGACGATTCGCGCTTTTTCAGACTCGTGGCTTTCAGATCGTTTTCTGCCTTTCAGTTTGTGCTTGTGGGTTTGTATCTGCTCTTCAGTGCGTGCAAGCAAGTTCCGCCTGACTTTAAGTAGTCATTGTATTCTTGTTCATTCGTTACTGTTTTTCAGGTCGCTCTTCACAGGCCTTGCTGTTCTTCAGTGCGTTCTGTTACTTCGTTCTGAGCAGCCGACCGTTTTCTAGCCATGTTTCATATGCGTACTCCTCGTAGAGTTCGTGCTGTGCGGGGGCTTGGTGTTGGGGTCCTGACCTTGACACAAGTCCAGTCCATGAACAGGGTGGGGAGGAGTTCATGGACCAAGAATTGGTTGCTTCAGCGTGACTAGTTCTCTCATATGCCTTTGCTCCGTGAGATCCGTGAGAATAATCCTGATGATTTCAGGAACTTTCTCAGGATGACGGACCCCGTGTTTCACCGTCTTTTGGCTTCGCTGACCCCTTATATTAGCAGGCAGGATACCTGCATGAGGCAAGCCATCACTCCGGAGCAGAGGTTGGTCGCTACCCTGCGGTATTTGGCGACAGGGAGAAGCCTGCAGGACTTGAAGTTCTCGACAGGCATCTCCCCCCCAGGCTCTGGGTATCATTATCCCAGAGACCTGTTCTGCCATCATCCAGGTCCTGCAGAAGGAGTATATGAAGGTAAGATTTTTATCCTTTTATATCACATTTTATTGTATTGAATGTTTGCTAATATATTGTATTTCTTTCCTCATTCCCTAATTACCATGATTTTAATATGCTGTGAATGTCCCCTTTGTCTTCATGCATGCTGGATTTTTAGGTAATTATTATTTTAGGTCCTTCATACATATTTGCCCTTCAATAACCTCCCCAGCATGGTGTCTCCTGGCCCTATATTCACCTCATGTAGTCACTTAACAATGTATTTTATCAGCTCCATAGTAGTGCTTTACCCCAAACACCCCCTAAAATGTTTGGAAATGTTATTTTTGATTTAAAATCAGGCAGAGTGCCAGAGGTTTTTTTTTGTGGTGTCCCCCAAAAATTTTTAGTAACCCTCCCTCCCCCAACTGCTAAGTCAGCTGATCCCAATTCTCTATCCTCAATCATCTATCTGCTGACCTTGCCAAACCCATACACACTATACCCACCTCTTTACTGGTCAGATTTATGGATGAATTCCCCAAAGCATGTAGTGCAAGGGCCTGCCTGTATACTTTCAAATGGTACTGTTTAAAGTTTTTGTATCCTATTATTATCTTGATAGGTAATAGCAGAATGTCCAAATGTGCTCAAATGTGTACAATGTGTATTTATGTCTTTGTATTATGACACTTCTTACCTGTCCAGTGGTCTGCCAATAGTGTAACTAAGGAGGGGCTGTTCAAAGTAATACCCATTATTTAGGCATTCATCTCTCAATGAAGTGAAGAGGGTTACCTGTCCAAGATTTCCACACACCCCATAATGTTAGAAATGGCCCATGAGGGGGGGGGGAGATATGATAGGTGTACCTTATACTTTGGCCTTGTTAAATTCCCCTTAGTAAATGCTATCTGGAGGTTGCCCCATAATGTTTGTGTATAATCTGCTTGCCATGTTTCTGAGTAAAAATAGTAATGTTTATTGTTTTTTCCTCAACAGTTTCCTTCCACGCCACAGGAATGGCAGACTGTGGCCTCCCACTTTGCCCAGTGGTGGGACTTTCCTATCTGCGGAGGGGCAATTGATGAGAAACACGTCCACATCGTCCCACCACCCAACTCGGGGTCGTACTATTATAATTACAAGGGGTTTAATAGTATAGTGATGTTGGCGGTTGTGTCGGCTAATTACGACTTCTTGTATGTGGACATGGGGAAGAATTGCCGGATGTCCGATGGTGGAGTCATCGCCCAGACGGAGTTTTACAGGCATCTCCAGAATGGCAGCTTGGACTTGCCAGCTCCAGAGGACAATGTGGAAGGACTCCCATTCGTGTTCGTTGCTGATGAAGCGTTTGCGCTGGGGGACCACCTGATGCGGCCATTCCCAATGAGGACCCTCACCCCGGAACAGAGGGTTTTTAATTACCGGCTGGCCAGAGCCCGAAGAGTGGTGGAGAAAACATTTGGAATCCTGGCCAGCCGGTTCCGACTATTTCTGACACCCATCCATATGGCGGAGTATAAACTGAACCATATTATACTGGCGTGCTGTGTTCTCCATAACTTTTTAAGGAAACATTCGGCCAACTATGCTGGCTCAGTTGGGCCTGAGGCCAGAATCCTACATCAAACCACACTGACGGCGCTTGAAAGTGGCCGTCCTGGCTTGCCCTCCCTGAGTGCCCGTGATGTTCGGTTACGCTACCTGGAGTTCTTTACTGGTAGGGGGGCTATCAATATGCCAGACAATCTGTGAAGCCTTTTTATAATAAAAAAAGAAATTCTTGGTGGACATTTACTGCTTGTGTTTGTTTTAGCTGACCCTGACAGAAATGTTTTGAGTGCAGAAAATGTTGTGATTGTGTAACCTTATACAAAGCACTGTTGGCTGTTATTTCCTAAATGCAAAAACACATTTCACTACAAGTGCACTTGCAAATGCACTGAAACTGCACTTGTAGTGCCAAGAGGATTTGTCCTTAGTAAATAACCCCCATTTGCAATGAAAACAGCAATTACATCACCCCAAAAGTGTTGTAGCGTTGAGACAATAATCCACACATTCTTGATTAACAATCTTTTTAATACCTGCACAATCACATGTGCATTTACCAAAGGTTTAGAAAAAAAAAACAACATGTTTGTGGTATACCAATTTTTGTGGTGGCATTATCAAAACTCAAAATGTCCATTTTACATAAAACAGGTATGTGTAAAACCAACAAGAAAGACACAAATCTTGAACTTACAAAGTTCACATTTGGTAGAACTTGAAGGCTATATCAGACATGAGTATTTAGGAACTGTGTTTGATATAGCGTTCAGATGGGGGGAAATCACCCCTGGAAAAGCCAAATTTGGAAGATGCACACAATTTTGCCAATGTCAACATGTGCTAGCTGCCATCACGGGGGATCAAAGGATGTGTTTTGGGGGAGCAAGCCCTTCCTCTCAGCTACTTTATAATTGAGGAAGGGGTTGCACTCCCAAAACGCGTCCATTGATCTCCCGTGATGGCAGATAGCACATGTTGACACACTGTGTGCATCCTCCAAATTTGGCTTTGGGAAAAATCACAAAAACATTTCGCACATTGTAGCACACAAAAGAAGAAAGTGATTTTGAGGGGCTTTAAACTCGCCCCAAAACATCAATGATTTTTTTATTTTTTGGAATAACATCATTGATGTTTTGCTTGATGATTTCCAATTGTAAATTACACCCCATGATCTCCCCGATCAGGATCTGGGCACTTTCGGATGTGAAAGGATCTGGATCCACAACCTCACGATCACCTAAAAAGAGAGGAACCCCAAAATAAATTAGGTCTAAAAAAAATGCCGCCATCCATCTCTTATCTGAGCCTGTGGTCGCAGACACTCACCTGTTGTGGTGACTAGTTCCACCACGTCTTCTTCCTCCTGCTCAGCTTGTGTTGTGGGGATTTCCCCTTCTTCCAGAGGGGTGGGGCTCTGGTCTCCTCGGATGAGGGGTGTCTTCCGAGTCTTTTCTCCCCTATGTAAAGCAAAAATGGTATACTTAGCACACAGGTATTTGATGGCAGAACTATAAAGATGAAACATTGCTTGGAAGTGGGGTACAATTGTCTATTTTAGCAGAGTTCCAAGATGTAGCTTTTTTAGTGTCCTTTGTCAAGCTGCAATACTTTACCTGTTTTGTACAAGCTTCACAGATGGAGACACCCCCTATAGTATACACTGGAGCACCTGTGTGGCCCCCTAATAAAAATGGTGTTCTTGTGTCCCACACTAGTGCTCCAGTGTCCAGATGTTAAAACAGCTGCTGAGTGTCCTCTCCTTACACAGAATCTAGTTTGCATTTCATTCTAGTAACAAAGCCATCTACACAACCCAATTCTTTGAAGACAAGTATAGGGCGTCAAAATGGTGGCCAAATGCATATGGCCTAAACAATGGTATTTTATAGTTTGAACGAAAAATGTTTGCTCCGAACGAATTATGTGCCCATGAACATGAAAGTTGCCATTTTAAACTGTACAACAGTTCCTAAAAGCACATGGAGCAGCACGAACGTAATAAACACAAAAAGAATAGGAACACAGCACAACTACTTACTTTTTTGCAGCACTCTCTGGATCTTTCTGTACTGCTCATGTTCTCGTAATTTGAGGTCCGACCACCGCTTCCTGAGCTGATCTTTCGATCGTCGTACCCCGAAATTCCGGTGCAGACTCCTGACCACTTTCGCCATGATCTTGGCCTTTCGGACATTGGGGTTGGGGTAAGGCCCATACTTTCCATCATAGTCGGACTTCTTCAGGATGTCCACCATTTCCAACATCTCCCCAAAGGACATATTTGAGTCCTTAAATCTCCTTCTGGATTGGGACGTTTCAGGCTCCGGCCTTTCCTCCCCCTCCTCCTCGTTGCTACAATTAGCACGCACCTGCTGTCTATCCGCCATGTGCTCTTCCCCCACTGCGCCGAACGAAAAGGGACAGGGAATAGACTAGAAAGAACGTCAGGGGCTGGCGGAGTTATACGCATGCGCAGTGTGTATAAAGCGTAACACACGTGCGTATTACGTACGATCTGTGAGCGGAGGAAGGAGCATCGGAGACGCCGATCGTGATAACGAAGGTAAGATCTAAACTTGCGCCTATACTGCTTCGAAATGGAAGCCTATATTGTAACAAGATTAGGGGAGTTTGGCCTGACATTAGGGTTTGTCTTGTGTTGTGTCTTGCAGAGAAAATGGATGGGTTCAACGACTACAATTTCCTGCCCCTGTTCATTGACAAATACAGGGAGCTGCCCTGTCTGTGGCAGGTCAGACACCCCCACTATAATCACAAACAGAAGAGGCAGGCGGCGCTGGAGAAACTGCTGGAGTTGGTGAAGCCGGTGGTCCCCACAGCAACCATCCCTTATTTAAAAGCTAAAATTGGTGGCCTGAGGAGTACTTATCTTAGGGAGCGCAAGAATGTCACAGATTCCCAGAGATCCGGAGCTGCAGCAGATGACGTTTATGTCCCCAGGCTGTGGTACTATGAGAGACTGCGATTTCTGTCAGACCACACTGAAGTCAGGGAATCCCTCTCCACTCTTCCTTCCACGCTTCCTTCCACCCCAGCTGAGGCTTCCGATGTCCAACCTGGGCCTTCCAGCCAGGAAGAAGTGGAGGAGCCCAGCTGGAGCCAGGTATAGCATTCTTCTACAGATTTCTGGGCAATAAAGAAATGATGTTTACTATAGATGTTATTATTAATCACTAATTGCTGATTGAAAAAAGTGTTTTACATATCAATAGACAGTAGTGGGCACCCAAAATTGGGACACAAATGAAAAATGCTGGGCTCAGAAGGATAGTCTGTTATATTTGTTAACATTCAATTTGCAGCAGTCAGGAGGTGAAAATTGTGTGTGATTGATGAAGAAAAAACTAAAACTATGTCCCTTTTTCATACACAGGAAGACCTCAGCCAGGAGGAGGTTGTGGAATGTGGCAGTCAGGAGGAGGCGGGGATTAGTGGCAGCCAGGAGGAGGCGGGGATTAGTGGCAGCCAGGAGGAGGTGGGGCTAAGTGTCAGCCAGGAGAAGCCTGGGACCAGTCGCAGCCTGACTGAGTCTCAGGTCCCTCCCCTTCGCCTGCCACATAAACGAGCCAGGAAGGCCACTCCGAGTCCCGTGCAGGATTCAGCGTTCAGGCGGATCCAGGAGGCTTCTGCATCCCTCAGAGCCTTACCAACTCTTGAAGAGGCCTTTGCCTGCATGGCTGCCACCAAATTGCAGGGCATGCAGGAGGGTCAACGCAAGCTCTGTGAGGACCTACTGTACAAAGTCCTACGTAAGGGGGTGAGTGGGGAACTAACACCCAAGATGGATGTCATTGAGTTGGACCATCCTCCTCCTCCTCCTGCTGCCACAACTCCACCACCACAGCCACCGCGTGTAAGGAAGCGTGGAAGGAAGACCTGAGAGTGATGACCCTGGGTTCAGTCTGGTCTGACAGAAGATGCAGTCTCTCGTATGACCACAGCCTGGGGACACAGATGTCATCTGCTGCTTTCCGGATCTCTGGGACTTCAGGACCAGACTGCCCTCCCTTAGATAAGGACTCCTCAGGCCACCAATTTGGCTTTCAAATTATTGATGTGTGCCCTGGGGGTCCAAGGCTTCGCCCACTTCTGCAGTTTCTCCAGCGTTGCCTCCCTCTTTGTTTAGTTGTGAGCCCTTAATAAAATTTTTTGGGTAAATTCTACTCTCCTGTGTGTGTTTTCAGCCAAAAATGACAGTTTGTTGGTGACGATTCAGGTACATTTCTAAAGTACAATGTGAAATTAACAAGGGACAACAACACCAAACAATCTCCTACAGATTAAATAGAACAACATATCAATGGTGTTGTGGGAACTTGACACAAAAAACACACACAAACATTTTCGGGAGTACAAATCAAAATCGCCCAAAAAAAAAAAATACAAACACAAAAAAAGAATCTACATTAAAGCCAAAAAACATATAAAAAATATACAAAAATATGTTGTCAGATGTGAGAAATCAAAATATATTGAGGGAATCACGATCAATAGTAACGAAATAAGTTTGTGAGAAGTGTGTGTGAATATGAGCAGCAAAACTACTTAATTCTTGTCACATTATAAAGAAGAAGAGAATGCGCTGTATTAAACCATTTTTAACATTGCAGCGTGACGAAAGTGCTGTATCCATTGCAAACGCTAAGTTTACCAGAACGAGCTGTTCCGTCTTGGAATTTCTTCTGAGCATGCGTGGCACTTTGTGCATCGGAACAGGCCACACACGGTCGGAATTGACGCGATCGGATTTTGTTGTCGGAAAATTTTATCTCCTGCTCTCCAACTTTGTGCGTCGGAAAATCCGATGGAAAATGTCCGATGGAGCCCACACACGGTCGGAATTTCCGACAACACGCTCTGATCGGACATTTTCCATCGGAAAATCCGACCGTGTGTACGGGGCATAACCTCTCTAAAATTTTAGCACACACCTAAGTAGGTGGGTGCTATATATATATATTCATATATGAAAAATGGCCAAGAAATCATAAATTCTGTCAGGGTATGTAAACTTATGAGCACAACTGTAGGTCCGCCTGTTCTGGTGAATCCAGGCTGTATAAAGGAGAGTGCACTGGGTGCTGGATTTAATTTCAGCTGAATAAGCTGAGCACTTTTAAATCTGGATCATATTTATGAATAGAGGTCGACCGATATGGGTTGTTCTCTGGCTGATGCCGATATTTAGAAATCGAGGTGGCCGATTTTTTTGGGCCGATATATTTGGCCGATTTTTTTTTTCTTTTTTTTTTTTTCCCTTTATCTCATAAAAGCTAACAGTTAGACCCCTTTCACACTGGGGCATTTTTCAGGCGCTTTTGGGCTAAAAATAGCACCTGTAAAGTGCCTGCAAAACCGCTCCCCTGCAGTCACTCGGGCTTCCACACTGAGGCGATGCGCTGGCAGGATGTTAAAAAAAAGTCCTGCAAGCGGCATCTGTGGAGCGGTGTATACCGCTGCTCCACCACTCCTGCCCATTGAAATGAATGCGCACCGCTGTCGAAGCGCCTGCAAAGCGTTTCGGCAGCGACACTTCAGGGGCGCATTTAACCCCTTCCTCGGCCGCTAGCTGGGTTATAAGTGCCTCGCTGGCAGCCGAATAGCGCCGCTAAAATGACGGTAAAGCGCCACTAAAACTAGCAGCATTTTACCATCAACGCATGCCCGCTCCAGTGTGCAAGCAACCTTAAGGGCCCTTTTACACTGGGGTGGGGCGGCGTCTTCGGGAAAAGCGCGGCTATTGTAAGCGGCGCTTTCCCGTCGGTATTCGCCCGCTAGCAGGGCGGTTTTACCCCCGCTAGCAGCCGAGAAAGGGTTAAAAACCACCGCAAAGCGCCTCCCCTTGATTTCAATGGGCAGGAGCAGTGAAGGAGCGGTATATACTCTGCTCCTTCACCACTCCGAAGATGCAGCTAGCAGGACTTTTTTTCCCGTCCTGCTAGCGCACCGCTCCAGTGTGAAAGCCCTCGGGGCTTTCACACTGGAGACAAAGCAGTGACACTTTCGGGTCGGTTTGCAGGCGCTATTATTAGCGCAATAGCGCCTGCAAACCGCCCCAGTGTGAAAGGGCCCTAAGTAATAAGTGATACAGAAAATTTCTTACATTTATTAAACAAAACAAACCTCCAATCAGTTCACTTGTATGTATAATTTAGATAACAAAAAAAAACTATATTTTAAATATTAAATACACAAAAACAGGTAATCAAAACTTTTGGATGAAAAAAAATGGACTAACTTTACTGCTTAGTTTTTTCTTAATTCATTAGTGTATTTTTTTTTAAAAAAATTGCGTTTGAAAGACCGCTGCGCAAATACCGTGTGACATAAAATATTGCAACAACCGCTATTTTATTCCCTAGGGTCTCTGCTAAAAAATATATATATATATATATATATATATATATATATATATATAATGTTTGGGGGTTCTAAGTGATTTTCTAGCAGAAAATACAGGATTTTTACCTGTAAGCAACAAGTGTCAGAAAAGATTTAGTCTTTACATGGTTAAACTGAGAACTCCTCCACATGGAGTTCAGCTCATTGATAAAAGAACCTGAAGAGATACAATGTTTCTTCTTATCAGATTTGGCAGGCTGCCCAGAGGAGGAGAGAAGAAAACTTCAGGCAACTTGCATTGACTTCTATTACAGAAGTCATTTGCAAGACACGCTGAAGTTATAATCGGCCTTTTTTATCAGCACAATCGGCAGATGCCGATTAAGTAAAAAATGCCAAATATCGGCCGATATATATCGGCCGGCCGATATATCGGTCGACCTCTATTTATGAACTATTATTTTGTTTTCTCACAATTTTCACATCATTGACTTTTGGTGAAGTGGACTTTTGTTCTATCTCATATAGTGCCTCCTTCAACAAATTGAGAAATCTGCCACAAGCGCCTGTAATTGTAGGGCAGAGGCACAACGGAATTCTAATGCGTGCCTAAAAATAAATTGAATGTTCTGGACCGAAACCTGGCTCAGGCTCTCAGCAAGGGTGGGGCAGAGCAGAGAGCTATGACTGACAGTAAGCAGCTCTCTTCTCAGGGAGCTGTCAGAACCGAACGATTGGTGGCATTTGATCGCTCGGTTGTCAGTGCAAAGGCGCCGGGGGACAAATGCAGCATTGGACCGATGCTGCATCCACCTAGGTAAGTATGATTCTGCATAAAAGCCCAAACCCATACTTCTCTTCTAACTAAACAAATAAATAAGAACACCTATACTAACCACACACATCAAATACAGGATTAGCTAATCCATTAATCATCTCACAAGAACCAAGCATACATAAAATGTTATTTTTATACAGGATTTATCTAGTGTCAACATTTAATAGTATGTTTTATAGATATATGACAGATGTATTTGACATTAATAATAATTTCGTAATGAATCATGCTAAGTGTTTGTTCTTAGTTTCAATGCCACAGGCATAGAATCATTGACGTGTATAAAGGATAATAACAGAAAGGGTGTAAACTGTTTAAAATGTATGATGTTCTGTAATATTATACAACTTATTATGACAATTGCGCGGTCGTGCAATGCTGTACTCAAGCAAAATTGATGTCCTTTTTTGCTCACAAATAGAGCTTTCTTGTGGTGGTATTTGATCACCTCTGCAGTTTTTATTTTTTGTGCTATAAACAAAAGAAGAGTGACAATTTTGAAAAAAACACAGCGGGGGTTATTTACTAAAGGCAAATCCACTTTGCACTGAAAGTGCACTTGGAAGTAAAGTCGCTGTAGATCTGAGGGGGACATGCAAGGAAAATAAAAAACAGCATTTTAGCTTGCACATGATTGGATGATAAAATCAGCAGAGCTTCCCCTTATTTCAGATCTACCCCTTAGATTTAGAGCGACTGCACTTCCAAGTGCACTTTAAGTGCACTTTCACGTGCACTTGCAGTGCACTTGTAGTGCAAAGTGGATTTGCCTTTCGTAAATAACCCCCAATATCTTTTACTTTTTGCTATAATAAATATACCACATTTTTTTCCAAAAAACAATTTTTTTCCTCAGTTTAGTCAGATATGTATTCTTCTACATATTTTTGGTAAAAAAATTGCAATAAGCGTATTTTGATTGGTTTGTGCAAAAGTTATAGCGTCTACAAAACGGGATAGATTTATGTAATTTTTATTATTATTATTATTTTTTTAATAGTAATGGCAGCGATCTGCGATTTTTATTGGGACTGCGATATTTCGGCAGACAAATTGGATACTTTTGACATATTTTTGGGACCATTGACAATTATAGTATAGTAATGGCAGCGATCAGTGCTATAAAAATGCACTGATTACTGTATAAATTTCACTGGCAGGGAAGGGGTTAACACTAGGGGGTGATCAAGGGGTTAACTGTGTTCCCTCACTGTGTTCTAACTGTACGGGGGATGGGATTGTCTAGGAGGAGAGAGAGATCGTTGTTCATACTTAGTATGAACACACGCTCTGTCTCTACTCCCCTGAAAGAACCAGGATTTGTGACGCAGATCCCGGTTCTCGCTCTGTCATGAGCGGTAGCGGGTGCCTGGCGGTCATCACACCGGCCGGACACTTGCATCGGCTCCAGGCACACGCTGTGGGCACATGCGTGCCTCCGGCAGCGCGCGCACCCCTAGTGGCCAAAAGTTAAAGCAGCATAAGGTAACAACGATTTGCACAGCCGAGCCAACCTGCCGCAGTAAAACTGCAGCGGCTGGTCCGGAAGTGGTTAATTATTCTGAATAATTGTTAATCTTCATAGTTCCACAGCGTCCTCCTCACATTTGGGGTTAGAGTGCCTGGCAAATGTTATTTTCGGATTTCTGCACATGCTCTTTGCCTTTTCTTTTCCATTTAGTGTGTAGTTGGGATTTTTGAAACATTATCTATGGAGCACTTGTTGGCAGGCTGCATTAGTTAGTTAGTGGCTGGCCCAGGTTGAGGGGGGGAAAAGGTTAATGTAAGTGCTTCAATTCCTGGGCTTTTTGTATCCAGCCTGCCCACCTGTGCTATAAAAAGGGGGAGGCTGAGGTCCAGGGAGCTGGATTTGGACTCGCTCTTAGCCATACATGCCGTGAATCGGCTGGTGCGCCTTGAAGTCCATCTGAGGTATAACCCTTCCCGGAAAACATCCAAAAATAGAAAATGCCAAGATGGGCTACTACCTTGTCGAGGTATGCCTTTGCAGCCATTCTGTTGTAGTTAGGGTTAGGATATTGACGGAAGGATCTACCCTCTTCATCGCCAGGCAATTTTTTTGCGATATGGCACTGCGTCGCTTTAACATACAATTTGCTGCGGTCGTGCGACATCGTACACAAACTAAATTGAGTCCTTTTTTTCCCACAAATCAAGCCTTTTTTTTGGTGGTATTTAATCACCTCTGCGGTTTTTATTTTTTGTGCTATAAACAAAAAAAAAAAACGACGATTTTGAAAAAATTTACTTTTTGCTATAATAAATATCCAAAAAAATGTAAAAAAAATAATTTCTTCCTCAGTTTAGGCCAATATGTATTCTTCTACATATTTTTGGTAAAATAAATTCCAATTAGCGTATATTGATTGGTTTGCGCAAAAGTTATTGCATCTACAAAATAGGGGATACATTTTTGGCATATTTATTATCATTTTTTCAGGGTTAAATGTTCCCTAGGGAGATGCTTTCTAACTGTGGGGGCAGTGGACTGACAGGGAGTAGAAAGAGAACGCTGTTCCTAATTACGCACGTGCGTCCACAGATCGCCGTGTACGCGCCCGACGTACAGTGGCGCAGAAGAGCCAACCTGCCGCAGTACAACTGAGGCGGCTGGTTGGGAAGTAGTTAGGTAAAGTTACATCAACTGTTTTGAGCCTGGTCTGAAGTTATTCAAAGGTGTGCTTATAGGTTCTGGTGTATCAAAAGAACCAGGGTCTGTAAGGCACATGTGGAGTATGAAGCTGCTGTAGAAGGTGTACTTGGCAAAGAAGAAGTGTAGCTGCTATAGGTAACCAAGCACTAGTTCAAGACACAAGCAACTAGTCGTTAGGTGTGGTACCTGGTTAAGGTGAGAGCTCCTCTGGTAGTGAGGGGGAGTCCGTGTTCAATCCCCTTAACTGGTAGAGAGGGCACCGGCTCAGCAGTGTCCCTCCTAGTGCAACCTACATTCTTCTACACACAGGTCCTGGTGACCAGCACTCCTGGACAGCAATGGCAGCTCCTCAGTCCTCACACCAGGCAGCACAAAGCTGGATGGGGCAACAAAGGTATCAGGACTTAATGTTTCTCCTCTATGGGTCCTGTTGTAACATAACAGTAAATAGGTTGGAAAGCTGGTCTCCCTGCAGCAGTTCAGGTCACACAGGCAGTCTGGACCCCTATGACAGGGTTCAGTGACCTTTCTCTCCAGTAGCAGCCAGCCAAATATCGTTTTCTGTTTCTTGCCTCAGTCTGCAGCACACTCTTGTCTGCAACCTCTGCTTCTCTGTCATCAAACAAGGGGAGAACAAGTGCGGGACTTTAAATAAGGCACATGGGAGCAGAAGTTTAAATTAGATAAGAAATGCAATTTATTAATAGAATGATACAAAAATTCATATATTTACATATTTAGGCACATAGCTCTACATATGTTGGCACATAGCTCTATAATGATAATCTGTAGTCAAAAAAATGCATTCCATCAAGGACTTCTAATACAAACAGATAAATACATTAAAATTGGAACGTTCATACATATAGGTTGATAATTGTGTACACATAACGGTAGTTGTAAGCTCTACGCCGTTTCGGGACCTTATAGCCACTCATCAGGAGCATAACCGTAGTGACCACCTAAGAATAGGGGAAATAGCAGTATTGAATAGTTTGAAAAAACAGGTGGGTAAATGTAAAACATGAATCCCACATAATTTCTCTTAAGCCATGGACTTACAATAGTGTCTGCGCAGAGGCGGTGCGGCCCCAGATGCCAAGCCAGCCTATAATGCCAAGGCCCAAAGCTGAGGGGGCATATCCCGGCGGCGACACCAACACAGAGGGCCCCCCAGGTGGGGTCAAAGTGTGAGTACAGAGTGGATGAGTGAGGAGGTGACCCCTTGGGAGGGGAAGGAAGTGAACAGAGTGTCAACCTAGAAAACAAATGTACAGAGTAGGGATGAGCCGAACACCCCCCTGTTCGGTTCGCACCAGAACATGCGAACAGGAAAAAAGTTCGTTCGAACACACGAACACCGTTAAAGTCTATGGGACACGAACATGAATAAACAAAAGTGCTAATTTTAAAGGCTAATATGCAAGTTATTGTCATAAAAAGTGTTTGGGGACCTGGGTCCTGCCCCAGGGGACATGGATCAATGCAAAAAAAAGTTTTAAAAACGGCCGTTTTTTCAGGAGCAGTGATTTTAATAATGCTTAAAGTCAAACAATAAAAGTGTAATATCCCTTTAAATTTCGTACCTGGGGGGTGTCTATAGTATGCCTGTAAAGGGGCGCATGTTTCCTGTGTTTAGAACAGTCTGACAGCAAAATGACATTTTGAAGGAAAAAACTCATTTAAAACTACCCGCGGCTATTGCATTGCCGACAATACACATAGAAGTTCATTGATAAAAACAGCATGGGAATTCCCCGAAGGGGAACCCCGAACCAAAATAAAAAAAAAAAAATGACGTGGGAGTCCTCCTAAATTCCATACCAGGCCCTTCAGGTCTGGTATGGATATTAAGGGGAACCCCGGCCAAAATTAAAAAAAAAAAATGACGTGGGGTTCCCCCTAAATTCCATACCAGACCCTTCAGGTCTGGTATGGATTTTAAGGGGAACCCAGCGCCAAAAAAAAAAAAAACGGCGTGGGGTCCCCCCAAAAATCCATACCAGACCCTTATCCGATCACGCAACCTGGCAGGCCGCAGGAAAAGAGGGGGGGACGAGAGTGCGGCCCCCCCTCCCTCCTGAACCATACCAGGCCACATGCCCTCAACATTGGGAGGGTGCTTTGGGGTAGCCCCCCAAAACACCTTGTCCCCATGTTGATGAGGACAAGGGCCTCATCCCCACAACCCTGGCCGGTGGTTGTGGGGGTCTGCGGGCGGGGGGCTTATCGGAATCTGGAAGCCCCCTTTAACAAGGTGACCCCCAGATCCCGGCCCCCCCCCTGTGTGAAATGGTAAGGGGGTACATAAGTACCCCTACCATTTCACGAAAAAAGTGTCAAAAATGTTAAAAATGACAAGAGACAGTTTTTGACAATTCCTTTATTTAAATGCTTCTTCTTTCTTCTATCTTCCTTCATCTTCTGGTTCTTCTGGTTCTTCTGGCTCTTCTGGTTCTTCCTCCGGCGTTCTCGTCCAGCATCTCCTCCGCGGCTTCTTCTATCTTCTTCTCCTCGGGCCGCTCCGCACCCATGGCATGGGGGGAGGCTCCCGCTCTTCTCTTCTTCTTTTCTTCTCTTCTTCTCTTCTTCATTTTCTTCTCCGGGCCGCTCCGCAATCCATGCTGGCATGGAGGGAGGCTCCCGCTGTGTGACGGCGCTCCTCGTCTGACAGTTCTTAAATAACGGGGGGCGGGGCCACCCGGTGACCCCGCCCCACTCTGACGCACGGTGACTTGACGGGACTTCCCTGTGACGTCACGGGGAATGCCACAGGGAAGTCCCATCATGGAGGGAGGCTCCCGCTGTGTGACGGCGCTCCTCGTCTGACAGTTCTTAAATAACGGGGGGCGGGGCCACCCGGTGACCCCGCCCCACTCTGACGCACGGTGACTTGACGGGACTTCCCTGTGACGTCACGGGGAATGCCACAGGGAAGTCCCATCATGTCCCGTGCGTCAGAGGGGGGCGGGGTCACCGGGTGGCCCCGCCCCCCGTTATTTAAGAACTGTCAGACGAGGAGCGCCGTCACACAGCGGGAGCCTCCCTCCATGCCAGCATGGATTGCGGAGCGGCCCGGAGAAGAAAATGAAGAAGAGAAGAAGAGAAGAAAAGAAGAAGAGAAGAGCGGGAGCCTCCCCCCCATGCCATGGGTGCGGAGCGGCCCGAGGAGAAGAAGATAGAAGAAGCCGCGGAGGAGATGCTGGACGAGAACGCCGGAGGAAGAACCAGAAGAGCCAGAAGAACCAGAAGAACCAGAAGATGAAGGAAGATAGAAGAAAGAAGAAGCATTTAAATAAAGGAATTGTCAAAAACTGTCTCTTGTCATTTTTAACATTTTTGACACTTTTTTCGTGAAATGGTAGGGGTATAAGTACCCCCTTACCATTTCACACAGGGGGGGGGCCGGGATCTGGGGGTCACCTTGTTAAAGGGGGCTTCCAGATTCCGATAAGCCCCCCGCCCGCAGACCCCCACAACCACCGGCCAGGGTTGTGGGGATGAGGCCCTTGTCCTCATCAACATGGGGACAAGGTGTTTTGGGGGGCTACCCCAAAGCACCCTCCCAATGTTGAGGGCATGTGGCCTGGTACGGTTCAGGAGGGAGGGGGGGCCGCACTCTCGTCCCCCCCTCTTTTCCTGCGGCCTGCCAGGTTGCGTGCTCGGATAAGGGTCTGGTATGGATTTTTGGGGGGACCCCACGCCGTTTTTTTTTTTTTTCTTTGGCGCGGGGTTCCCCTTAAAATCCATACCAGACCTGAAGGGTCTGGTATGGAATTTAGGGGGAACCCCACGTCATTTTTTTTTAATTTTGGTCGGGGTTCCCCTTAATATCCATATCAGACCTGAAGGGCCTGGTATGGAATTTAGGGGGACTCCCACGTCATTTTTTTTTTTAAATTTTGGTTCGGGGTTCCCCTTTGGGGAATTCCCATGCCGTTTTTATCAATGAACTTCTATGTGTATTGTCGGCAATGCAATAGCCGCGGGTAGTTTTAAATGAGTTTTTTCCTTCAAAATGTCATTTTGCTGTCAGACTGTTCTAAACACAGGAAACATGCGCCCCTTTACAGGCATACTATAGACACCCCCCAGGTACGAAATTTAAAGGGATATTACACTTTTATTGATTGACTTTAAGCATTATTAAAATCACTGCTCCTGAAAAAACGGCCGTTTTTAAAACTTTTTTTTGCATTGATCCATGTCCCCTGGGGCAGGACCCAGGTCCCCAAACACTTTTTATGACAATAACTTGCATATTAGCCTTTAAAATTAGCACTTTTGATTTCTCCCATAGACTTTTAAAGGGTGTTCCGCGGCATTCGAATTTGCCGCGAACACCCCAAATTGTTCGCTGTTCGGCGAACTTGCGAACAGCCAATGTTCGAGTCGAACATGAGTTCGACTCGAACTCGAAGCTCATCCCTAGTACAGAGTAAGAGAGTTTGTAATGTGAAAGTGTTAACAATTAGTGTAGAAAAAGTGGAATGGGGAAATGATGGAGAGAGCAGAAGGAAAGAGGATGTACATAAAGGGGAATTGAAGGAGAAAGGGGGAATGAGGAGAAGAGAAAAAGAGAAAAAAGAAAAAAGGGGAGAAAAAAGGAAAGCAAAAAGGGGGAAGCATAAGGGTGGAAACTGAGGGAAAAGGAAAGACCAGAGCGGTCAAAGGAATGACCCAAAAAGAAGAAGGGTAAATGATGGAAAGCAGGAGAGAGCATACCTGTGTAGGTGTGAATAAGGGCAATGGTGCCGACAGCCATGTGATTGCAAATTAATTGTAATTGGCAGGGAAACCAGAGTGCAAGACCCCGCACTGGGAGATGACACTGCGGGGAGCGCCGCCAAATAATGGTCCCCAACGTCAAGCACCAGCAGCCAAGAGGGAGTGGGGGAGCGCCCTGACCCAGCCAGCTAGTCACCCAGAAGTCCCCGCCCACCCCACATCATAGGAAGGGAGCGGGGGGGAAATCACAGTGCGCATCGCAGCTTCGGGACAAGGCAGGAAGGGCCGGCAAAAGCAAGCGGCAGCCAAAACCATCAATATACACACACATTGGAAAAACCAAATTGGTCAAAAGATAAGACAAATGGGGTGATAACCCAGTAAATGTTACTTAATGGGAGCAATCAATACACATAAATGAGAAGTTCAGAGTAATTTATAAATAGATGAATTATAAGATAGGCAAATAAAGATGGAGATATTAAATGGAAAATAGGTTGAAAAAAATATATATAATGTAAAATACTTAGTAATGCGACCATGTGCCTCCATCCCTAATTAGTTAATTAAAAGGGGTAGAACATTGCGTATTGGGACTTTGCATGAGGATAGTGGGGCCGTTCGAAACCCCTCCTCCATCCCGGTTCAGTAATCAAACAAGGGGAGAACAAGTGCAGGACTTTAAATAAGGCACATGGGAGCAGAAGTTTAAATTAGATAAGAAATGCAATTTATTAATAGAATGATACAAAAATTCATATATTTACATATTTAGGCACATAGCTCTACATATGTTGGCACATAGCTCTATAATGATAATCTGTAGTAAAAAAAAATGCATTCCATCAAGGACTTCTAATACAAACAGATAAATACATTAAAATTGGAACGTTCATACATACAGGTTGATAATTGTGTACACATAACGGTAGTCGTAAGCTCTACGCTGTTTCGGGACCTTATAGCCACTCATCAGCCATTGAAAATACTGTTTCCCTGGGTTTGCACTCACGTGTACATTTGAGCGACCATCCATGTTTGCCAAAAGAGGGTCCTCTCCCAGCTCTTTTCCTCTGTTGGGGGTAGCAGCCTCTCCTTATTAGATGTGCAGGTTCCCTCACTTGTTTCCTCCATCTCCTTTCACTTCAAGGCAGGAGCCTCTCCCCCTAAGGGGAGAGCTCTTTAATTGTATCAGCAACTACATTCTGCACTCCTTTGCTCTTCTCTTCCCATCAGCAAGCAAGCATGCCAGGAAGCATGCGACCCACAGTTATATAGGCCTGTTAGCCCCTGCCCATACACATTAATGATAGGCTAGGGATGACCTATACCACTAACTACATCCTGTATCACATCAACCTGTCCTCCAGCATCTCTTACTGGTCAGACTAGGTGTCACTTTAGCAGAATGCAGGTGGTCACACCTCCCCATCCCACACTATCATTCTTCCCCAATAAATCAAACCCAGCCAGGCAAATACCAAAACAGGGTAATGCCTGAAATTTACACTAAGTCTAAACCTCTCTAAAATTTTAGCACACACCTAAGTAGGTGGGCGCTATAGATATATATATATATATATCTATATATATATCTATATATAGATATATATATATATATATCTATATATAGATATATAGATATATATATATATATATCTATATATACATATATATTCATATATGAAAAATGGCCAAGAAATCATAAATTCTGTCAGGGTATGTAAACTTATGAGCACAACTGTAGATCCGCCTGTTCTGGTGAATCCAGGCTGTATAAAGGAGAGTGCACTGGGTGCTGGATTTAATTTCAGCTGAATAAGCTGAGCACTTTTAAATCTGGATCATATTTATGAATAGAGGTTGACTGATATGGGTTTTTCTCTGGCTGATGCCGATATTTAGAAATCGAGGTGGCCGATATATGATGCCGATTATTTTGGGCCGATATATTTGGCCGATTTTTTTTTTTCTTTTTTTTTTTTTTTTTTTCCCTTTATCTCATAAAAGCTAACAGTTAGACCCCTTTCACACTGGGGCGTTTTTCAGGTGCTTTTGGGCTAAAAATAGCACCTGTAAAGTGCCTGCAAAACGGCTCCCCTGCAGTCACTCGGGCTTTCACACTGAGGCAATGCGCTGGCAGGATGTTAAAAAAAGTCCTGCAGGCGGCATCTTTGGAGTGGTGTATACTGCTGCTCCACCACTCCTGCCCATTGAAATGAATGCGCACCGCTGTCGAAGCGCCTGCAAAGCGTTTCGGCAGCGACGCTTCAGGGGCGCATTTAACCCCTTCCTCGGCCGCTAGCTGGGTTCTAAGCGCCCTGCTAGCAGCCGAATAGCGCCGCTAAAATGACGATAAAGTGTCACTAAAACTAGCAGCGTTTTACCATCAACGCATGCCTGCTCCAGTGTGCAAGCAACCTTAAGGGCCCTTTTACACTGGGGCGGGGTGGCGTCTGCAGTAAAGCGCCGCTATTGTACCCCCGCTAGCAGCCAAGAAAGGGTTAAAAACCACCGCAAAGCGTCTCCCCTTGATTTCAATGGGCAGGAGCGGTGAAGGAGCGGTATATACTCTGCTCCTTCACCACTCCGAAGATGCTGCTAGCAGGACTTTTTTTCCCGTCCTGCTAGCGCACCGCTCCAGTGTGAAAGCCCTCGGGGAGACAAAGCAGTGGCACTTTCGGGTCGGTTTGCAGGCGCTATTATTAGTGCAATAGCGCCTGCAAACCGCCCCAGTGTGAAAGGGCCCTAAGTAATAAGTGATACAGAAAATTTCTTACATTTATTAAACAAAACAAACCTCCAATCAGTTCACTTGTATGTATAATTTAGATAACAAAAAAAAAAAAACTATATTTTAAATAATAAATACACAAAAACAGGTAATCAAAACTTTTGGATGAAAAAAAATGGGCTAACTTTACTGCTTAGTTTTTTTTTTAATTCATTAGTGTATTTTTTTTTTTTAAATTGCGTTTGCAGCACACTCTTGTCTGCAACCTCTGCTTCTCTGTGTGTAACTTTTTTCTCACCTGGGCTCTCAGTTCTCTTCGCTCTTCACTTCTTACTCTGCCCCCTCATTTTTGGCACTCAAAATTACGTTTTCTGTTCTCCTGCTATTCCTTTCCAGAGGACTGTGTCACAGTGTGGAGGTGTGAAAACTACATTTCCCAGCAGCCCCAGTTCCTCCCAGCATTCTTTTTTCATTCCTAGGAGGCACAGCAAGAGAAATTGCAAGCTGACAGCCAGATTCCTACAGCTGCTCCTCAGCTGTCAGTGTTGTGGACTGGGATACACACTCCCACCCCCCCCCCCCACCCCCCCCTGGCATTGATGGGCACTGAGGAGGCTGCATTTATGGACACTGATGAGATTGCAGTGATGGGCACTGGTGAGTAGGGACACCTAACACTTTGCTACAATGTAAAGTAGTGAGTGTACAGCTTGTATAACAGTGTAAATTTGCTGTCCCCACAAAATAACTCAACACACAGTCATTAATATCTAAACCGCTAGCAACAAAAGTGAGTACACCCCTAAGGGAAAATGTCCAAGTTGGGCCCAATATGTTAATATTTTGTGTGGCCACCAGTATTTTCTAGCACTGCCTTAACCCTCTTGAGCATGGAGTTCACCAGAGCTTCACAGGTTGCCACTGGAGTCCTCTTCCACTCCTCCATGACGAGATCACGGAGCTGGTGGATGTTAGAGAAATTGCGCTCCTCCACCTTCCGTTTGTTGATGCCCCACAGATGCTCAATAGGGTTTAGGTCTGCAGACATGCTTGGCCAGTCCATAACCTTTACCCTCAGCTTTTTTAGCAAGGGAGTGGTTGTCTTGGAGGTGTGTTTGGGGTTGTTATCATATTGGAATACTGCCCTGCGGCCCAGTCTCTGAAGGGAGGGGATCAAGCTCTGCTGCAGTCTGTCACAGTACATGTTGGCATTCATGGTTCCCTAAATAAACTGTAGCTCCCCAGTGCCGGCAGCACTCACGCAGCCCCAGACCATGACACTCCCACCACCATGCTTGACTGTAGGCAAGACACACTTGTCTTTGTACTCCTTATCTGGTTGCTGCCACACACGCTTGTCACCATTTGAACCAAATAAGTTTATCTCGGTCTCATCAGACCACAGGACATGGTTCCAGTAATCCATGTCCTTAAACTGCTTGTCTTTAGTAAATTGTTTGCGGGCTTTCTTGTGCATCATTTTTGGAAGAGGCTTCCTTCTGGGAGGACAGCCATGCAGACCAATTTGATGCAATTGTGCGGCATATGGTCTGAGCACTGAAAGGCTGACCCCTAGACTTGTGCACAACTAAAAAATTTGTTTAGTTTAGTTTTGTTTCTTTTCTGTGTTGTTGATTCGTAATCATTCGTAATTTCGTAAAACGGGATTTTCGTGCTCGGACTAATTCGTATTTTCGCAAGCGACATTTTTTGTTGAATCGGAGTCGTATTTCTGAAAGCCTTATTTTTAGTTGATTTGTAATTCATACTTTCAGTAGAGTACATTGTTTTTTGTTGATTCTGGACATAACTCCTACTTTCGTAACTTTTTTTTTGTTTGCTGATTCGTAATTTTCCGTGTCTCTCTTATAATGGTGCTGCCTACCGTGCTTCGAATGGATTCATACATTCGTTACTTTTTTTTTGTTTGTTGATATGTAATTTTACGTGTCTCTCTCACAATGGCGCTGTCTAACGTGCTTTGAATGGATTCGTACATTCGTAACTTTTTTTGTTCGTTGATTTGTAAATTTACATGTCTGACAATGGCGCTGCGGCGCTGCTTAACGTGCTTCGAATGGATTTGTATTTTTCTAATACATCTCGGTTATTCGTAACGATTCGAAATCTAGATTTTTTACTTTCGTTTTTGACATGTGGCTATAGCCTCCGCCCCTGTATGCCATTTTGAGAGGGGGTATAGTGGTGTGGTGAGGGAGGAGCAGAGAGCAGAGCAGAGAGTGGTATTGTTGGATTTGTGTTTTTTTTTTGTGTGGTTTGGTGCTTTTGGTGAAATTAGAATGTCTGGGAGTGAGAATGGAGGTGTGTGTCTTGTGAGTGAGAATGTTGGTGTTGGTATGAGAGTTGTTGGTGTGAGTGAGAGTGGAGGGGGTGGAGAAGTGGAGGGGAGCGGAGGAGTGGAGGGGAGCGGAGGAGTGAAGGAGTGTAGGAGGGGTCTCAGGGGAGAGGAGGAAAGTAGCCGAGGAGAGGCATGGAGGGGGGGGCAGAGCTGAGAGATGGCCTGCTTGCAGATCAGGATGTCCCTGGAGTCAGCAGAAAGGGTCCAGCCGAGCATCAGAGAGTTGGTGAGTAAAATAAAATATATCATTATATATTGCAGTTATATGGTTGTTTCCAGCTCACTTTTTTTTTTTTTTATGACTACACATGTGAGACTTACGTTTTGCCTTACATTCATGTTTTCCAGATCGAGCAACGTCATCTGTGGAGAGATCAGCTCCAAGTTCCTGCCCTCAATATTCTGGCACTGGTGAGTATCTAACATAAACACAAAGCAAACATAATAATAAACATAATAACAAACATCTATTTAACATTTAAAGCAGACATCACTAAATGGCGGACTGTGGGCTAAATGCAGACCGAGACACTGTGCCATCCGGACCACCACAGTCCAGCCATTTAGGTGCTGGTTTTGTCTCCCTGCCTCTGCTGCTGTCACTATCACATTGGAGCAGAGAGCAGGAGGCAGAGCCGTTCTGCACACAGAGCCAGAGACACAGCGGGAGACACAGCAGCTCTGAATATTGGGCAAGAACAGAGCTTCTGAAGATAACTTTCCAAGTTAACCAGCAGGTGATTGGTTGCTAGCAAGGGGCAGAGCTGTGGAGGCTGTAATCTGACGGGGGCAGAGCTGGGAGGTTAAGATGGGAAACTGGCAAAGATGCGGGGTGCTGTGTGATGTGAAGTGGCCCAGAGATGCAGGAGGCTATGTAATGTGAAGGGGCCAAGAGATGCAGGGGGGCTGTGATGTGAAGGAGGGCAGAGGACAAAGCTGTGGGGAGGTGCTGTGAAGGTGGGGGAGAAGATTGAGATACCATTGTGAATGGCGGTTCAGAACACTACTGTAAATTGTGATGTGAAGGGGGTTTGTGATATGCAGGGGGACTGAGGAAACTGATGTAAGGATGGGATTGAGAAATAAAAGAGGGGGGACTGTCAAAGCACAAACCGTTTAGCAACAATTTGTCCTCTTACCTGGGACTTGCTAGGATCCTTTTTTGTTATGAAGTCAGATTTACGACATCTGGCTCCTGCTGTGCTGCCGAAGGCGGATGACAATCCTGCCGTCCATTCTCTAGCTGAGAGATTAGCTGATTGTTCTCAGCCAATAAATGGCACACTGTGAAATAAAAAAAGAAATATTAATTAAAGCTCAAATAAGTCTTGTAGCATATCACTTCCCGCAAAACACTGTATCTGTACAGCGCTTTGAGGAAGTGGTTGTACCGGGGTGATAAGCAGCTGCAGCCTTCACCCCGGTAACACTTTTTAGATCTGGTGGTCGGCTTTGTTATGATAACAATCGATGTGGCTCAGAAGCTGCTCAGCTGTCATCATAAGGAGTGGGAGAGGGCACGACCCCCCCCCGCCCGCCGCCTTTCACCGTTTCGCCCGGGTCTCCCACCAGGAGACCGAAGCGACCAGCCGGCACGTCCGCCGGCATGCCAGAGCCGCAAACAAAGCCGGAATTGGCTTCAATCGAGTCTCCAATGTAGTAACGTACTCGTTTACTTGGCTGCCAATGGCGCCAATATGAAAAAATCCACAGTATTCAAATATGCAGATTTTTGCTTTTTGAATACTTGTACGTGCAAGGGAGGGATTTGGGGATTGGGATTTTTTAAAAGTAAAACTGGAAAAAATAAACAAATAAGAACAAAAATTATTTAAAAGTGTCCCGCATGCTCACTGACCAAAGAAAACACATACGTGGCACCAGCAAATGTAAACGGTGTTCAAATCACACTTGTGAGGTATCGCTGTAATCCTCACAGCGAGAGAAATAATTATAGCAAAAGATCTCCTCTGTAACTCTAAACTGGTAATCGTAAAAAAAATTTCCATGCTCGTCTATAGTGATTCTTAAGTACCGTAGTTTCTTGCCATTCCGCGAGCATTTGCAATTTTAAACCATAACATGTTTGATATCTATCTACTTGGAGTAACATCGTCTATCACAATATCCCAAAAAATTGGGCTAAATAAATTTACTGTAAATTTTATTTTTAATTCAGTTAATTTTTCCCCAAAAATTGCTTTTGAAATATTGTTTGTGGTTCTGAGTAATTTTCTAGCAAAAAATAATGATTGTAAATTGTAAACAATAACCGTCAGAAAAAAGGCTTGGTCCAGAAGTTGTTACCTTAACTCTTTTATTCTATTTTAATAGAAAACCTGAGCCATATCCGGACCCTCCAGCGTCAGCTTCTGTCAGGAAGCAGTGCCCCATTACTCCTCAACGTAAGTAGAGTACACAAGCTGCCAATATAAAGAAACAGGACACAAGGCACCATCATCATCCACACTTTACAAACAGGCATTATAAAACACATAAAAAGCTATTTAACAACCATCCATTTTTAAGTTCATACACACACACACAACTCAAACTAGGGGTCAACCGATTATTGGTGGTCACTTTTTTTGTAATAATCGTTATCGTTGACAAACTTACCAATATAGTGCTTCATGGTGTTGTACTAGGGGGCCTGCTTGCAGTGGCAGACCCCGGTACCGTTTTTTAGAGCGGATGGTCGGCTTTCTTGTAATAACAACCGATGTGGCTAAGCAGCCGCTTGTCTGTTATTACAAACAGCCGGAGGGGATGTCCTCCCCAGAAGTGCAGTCGCTGTAATTCTGAGGAGAAAATCTGAAATGAGGGTAAGCTCTGCTGATTTTATCATCAAATCATGTACAAGCGAATATTCTATTTTTTAATTTTCCTTGCAGATCCATCAGATCTACAGCACTTGTGCACTTGTAGTGGAAAGTGGATTTGCCTTTAGTAAATAGACCCCACTGTTTGTATTGTAACCTATAATTGTTTATTCTATTACTACAATATTTGGAAATGCATCTGATCTTAGTATCCTCCACTACAATTGGCCACCAGTAACTAGGGTGAAACTTAGAAAAGAGTAGCGAAAATATTTGCTATATAATGAAGAGAAGAACAAACAAATTTTTCTTTAAAGCGTTTGTTAACCTAAAAAAACAAAACCTGTTCCCTTAACCACTTAAGGATGGCCCGCCGCAGTTATACGTCAGCTGTTTGAAGAGGACCACCATTGATAGCTGCCATAACCTCGGTATCTTCTTCAGCGGGCGGTCCTCTTTCAGATAAAAGTGGTCTCTGCGGCAGGGAGAGGTGGGAGAGGCCTGCCGCGCTCCGGTCGCCTCTGCCGCTTACCGGAGCCGTCGGTAGCGGTGGAGACGATCGGGTCCTCTTCCCTGACAGGCACTTCCACCCTACAGTCTTAAAGGGGCTTTTTTTTGGGGGGGGGGGGAATATGACATTTCTTTTTTTATTAATTTTTTATTGCATTTTAGTGTAAATATGAGATCTGAGGTCTTTTTGACCACAGATTTCACATTAAAGAGGTCCTGTCATACTTTTTTTCTATTACAAGGGATGTTTACATTCCTTGTAATAGGAATAAATGTGACACAAAATGTATGTATTTTTTAAAGGACAGTGTCAAAATAAAAAATAAAAATAAAAATAAATATTTTTGTTCTAATCTCTAGAAATCCATTTCTTTGAATACTATCATCAACATTGGCTATCTCGTCTATTTCAGATCAACAAGATCAACAAGACCAGCCAGAGGGGAGAGCGCAGTGCAGCCCGCCTCGCTCACCTGTCCTTATTTGCAAGGGCATTGAGCTCCAGAATGAGCCAGAGCTGACCCCTGTGATTCCCCAGACTCCTGCCTTCTCCCCATGGCAGAGAAGGAGGTCACGGGCCATGTTTCCTGCATCCTGCCACCATTTGATGCTGCCCCTGGAGTGCCTCTACAGCTGTTGCCTCCTCCTACCCGGATGGCACTGGCACTTACTGCTGTACCGCCTGGCCCAGCAACTGTCCACGACGCAGTGCATCTGAGGGTCCTCACAGAACTTCGAAGGCTGGCAAGTGACAATAGAAAGATGTCACGGGACATCAGGAGGTTAACCCGGACCATTCAACTTGCAACCAGGCAACAGACTGACCATATTGAGATTATGTTGGCCCGGGTAAACCAACAGCAGAACCAGGCAATGGAGCATTTGACACATAAATACAGCAGCTTGAGCCAGTTTTGACACCTGTCCAGGTAGTGAAACCCTGACAGGAGGCAACCCTCCAAGCTGCTGTTTGCACTCATGCGTGGTCTGTGCTTACCTGATATATTGTATGACCATGTGCGCAGTCGCACTGACAAACGGTTTGCCTTTCACTTTCATGGTGCTGCTTATACCGAACTTAAAGGGAATGCATTTGTGTTCCAGTGTCCTAGGTATTCGAGATTTGAGAAGAAGGCAGGTGGAGTGGAAATAGCAGGACTATTGCAGCAGGCAAGTTTCACAAACTGAATGGTTTAAAGTTTTAATTTAAATGTACAAATGATACAGCTGTCCCATTTATGTATTATGCTACTAAATTATACAGTTGTCTCAAAAGGACAACTATTTAAGTTATAATACCAGATCAGTAGCTAAAACCTTGGGCAGAAAATAGCAGGGAAGGACGTATGAGGTGGGACTTAGTAGGGGATAATTCCATGCCAAATCATCACAAACCAAATGGAACTTTGTTTTCAAACTGACCATATCAGATGTTCATTAAATTTGATAGGATGGTATAGGGTCAGACATGGAGTAACTACCATATCTGACATTTAAGCCATCATGGAAATGGTCAGGATGGGACATGTGATGATTTCTGGCATGGAATGAGGACCTTAGGGGAGATGTGGGACTGGGTCAGGTGGAGAATTGGAGATTATGTTACCATGGATGAGTATTTTTTTTACGCAGCATCAAAGTCAAGAGCAGGGTAACCAAGCGTTGGCAGGTTGACTTTTAAAAAAGTAATTTGCTCTAAGAGCTGGGGGAGCAATTGTGAGCGCTGAGGGCATAATATATTTTCTGTTACAGAAAACACCCGCTCACTCTGGACCATGGTTGAGGGACAGGAAAGAAGCTCCTGGGCTACCGAGGACAAAGCAGGCCACACACCCTTCTTCTCATCCCAGAAACTCAAGGGATCTGTACTGGGGGGCAAAGGAGGTTCCGCTAGGTGAGCCCTAACTATGTCACCAGTAGTTTTTTCTTTTCTAGGGGGCTGTTTAGTGGGTCCCACCAAACTGTCAAGTGCCTCAGCCCAAAAAGCTGATGCTTTGGTGGAGTGAGCACTGGCAGCAGTGCTGCTAGTATCAGCTAACAGAGTATCATCAGACATCTCCAGCTCCTCTTCTACTCCCTCTTCTAACTGTATTCCCATTTTCCTTTCCCTCTCACGTACCCGCTATATCAATCTATCCCTCCAGGTGGTGAGAGTATTTTTGCCGAATGCTATCTTTTATTTTTTATCTTTCATTCTGGTGTCACAAATTGTGGCTAACATGAACTCGGGCGAGAGTCGATGAGCTCTTTTATGCGCCAACTGAGTTGCTCCTTCAGCCTCCTCAGAAGGGCATCAACTTCAGAAAGTATATTGCCACCAGGCAATTGTTCCCTATTGGAAAGGAAGGAATCAATTTTATTTGAAAGGTGTGCAAAGAGGGGAACCACTTGTGCCAGGCTAGCACTCTCTTGGCTTAAATTGTCAGTGACATCCTCAAAAGGCCTGAGCACTGTGACAACTTGGTCAATCATGACCCAGTCCTCCCTGCCTAGTGGTCTGGGAATACCAATAAAATGTTATCATGCCATTGCGTGAATTGTCCTCTGTTGCTCAAGTATACACTCTAGCATACGTAAGGTGGAGTTCCACCTCATTCCAACATCCTGTTTGAGGCAGTGCTTCACGAGGCCTGCCTCTCTCTGTTCCTACCTGAGAAGGTGACTATCCTTCACACTATGGTGGAAGTGACCAGCAATTTTGCGGCACTAATCTAAAAGTGCTGCTAACCTTCCACTGTTAGTGTTATCATAGAGAGCAGACCTAACGACTAGATGCAGGGTGTGTGCACAGCAGCGCACACCAACAAATCTTCCATCACCGGTAGCCTTTGTCATGTTAGCTCCACCATCACTGACAACACATCCCATTTTGACATTAGTGCCTGCTTGTTCCCCTAGTCACTTCCCTATCATTTTCTGAAGTGCATTTAGAATATTCTGTGATGTGTGCTGCTGATCCATCACCTCAGCATGGAGGAGGAAGGAGTGCAATTCTGTCTTGTGCACTGTGGCACCAGCCACAGCACTTGAGGTTTTTCTTGACATGTTGTTTGTGGTGGTAGTTGTATATCTTGCGACTCATTGGGCTGCCACAATCGGCTGTCAAGGACAGGAAGGCATGCTGACCACTTGGAGCACTCCATAAATCAGTTGTAAATTGAACTGATTGGCCAACAGCCTTCCCCAGCAAATCCTTCAAAACCCCAACACATGACAGGTACAGCGAGGGCACTACAGTTCAGTTACAGAATGTGGTGTGTGAAGGGACCTGGTATTGTGGTGCCACAGCCTGCATCAGCTGCTTGAAGGGCTCCCCTTCCACAAAACTGAAAGAAGCCCCCCCAACAGCTATAAGTTGTCCAATGAGGCGTGTAAGTTTACGGGACTGCTGTTTTGACATACCCCGGTAGTGTACCCCACCAAAATGTTCAATAGTGGGCTGTATGGATTTATTTAGCATTTTAGTATGAACTGCAGCTCCAGAAGCGGCTGTGACTTTGACACTGCTGCTGGTAATAGTGGTAGTAGATGGGGGAGCCACACCCATTTCTTCCCTCAGCACCACTGGCCTATGTTGGCTAAGCATGTGTTGCTTCATCCCAGCGTTCGTGAGATGACCCAACAGTCTCCCACGGCTGACTTCTCTGCTGCATAGTTTACATGCAGCTGTGCAGCCATCACCAACTGTCACAAAATGTTGCCAAATTTTAGAAAGATGGGTACTGCCACTGTGTGGTGAAGATTTTTTAGAAAGAGTTTCCTCTTCAGCCGCAGATGCAAGAGCAAGTTGCTTAATTTTGGTTGTAGCCTGGCCTGTGCACTCTGCTATGCTGCTGTGTTTTTCTGATAAAACGGGAGGTGGCCTCATGTCAGGTATAGTAAAGGAGGTTACTTGATTAACAGTTGTGCTGGCGGCTCTAATGTTTATGGGAGACTCAACCGGAACAGGAGAGGCAGGTGCCACCGGTGCTATTCTTTCAGGGGAATACAACAGTGGGGAATCAAATTTAATATGGGAAGGAGAATATTCTATCTCATAAATATTTGGTTCCTGATCAAGATTAAAAGGTAATGTATAATCTGAATCTTCCATGTTTGCGAAGGAGGATTTATCACCATCAGATGTTGGGGGGGTCCTGTTGAATTCCCTTTTCTCTCGGATAGCTAATGGGAAATGTGACTAAAAAATCTCCCTCATTACTTCTATGACCTGCAGATGTAATTTTTTCAGTGGTGATGGTGGTGCCAATGGGAGTGGTGGTGGTGGAACTATGAGCGCGCAAAATGTCTTGCTCATATTCTAATATTTCACTTTTAGGCTGTTTAAATGGATGTTCAGAATCAAAAGCCTGTGTTGGTGGTTCTGTCAAGCCTTTCCTGTAAAAAAAGACTTGGTGTCACCACATTTCTTAAAGTGCCCATAGCAGAGGTGGTGGTGACACAACTGGCACTAGTAGTAATTGTGCAGGTTGTTCTTGGGGGAAGATCCTGAAAAAGGCGACGACATGCAATAGATGCCGACTGCTTCCTGGTCTCAGAGCAGGACATCTCAGCCCTGCTAGTAGGGGATTTTGAACCAACATTTTCCCTCTCTGACCTTTTCTGTTTGGAGGGTGGCCTTAGCATAGCACTACTGCTACTGCTACTGCTAGGATCAGAGCTTGGCCTTTTGCAGCTGCTAGATCTGCCTGAACACTTTGGCTGAGGCACTGAAACAGGACAGGCTGCTTCATTTGCCTCCCCTTTGAAAAGCCACTCCTGTGAGACCTAACAACATGACTACTGAAACGTTGTGTAGTACTGGTGGTGGAAGTACGACTGTCTGGGCCTGGCAATACAGATGCTGACATACATGACACAGACAATGGTGGTACAAACTCACAGGTGCTGGTAGTGGTTGTTGTTGCTGTGTCACTGCTGCTGCTGGTACCAGGAGGAGGAACCTCATGTTGAGAGCTTGAATCCATCTTGACAAAAAACTTTACTAGACTGGACTCTCTTCTGCTGCTTCTCAAATATTGTCTCCCCTCCTCTGCTCAAACTCCCTTTCTCACTCAGTTACCAGGAATGCAGTGAACTTTTGCCCTTAATCCAACCTCCAGCACAAAATAAAGCAGCTGATTGGACTGTAAATTACCGTATTTATCGGCGTATAACACGCACCCCAAGTTTAGGAGGGAATTATAAGGAAAAAAATGTTTTAAGGAAAAAAAACTTACATTTAAATGCCCATCAATGCAGCCATGCACAGCGTCCATCTGCATGCTTGTCCAGTGTCATTTGCAGCCTTGGTGTCATTTGCAGCCTTGCAGTCAGCAGCCTTGGTGTCATTTGCAGCCTTATCAGTGTCCATTTGCAGCCTTGCAGCTTTGTCAGTGCCGATCTGCAGCTTTTCTGTGTCCATTTGCAGCCTTGCCAAGGCTGCAGTTAAACTGTTAAACAGTGTCACTGCAGTTTGAAAATGGCGCCGCCGGTGCCGAAATACACAGAGCCGGTCCTCGGCTCTTCTCAGCTGCTCTCGGTCACTTTCGGCCACTTTCGGCTCCACTCGTAGTCCCGCCCGGGATGGACGTGACTGTGAACGGAGCTAGCCGAACCTAGCCGAGTACACTCGGCTATCTGTATATGGGCGGCGCTCGAGTGGAGCCGAAAGTGGCCGAGAAGAGCCGAGGACCAGCTCTGTGTATTTCGGCGCCGGCGGCGCCGGCGGCGCCATTTTCAAATCGGCGGCTGGCAATCGCTCCGCTCAGTCAGCGGGGGATCGCAGGGGATCGGCGTATAACATGCACCCGCGATTTTCCCCTGATTTTAAGGGGAAAAAAGTGCGTGTTATACGCCGATAAATACGGTACTCCATGCCAGTAATCCAGCCCCCAAGGAATCAACTGATTGGCTTAAAAAACTGTAATTCTCTAATATCCAGAAAAACGAAGGAATTCGTATTGAAATTTGTCTGAATTTTGCAACTTTCGGACATTCTGGTGCATTCGGATGCATTTGAATTCGTCTGAATTTTGCAACTTTCGGACATTCGAATGCATTCGAATTTCCGTTCAAAGCGATTACGAATAAAACCAAATCCGAAATAAATTATATCACAAATAGCGAATGTCTTTGGAGTAATTCATTGATTCTTTAACGCGCCCTAATGCAACAGTGAGTCGACTCGTGGTTTTGCATAACGAATGATTTAATTTCACTATTCGTTAAATTTAGCAGACATTCAGATGAATCAATTTCTTTCCAATTGTTTAGTAGCTCACTAGGGAATAAAACGAATCGATTACTATAAAATTAAATTATTCGTTATGCGATTACGATCACAAGTCGACTTGCTGTTGCATTAGGCCGCGTTAACACATTAACAAATTATGCCGAATGCATTCGCTATTTATGATGTAATTAAGTTCGGAGTCGGTTTTATTCGTAATTGCTTTGTTCGGAAATTCGAGAGCGTGAGAGCGATAACACCAAATTTAACACACCTTCTCCCCATTTACAACTGAGACCTTGTAACACTAACGAGTCCCATGAGAGCGGGGAGGCAAAATGGCTAATTGGGCCCAATTTGGACATTTTCACTAAGTGGTGTACTTACTTGTGTTGCCAGTGGTTTAGACCAGTGTTTCTCAACTCCAGTCCTCAAGGCGCACCAACAGGTCATGTTTTCAGGATTTCCCTCAGATGAAACGGCTGTGGTAATTACTAAGGCAGTGAAAACTGATCAAATCACCTGTGCAAAATAGTGGAAATCCCGAAAACATGACCTGTTGGTGTGCCTTGAGGACTGGAGTTGAGAAACACTGGTTTAGACAGTAATGGCTATGTGTTGAATTATTTTTAGGGGACAGAAAATGTACGCTGTTATACAAGCTGTACAGTCACTACTTTACATTGTATCAAAGTGTATTTTCTTCAGTGTTGTCACATGAAAAGATATAATAAAATATTTACAAAAATGTGAGGGGTGAACTTACTTTTGTGAGATACTGTATATACAGCCTAGAATAAACTCTGCATTTAGTGTAGATTAGATATTCAGTGTAGAATCTATCATCAGGAAGTGTAGTATATATAATATAGTGTATTAAGTGGTTAAGGGGAACCCTGTACCAAAATGTAAAAAAAAAATGGTGTGGGGGTCCCCTCCAAAATCCATACCTGTCGGCTCTTCAGGTATGGTATGGATTTTAAAGGGGAACCCCTTGCCAAAATTAAAAAATCCATACCAGACCCTTATCCGAGCACGCAAGCCCCCCTCCTGAACCGTAACAGGCCACATGCCCTCAACATGGGGAGGGTGCTTTGGGGTCCCATGTTGATGGGGACAAGGGCCTCATCCCCACAACCCTTGCCTGGTGGTTGTGGGGTTCTGCGGGCAGGGGGCTTATTGGAATCTGGAAGCCCCTTTAACAAGGGGGCCCACAGATCCTGGCCCCCGCCTATGTGAATGGGTATGGGGTATATTGTACTCCTACCCATTCACCAAAAAAAGTGGCAAAAAAGTAAAAATGACAGTCAGTGGGATGCCTCGCATGGCAGTTTTGGACAATTTTTAATAAAGGAAGTGTCCCGCGATGTCCATCCATCTTCAATCAAGGCGCCGACGGTCTCGGGAAGAAAAAATTGAAAAACTCCGCCTCCATGGGAGGTGTCCCACCGACTGTCATCTTTTTGCTGTGACAGCTCTTATATAGTCAAGGGCGAGGCCAACCCGTGATGAAGACAGGTGACCCCACCCCCCTCTGACATCACATAAAGGAATTGTCCAAAACTGTCTGTCATTTTTACTTTTTTGACACTTTTTTTGGTGAATGGGTAGGAGTGCAATGTACCCTATACTCATTCACATAAAGGGGGCCGGTATCTGGGGGGCCCCCTTGTTAAAGGGGGCTTCCAGATCCCGATAAGCCCCCCACCCACAGACCCCCACAACCACTGGGCAAGGGTTGTGGGTATGAAGCCCTTGTCCTCATCAACATGGGGACAAGGTGCTTTTGGGGGACCCCAAATTGCCCACCCCATGTTGAGGGCATGTGGCCTGGTACGGGGTTCAGGAGGGGGGAGGCCGCTCTCTCGTCCCCCCTTTTCCTGCAGCCTGCCAGGTTGCGTGCTCGGATAATGGACTGGTATGGATTTTGAGGGGGACCCCCACGCCATTTTTTTTAAATGTTGGAGCGGGGTTCCCCTTAATATCCATACCAGACCCGAAGGGCCTGGTAATGGACTGAGGGCGGCGAACCCACGCCTTTTTTTCAATAGTTTTTTTATGTATATTGCCAGGATCCGGCAATACATTATAGCCGCGAGCAATTTTAAATGACATTTTTTACTTTAGAATTGTTACTTTGCTGTGGGACTGTTATGAACATGGGGAAAATGTGCTATTTTACAGGCAGACTAAGGGGACCCCCCAGGAACGATATTTAAAGGAATATTTTATTTTTTATTGTTTCACTTTAAGCATTATTAAAATCACTGCTCCTGAAAAAACGGCCATTTTTGAAACTTTTTTTGCATTGATACATGTCCCCTGGGGCAGTACCCAGGTTACCATACATGTTTTATGGCAATAACTTGCATATAAGCCTTTAAAATTAGCACTTTTGATTTTTTACGTTTGTGTCCAATAGACTTTAACAGTGTTCGCATGTTCGCACAAATTTTTTTGTCTATTCGCATGTTCTGGTGCGAACCAAACCGGGGGGGTATTCTGCTCATCCCTACTGGTGAGGCTGCATTGCAAATCTTTTCAGGTGTGGCGCAAACATTTTTACATCTCTTTGGTGCGCCGCAAGACAAAAAAGTTTGAGAAACACTGGTTTAGAGACATTTATTTGTGGTTATAAAAATTATTTATGTATAAAGGACACACTGGATGGACTTTGAATTAACTTTATGGTTTTTCACTGTATATTTACCACGTTAAATAACTTGACTATTTATCACATATGTTTTACTTTGATTACAAGAGCACAATATGTATGCATATAAGGGAGCGCAGCACTCTATTGTATTTATCACAAAATAACTGTTATCAACTTAGATATGGAGGTATATGGTTCACAGTGCTAGCAGTCTCCAAGGAATAGGAACATCACAGTAAGACCATAAGCGCAGGACCTTTGTAGTTTTTCATGGGATGTAACAGAGGTCTGATCCAGAGAAGTGGCAAAAGCTAAGTCCACTGACAGTCGGGCTTCTCTCCTGGACAGCATATATGGAGCATACCTTTGGCATTCTCAGTCCTGTTATATGTATGCACACCTACTAAGATGTGTCTGCTCCAGTGTTGTGTCTTCTCTGTTGTAAGGCACGCTAACTTAAAAAATCACTGTTCCTTAACTAATGTTATCATTTGTGTCCATGCACATTAGGTAGTCTAGAGAAATTTTCTAAGTTCAGCATTTAGAAGCAGAAAAATCCCTTCTATTTTGCTTCTTTTTTTTTTTCGCTAAACGTTACTAAACGCTCCTAATAGCTAGCACAAAAAAAGTGTAGGAGAGTGTGATGAGTCTGAAGCATTATGGGTGGAACTGCATATAGATATGCGTAGTTCAAAGTTAATCATTGGAGTTTGTTATAGACCACCCAATGTTAATGAGGAGGTGGAGACTCAGCTCCTTGCACAGATAGAAAGGGCTGCAAGGGCTGGGACAGTGATAATAATGGGGGATTTTAACTACCCAGAAATTGACTGGAGCAATGGCACTACTGGGACAGTTAAAGGGCAAAAATTTATAAACCTATTACAGGACAATTTTATGTTCCCGTTTATTGAGGCCCCAACTAGGAATGAAGCTCTGTTGGACCTGGTAATCTCAAACCATGCAGAGTTTATTACTAATGTCCAGATTAAGGAACACCTGGGTAGCAGTGATCATAACATGATTTCATTTGATGTTAGCTGTAAACAAGAAATACATATGGGAAAGATAAAAACACTTAACTTCAAGACAGCAAATTTTCCAAGAATGAGGGCTGCTCTCCAGGATTTAGACTGGGAGGGAATATTTGCATTGATAAACACAGAACAGAAATAGAAATTCTTCAAAAAGACTGTTTGGGACCTCACTGCAAAGTATATTCCCATGGGTAATAAGTTTAAAAGGCTAAAAACAAAACCAATGTGGCTCACGGCCAAAGTTAAAGAAGCTATAAACAATAAGAAAAGAGCTTTTAAAAAATATAAAAATGAAGGAACACTAGTGTCGTTTAAATGTTACAAAAAATTTAACAGAACATGTAAAAAGGAAATCAAGGATGCAAGAATTCAAAACGAACGACAGATTGCAAAAGATAGTAGGACAAACCCCAAAAAATTCTTCAAATATATTAATAGTAAAAAGGCCAGGTCTGAGCATGTAGGCCCTTTACAAAATAATCTAGAGTGGGTGGCTGGGGACAAAGAGAAGGCAAATGTATTAAATACTTTCTTCAGCTCTGTGTATACAAAATAGCATGGGGGAGCTCATGTCCATAATGGAGGTGGTATTGACACATCACCGAATGATCCACAATGGCTCAAAAGTGATGTGGTCCAGAATTATTTAGACAGAATAAATGTGGATAAAGCACCTGGACCTGATGGCATCCACCCACGGATCCTAAAAGAATTGAGCTCTGTAGTTTCAAAGCCATTGTATCTAATTTTTAGGGACTCATTAATGACGGGAACAGTGCCACTGGATTGGCGCAGGGCGAACGTGGTGCCTATATTTAAAAAGGGATCAAAGTCGTTACTAAGTAACTATAGACCTGTAGTCGGGAGGATACTGGAACGTTTAATAAAAGACCACATAGACGAGTTCTTGCTGGAAAAAAACATTTTAACCACTTCAGCCCCGGAAGGATTTACCCCCTTCCTGACCAGAGCACTTTTTACAATTTGGCACTGCGTCGCTTTAACTGCTAATTGCGCGGTCATGCAATGCTGTACCCAAACGAAATTTGCGTCCTTTTCTTCCCACAAATAGAGCTTTCTTTTGATGGTATTTGATCACCTCTGCCGTTTTTATTTTTTGCGCTATAAACGGAAAAAGACAGAAAATTTTGAAAAAAAATGATATTTTCTACTTTTTGTTATAAAAAAAATCCAATAAACTCAATTTTAGTCATACATTTAGGCCAAAATGTATTCGGCCACATGTCTTTGGTAAAAAAAAAGTCAATAAGCGTATATTTATTGGTTTGCGCAAAAGTTATAGCGTCTACAAACTAGGGTACATTTTCTGATATTTACACAGCTTTTAGTTTATGACTGCCTATGTCATTTCTTGAGGTGCTAAAATGGCAGGGCAGTACAAACCCCCCCCCAAATGACCCCATTTTGGAAAGTAGACACCCCAAGGAAATTGCTGAGAGGCATGTTGAGCCCATTGATTGAATAATGACAAAAAAAAAAAATTTACAAAAAGTTGTCACTAAATGATATATTGCTCACACAGGCCATGGGCATATGTGGCATTGCACCCCAAAATACATTCAGCTGCTTCTCCTGAGTACGGGGATACCACATGTGTGGGACTTTTTGGGAGCCTAGCCGCGTGCGGGGCCCCAAAAACCAAGCACCGCCTTCAGGATTTCTAAGGGCATAAATTTTTGATTTCACTCCTCACTACCTATCACAGTTTTGAAGGCCATAAAATGCCAAGATGCCACAAAACCCCCCCAAATGACCCCATTTTGGAAAGTAGACACCCCAAGCTATTTGCCGAGAGGCATGTTGAGTCCATGGAATATTTTATTTTTTGGCACAAGTTGCGGAAAAAGACAATTTTTTTTTTTTTGCACAAAGTTGTCACTAAATGATATATTGCTCACACAGGCCATGGGCATATGTGGAATTGCACCACAAAATACATTCTTCTGATTCTCCTGAGTACTGAATACGGGGATACCACATGTGTGGGACTTTTTGGGAGCCTAGCCGCGTACGGGGCCCCGAAAACCCAGCACCGCCTTCAGGATTTCTAAGGGCGTAAAGTTGTGATTTCACTCCTCACTACCTATCACATTTTTGAAGGCCATAAAATGCCCAGATGGCACAAAACCCCCCCAAATGACCCCATTTTGGAAAGTAGACACCCCAACCTATTTGCTGAGAGGCATGTTGAGTCCATGGAATATTTTATATTTTGACACAAGTTGCGGGAAAGTGACAATTTTTTTTTTTTTTTTGCACAAAGTTGTCACTAAATGATATATTGCTCAAACATGCCATGGGCATATGTGGAATTACACCCAAAAATACATTCTGCTGCTTCTCCTGAGTACGGGGATACCACATGAGTGCCACTTTTTGGGAGCCTAGCTTTATACAGGGCCCCAAAATCCAATCACCGCCTTCAGGATTTCTAAGGGCGTAAATTTTTTATTTCACTCCTCACTACCCATCACAGTTTTGAAGGCCATAAAATGCCAAGATAGCACAAAACCCCCAAAAATGACCCCATTTTGGAAAGTAGACATCCCAAGCTATTTGCTGAGAGGCATGGTGAGTATTTTGCAGCTCTCATTTGTTTTTGAAAATGAAGAAAGACAAGAAAAATGTATTTTTTTTTCTTTTTTCAATTTTCAAAAGTTTGTGACAAAAAGTGAGGTCTGCAAAATACTCACTATACCTCTCAGCAAATAGCTTTGGGTGTCTATTTTCCAAAATGGGGTCATTTGGGGGGGTTTGTGCCATCTGGGCATTCCATGGCCTCCGAAACTGTGATAGGCAGTGAAGAGTGAAATAAAAAATTTACACCCTTAGAAAGCCTGAAGGCGGTGCTTGGTTTTCGGGGTCCCGTACGCGGCTTGGCTCCCAAAAAGTCTCACACATGTGGTATCCCCGTACTCAGGAGAAGCAACAGAATGTATTTTGGGGTGTAATTTCACATATTCCCAAGGCATGTTTGAGCAATATATCATTTAGTGACAACTTTGTGCAAAAAAAAAAAAAATTGTGTCTTTTTCCCACAACTTGTGTCACAATATAAAATATTCCATGGACTCGACATACCTCTCAGCAAATAGCTTGGGGTGTCTACTTCCCAAAATGGAGTCATTTGGGGGGGTTTTGAACTGTCCTGGCATTTTATGCACAACATTTAAAAGCTTATGTCACACATCACCAACTCATCGAACCACTTGAAGACAAAGCCCTTTCTGACACTTTTTGTTTACATGAAAAAATTATTTTTTTTTGCAAGAAAATTACTTTGAACCCCCAAACATTATATATTTTTTTAAAGCAAATGCCCTACAGATTAAAATGGTGGGTGTTTCATTTTTTTCACACAGTATTTGGGCAGCGATTTTTCAAACGCATTTTTTTTTTAATTTAAATGCACTAAAACACACTATATTGCCCAAATGTTTGATGAGATAAAAAAGATGATCTTAGGCCGAGTACATGGATACCAAACATGACATGATTTAAAATTGCGCACAAACGTGCAGTGGCGACAAACTAAATACATTTTTAAAAGCCTTTACAGGTTACCACTTTAGATTTACAGAGGAGGTCTACTGCTAAAATTACTGCCCTCGATTTGACCTTCGCGGTGACACCTCACATGCATGGTGCAATTGCTGTTTACATTTGACGCCAGACCGACACTTGCGTTCGCCTTTGTGCGAGAGCAGGGGGGGACAGGGGTGCTTTTTTTTTTTTTTTTTTTTTTTCTTTATTATTTTTTTTTTTATCTTATTTTTAAACTGTTCCTTTCATTTTTATTTTGTTTTAATCATTTTTATTGTTATCTCAGGGAATGTAAATATCCCCTATGATAGCAATAGGTAGTTACAGGTACTCTTTTTTGAAAAAATTGGGGTCTATTAGACCCTAGATCTCTCCTCTGCCCTCAAAGCATCTGACCACACCAAGATTGGTGTGATAAAATGCTTTCCCAATTTCCCAATGGCGTTGTTTACATCCGGCGAAATCTAAGTCATGAAATGCTTGTAGCTTCCGGTTTCTTAGGCCATAGAGATGTTTGGAGCCATTCTGGTCTCTGATCAGCTCTATGGTCAGCTGGCTGAATCACCGGCTACATTCTCAGGTTCCCTGTTGGGACAGGAGAGCCAGAGAAAAACATGGAAGACGGTGGGGGGGGCATTCCCTCCCACTGCTTGTAAAAGCAGTCTAGAGGCTAATTAGCCGCTAGGATTGCTTTTACATGAAAGCCGACCGCTGGCTGAAAAGAATGATACCAAGATGATAGCTAAACCTGCAGGCATCATTCTGGTATAACCACTCAAAGTCCAGCAACATACCAGTACGTTGCTGGTCCTTGTTGGGCATATATTGTAAACTTTTTTTTCATGCAGCCTGTGGGCTGAACGAAAAAAAGATATTGATCGGTGGGTATGCCCACCGTTGGAATACCTCCCTTCATCCACCCACTTCTAATGATGGGCATACATGCACTGTATATATATGCCGAAGCATGGGGGCATCCTCCCGCAAAAGTTAGGAGCAAATCGCTCCTCTGCCCTCTGCTGCCCCTACGCTTCGGCATATATGCTGAAGTATGTAACTGTGGTGGTGAAATCACCTCCGACAGCGCTGGAGTCACGGCTTTATGTATCGTGGGAGCAAACGCTGTTGCTGTCAAGATAAATAAATCCGCGCTGCAACTGAATTGCGTACCTGCTAAGCAAATGATGGTTAACAAAAAAACAAAGTAACATTACAGTATAACAGTAATACTTACCATACCTGCAAAGCAAATACAAAAAAAAACATAGTAAAAAATAAAACATTTAACGCAACCTGTGCCTACCTAAAATATATATATGCCGAAGCATGGGGGCATCCTCCCGCAAAAGGAAGGAGCAAATCGCTCTTCCACCCACTGCTGCCCCCACGCTTCGGCATATATGCTGAAGTATGTAACTGTGGTGGTGAAATCACCTCCGACAGTCCTGGAGTCACGGCTTTATATATCGTGGGAGCAAACGCTGTTGCTGTCAAGATAAATAAATCCGCTCTGCAGCTGAATGGCATACCTGAAAACAAAAAAGTGGTTAACAATAAAAAAACAAAGTATAAAAAAATTGCATACCTGTAAAGCAAACATGATAAAAACATAACAATAAAACATTGCAGTATAGAATGCAGAACAATATAGAGAGAATAGAGAGAGAACAATAAAACAACAACTATTTTTGTTTTTTTTATGTTATATATTTTTTTGTGTTTTTTTCTTTTTTTTTACTTTTTTTTGTTTTTTTTACACTTTTTTTTGTAACTTTAACTTTTTTAACTGGTACCAGGTTTGGGTCTCTCAAAATGCGACAGCATCTTGGGAGACCCTGTGAAAGTGTGTCCTAGTCTGTGCAGTGCTGTACCCTACGCTAATACTCCACTAGTGTATGGTAGCGTTCTAAATAATTCACCAATGCAAAGACCAGGATTGCCAGGACAGAGGGGACAATAATACCGGGTGCCACGTCTAAATCCGCGCTTGCTGCAGACACGACATCTTTTTTGGGGGGCTCGTTGGGTAGGGGTACTCGGGAGGGCATAAAGAAAATGCCTCTCATGCAGCCGGCTTACTGCATTTGGTTGGGGATGGTGAGGTGGAGCACCGTCTGGATACAGAAGGGCTTTGACGATCTCTTCCTGGAATTTAAGGAAGTATCCAGTCTGTCCTGAAGCTCTGTATAGCACATGAGCGTTCAGCAAAGCCAATTGAAATAAATAAACAGACACTTTTTTGTACCAGCGTCTGGCCTTACGGGCAATTAGGTACGGCACCAACAACTGGTCGTTGAGGTCCACCCCTCCCATATTTTGGTTATATTCGTAGACACAGAGGGGTTTCTCCACAACACCAGTCGCCGTAGGAATTTGGACCGTCGTGTCTGCATGAAGGGAGGTAAGAACGAAAACATTCTTATTGTCCCTCCACTTCATAGTGAGCACGTTATTACACTGCAAGCAGGCTCTCTCCCCCAGCCTAAGACGGGAATCTACAAGCCGCTGGGGAAAGCCCCGGCGATTAGGTCGCACGGTGCCACATGCTCCAATCTGATGATCAAAAAGGTGGCTAAAAAGTGGCACGCTCGTGTAATAATTGTCCACGTACAAGTGGTACCCCTTTCCAAATAAGGGTGACACCAAGTCCCACACTATCTTGCCAGCGCTTCCTATGTAGTCAGGGCAGTTTGTCGGCTCTACATGACTATCCTTGCCCTCGTAAACCATAAAACTACATGTATAGCCTGTGGCCCTGTCACAGAGCTTATACATCTTGACCCCGTATCTGGCACGCTTGCTGGGAAGGTACTGTTTGAATGACAAGTGGCCAGAAAATGTAATCAGGGACTCATCAACGCAGACAACTTGATGGGGAGTAAACAAGTCTGCAAAACGTTGGTTGAAGTGGTTTACGAGGGACCGAATTTTGTAGAGCCGATCGTATCCAGGGTCTCCACGAGGACAACAGAGTTCATTGTCGTTGAAGTGCATGAACCGCAAAATCTGCTCGTATCGTGCCCTGGCCATGGAAGCAGAGAACAAGGGCGAATGGTAAATTGGGTCAGTGGACCAATATGACCGCAACTCACTCTTTTTATTCAAGCCCATGAGGAGGGAAAGGCCCAGAAAGATCTTAAATTCGGAAACCGTAATTGGTTTCCAATCTCTGGCAAGGGAGGACTGGGGATTAGCGGCGATGTGTTGACCAGCGTACAAATTGCTTTGGTCCACAATAGATCTATAGAGATCTTCGGTGAAAAACAGCGAATAAAAATCCAGTGGCGTAAAGTCAACTGTTTCCACCTGAATTCCGGGTTGGCCAGTGAATGGGGGCAATACAGGTGCTGTAGAAGTGGTGGGTACCCAATTCAGATTGGCGAATGCAGCAGGAAGGGCACTATGGGCACGACGGACCTGTGTTCGTCTTCTTGGTGGCAGCGGGACACTACTAGTGCTTGCCACCTCGCCAGCTTGAACTGCACTTATGGGACTCGCCACGTCACTAAGTGTTACTGCAGTGCTGGATGTTCGACCAGGGTGTACTAGGCCGCTGGTGCTTGCCAGTTCACCAGAAGGAATAGCGGCGCTAGTACTTCTCTGCTCCATATGAGAGCCCTGCGGTTCTTGCACTTCAAGGACAGAAGAAGTTCGGGGTCTGGTACGCCTGACCTTAGCAGGGACCACAACTCCGTCGTCAGAGCTATCTGTCATGGAGCCGCTGTCCTCTACAGGATCGTATTCTGAGCCTGAATCTGACAGATGAGTGACTTCCTCTTCACTATCTGTCATGCTCAGAAACGTGTAGGCCTCTTCACTAGTGTACCTTCGATTTGCCATTTTGGGCTCTAAATTTAGGGGTACACTAGTGAGACTCACAGGCAAAAAAGCTCCTGACTGTTAGCGACTGATTCAAAACGCTACCAAAAAACTGTTAGCGATCGCAGGGATCAGGCCTGACTCTGCGAACGCTGCAGTTATGTGTGCTTAGTGTTTTGTAAGTGACAGTTATCGATCGATACTGCACTTGGGTGGGCTGGGCTGGGCCGAGGAGCAAAACGCAGGTGCTAGCAGGTATCTGGGCTGATCCCACTAACACTGCGTTTTTGGGCACCCTAAACTGCTGGGGAGTATAGATCTGATCGGATCAGATATCGATCCATTCAGATACTACAGCACTAAGGGAGGTGTATGCTGCGTGCGTGGGTTTTAGCGGTACTGGCGCTAACCTGACGCTGCCTGGGGCGACGCAGACCTTATCTGACCCTAAAAACGTAACTTATATCACCGCCGGGCAATTAGGGGGTTAAACCTTTATAAGGTAATAAACGGCGGGTGCCCTAAAACTATAATAAACTATAATAAACTATAAAAAAATAAACTAACTAACCAGCGTCACCCGTAACACTTATACGATGATTGCTGGTGAAAGGATTAACTAGGGGGCAATCAGGGGGTTAAAACCTTTAGCAGGTAGTATATGGGGGTCCCTGTCGCTATAAAACACTGACAGCGAACCTATATACTTACCTCCCTAACTAGCGTCACCTGTGTCACTAATACAGAGATCAGAAAAACGATCGCTTAGCGACACTGGTGACGGGGGGTGATCACGGGGTTAACCTTTATTAGGGGGGGTTAGGGGGTACCCTGGACCTAAAGGGGGGTACCCCAGACCTAAAGGGGGCTAACCTAACTGCCCTAACACTTATAACTGTCACAAACTGACACCAATGCAAAAAAAAAAAAAACTGCTATTGGTGTCAGTGTGACAGGGGGTACAGGGGGGTGATCGGGGGGTGATCGGGGGGTGAAGGGGGGTGAAAAGTGTGCCTGCGTGTTCTACTGAGCGTGTAGTGTTGGTGCAACTTGCTTGGATGTCTTCTCTCCTCGGCGCCGGATCGAAAAGACCGGCTCGAGGAGGGATGACATCACTTCCTCTCCCTCTATTTACATTACAGAGGGAGAGGAAGCATTTCATTCGCTGGGAGCGATCGGGAGGGGGTGGCCATCAATGGATGGCCTCCCCCTTACCTCTCATCGCCCGCGAACTCGAGCCAACCGCCTATGGCACCGGGGGGGGGGTCCGATCGGACCCCCCGCCCGCGGGAAGGCAATCACGTACCAGGTACATGATTTTGCCTGCCCGTGCCATTCTGTTGACGTATATCGTTGTTAGGCGAGTGGTTAAGCAACAGACAGCATGGATTCATGAAAGACAGAAGTTGTCAGACAAACCTGATTTCTTTTTATGAAGAGGTAAGTAAAACCTTGGACAGAGGGGTGGCTGTGGATGTGGTATACTTGGATTTTGCAAAAGCGTTCGACACAGTTCCCCACACACTGCTCATGTGTAAGGTAAAGTCTACAGGCTTGGAAATATCAGTTTGTAAATGGATAGAAAACTGGCTAAAAGACAGTGGTTAATGATTCTTACTCTGAATGGTCTAAGGTTATCAGTGGTGTACCCCAAGGTTCAGTGCTGGGACCCTTACTTTTTAATATCTTTATAAATGATATAGGGACTGGGATCAAAAGTAACATTTCTGTCTTTGCAGATGACACCAAGCTATGCAGTGGAATACCGTCCTTACAGGATGTCTCCAATTTACAAGACGACCTCAATGCACTGTCTAATTGGGCGACTATGTGGCAGATGAGGTTTAATGTTGATAAATGTAAAGTTATGCACTTGGAGGCTAAGAATATGCATGCATCATACATGCTAGGGGGAGTACAACTGGGGGAATCCGTGGTGGAGAAGGATCTGGGGGTTTTGGTAGATCATAAGCTCAATAATAGCATGCAATGCCAAGCTGCGGTTTCCAAAGCGAGCAAAGTCCTTTCTTGTATTAAGTGAAGTATGGACTCTAGAGAGAGAGATATAATTTTGCCCCTCTACAAATCATTAGTAAGACCTCATCTGGAATATGCAGTTCAGTTTTGGGCACCAGTTCTCAAAAAGGATATCGGGGAACTGGAGAAAGTGCAGAGAAGGGCAACCAAACTGATAAGAGGCATGGAGGAGCTCAGCTATAAGGAACGATTAGAGGAACTGAATTTATTCACTCTTGAGAAGAGGAGAATAAGGGGGGATATGATCAACATGTTCAAATATATAAGGGGTCCATATAGTGATCTTGATGTTGAGTTATTCTCTTTACGGTCAACCCAGAGGACACGGGGGCACTCTACGTCTAGAAGAAAAGAGATTTCATCTCCAAATACGCAAAGGTTTCTTCACAGTAAGAGCTGTGAAAATGTGGAATAGACTCCCGCCAGAGGTGGTTCTGGCCAGCTCAGTAGATTGCTTTAAGAAAGGCCTGGATACTTTCCTAAATGTACATAATATAACTGGGTACTAACATTTATAGGTAAAGTTGATCCAGGGAAAATCCGATTGCCTCTTGGGGGATCAGGAAGGAATTTTTTCCCCTGCTGTAGCAAATTGGAGCATGCTCTGCTGGGGTTTTTTGCCTTCCTCTGGATCAACTGAGGGTATAAAATTGGGTATATTGGATTGTACGATATTTTTTATTTTATTTATTGTTTTTAAGGTTGAACTGGATGGACTTGTGTCTTTTTTCAACCTGACTAACTATGTAACTATGTAACTATGTAAAAAAGCTCAAAATTAGCATTTTTTTTCTACCAAGAGCACCAGTGTTTTTTTAAGCTAGTGTGCCTTGTACACACGATGCAATTGTTGGCCAATCGAGCGTCTAATTTTTGTCAAAAGGGCGTGTTCCAGGATCTTGCATACTAACGGTACACAATTGTCGTGCAACAAACACGAACGTAGTGACGTACTGCAAGGAATTTCAGCTCTTGAGCGCCACCCTTTGGGCCCCTTCTGCTAATTTGGTGTTTGGTGAGCATTGATTCCGAACATGTGTGTTTGTACTTTCGACTTTTGTGTGATGGACTAGTGTACTGACCGTTGTCCGCCGAAAACTTACTAGCCTGCCATCCAACATTTGTTGGCCGAAAGTTGGACAACAATTGGTAAAAGGAGCGTACTAACGGTCAGATTTTAGGACAACAGTCTGTCAAAAGACAATCCCCTGCCAACAATCGCATCATGTGTACGAGACTTGAAGCCTTGTACACACGGTACGATTGTTGGCCAACCGAGCGTCTGATTTTTGCCAAAAGGGCGTGTGCCAGGATCTTGTCTTGCATACTAACGGTACACAATTGTCATGAAACAAACTCAAATATAGTGATGTACTACAAGGAATTTTAGCTCTTGAGCCCCACCTTTTGGGCCCCTTCTGCTAATTTCGTGTTTAGTGAGCATTGATTCCGAGCATGTGTGTTTGTACTTTCGACTTTTGTGTGACGGATTTGTGTACGAACCATCCGAAAATCTGATGTCAAACCGCTGTCTGCCGAAAATTTACTAACCTGCCATCCAACAGTTGTTGGCTGAAAGTTGGACAACAATTGTCAAATGGAGTGTACTAACAGTAAGAATCTTGGACAACAGTCTGTCAACAGTAAATCCCTGGCCAACAATCGTACCGTGTGTAGGAAGCTTAAGAGTCCCAAACATGTTGAGAAGGGTGTGGTTGAACCTCTCAAGTTGCAGATCCCCTTGTAGATGATAGGGGGTAGTTCAAGACTTCTGAACGCCCAAGATATCTAGCAGTTGCCTGATGAGTCGGCTCTCAAAGTCTCATCCATGATCAGAGTGGATTCACTGGAGCAACCCATAGTGAACAAGGAACTTCTCCAACAAGATCTTGGCCACTGTGGATGCAAATTGGTCTTTTGTTGGGAACACCTGGGCATAACGTGTAAAAAGGTTTGTCACCAGCAAGGCATTTCCCTGCCAACATGGGGGATTTCCTCTGTTTTGGCTATGGTACAGGAAGTGAAGGGAAATCTCCCCAATGGGACACAGATAGAAAAAAAACTGACAGATGATATAATCATCCCTTACTCTAGCCAAAATGAAAAAAAAAAGTTTTGCCTTTAGTTTTACGTTACAGTATTTCTAAAGGCAAAACTTTTTTTTTCGCTTTGGAAAAAGTGAAGATGGATTAGAACACCTACAGTGGGTATAGAAAAAAAATCCCCCCTTTAAAATATTCAAATTTTGTTGCTTTGCAGCCTGAAATGAAGACAGACACATTTTTGTTTTATCCAGTTGTATTTACTCAGTGCAACTTTTAACATCCAAGTGAAAGATATAACACCAACATGTCAGAAAAAAAAATAAATAAATAAATAACAGAATCACTGAGTTGGAAAAAGGATCACCCCCTCCTAAAAATGACTTGTAAACTCAATCAGGTGTACAGTAACTTGTGTGTCATTGAGAATCACCTTCTCAATGGCACACAAAGTCATTTGACTTTCAACTGTGATCAGCTGTGGTAATTTTGATTAGCTCAGCATGAAAAGAGCTTTCCTGGAGCATTTCAGTCCCGGTAGTGCAATTGAAGCAAACAATCAACTATGGGTGGCAAGGCACTGTCAAAACATCTCCACGATAAAATTCTGGACAGGCAAAAGTCAGGGGATAAATACAAAAAGATTCAAAGCACAGTGAAGTCTATTATTAAGAAGTGGAAGGTGTTTGGTACAACACAGATCCTCCCTGGATCAGGACGTTGCTCCAAACTGGATGAAAGAGCCAGGAGGAAACTGGTCAGAGAAGCTACCAAGAGTCCTACAGCAACTTTGAAGCAGTTGCAGGAAATTATGAGTGGTACATGTGACAACAATATCACAAAACGTCTACAAATGTGGCTTGTAGGGGGGGGTTTAAGAAAAAGCCACTCCTCAAGAAAGGCCATGCAGTCATGACTGAGCTTTGCCAAAATACACCTTAAAGATTCTTTAATTATTTCACCTCAACGCCTAATGATATTTATGGCAGAAACCCAATACAGCTCACCATCCAAATAACACCATTCCCACAGTAAAGCAGGGAGGTGGTAATATCCTGTTATGGGGGTGTTTCTCTGCAGGAGGGACTGGAGCACTTGTCAGGATAGAAGGAAAAATGGATGGTGCAAAATACCGTCAAATTATTGAGGAAAATCTGTTGCCCTCTGCCAGAAAGTTGTCAATGGGAAGAAGGTTTACCTTCCAACATGACAATGACGCAAAGAATACAGCAAAAATGACCACACAGTGGTTGAAGGTGAAAAAGGTAAATGCCCTTGCATGGCCTAGTCAGAGCCCAAACTAAAACTCCAATGAAAATCTATGGAATGACTTGAAGACTGCAGTCCACAAATGGTCACCATCAAATTTAACTGAACTAGAGCAGTTCTGCAAAAAGTGGGCAAATATTGAAAAGTCTAGATGTGCAAAGTTAAATTGTGCGCTGGCATAAATGGATAAGATTAAATCTGCAACAAGAAAGGCTTCTTGGGAGAACACCAGAAGCTGTAGTATATACCTTTAGAATAAACCACAGTGCTGCAAAATAACAAAATACAAAATGTGACACATCTCCGTGAAAGAAAATATATAAAAAACAGCCTCTCACCCTCTCACTTTGATGTGATACACTAAAGGAACGTTTTATCTTCTTCACCCATGTAATTCCGTTTTTCAAGAACTGAATGTGGCGCTTTTCAAGCATCTTTTTGAATTTAATCACAATTTTTGAACTTTTCACTTTTTTTGTTTTTTATATATTTTCTTTCACGGAGATGTGTCACATTTTGTATTTTGTTATTTTGCAACACTGTGGTTTATTCTAAAGGTATATACTACAGCTTCTGGTGTTCTCCCAAGAAGCCTTTCTTGTTGCAGATTTAATCTTATCCATTTATGCCAGCGCACAATTTAAGTTTATTTATGGTTTATACACTTTATTGATATTTGAAGTATTTTTGTTGCAGCTGCACTATGCACTTTTAACATTCAATTTATTTGCCGTTTTTTTCTCATGAGCGCAGGTTGTTTACAAAATTGTTTAGATGTGCAAAGTTAGTAGAGACAAATCTTAACAGACTAAAGGCTGTAATTAAAGCGGGGTTCCACTCAAATGTTTAACTTAATCTTACCCCCTTCAGTAAATTGCATAGATGTTCAAATGCCGCACGAATTTTTTTTTTATCGCTGTAATTACCTTTATATTGTACTTTATTGTGGCACTTCCTGTCTCTCCTCCAATGGGAGTAGGCGTGTTTATTGCCTTTCCCCGGCGCCGCACTGTCTCCTGGGAGCTTAGTGTCAGGCTTCCCAAGATTCAGTGCGGAAACAATGATCATGCGCGTGAACAAGCTGTGAATGAACAGCATTCACCACATCCCGGAAATCAATGCTTGTGGGCTTCACATGCCCACAAGCAAGATGGAAACAGCCAGCATCACATTTTTTAAGTTATTCTTCAGTACGAAAACAGACAGAGGCGGAAATATTACACCCAAACTGTGAGTATTATTTTGGGATTAGCAAAGTGTCTCAATGACCTAAAAAAAAAAAAAAGATTGGTCGCCGGACTCCCGCTTTAAAGCAAAAGGTGGTTCAACAAAAAATACTGACACAAGGGGGTGATCCCTTTTCTAACTCAGTAATTCTATTTTTGATTTCTTTTTTATTATTTTCTGACATGTTGGTGTTATATCTTTCACTTGGATGTTTTAAGTTGGGTACAACAGTGAATTTTAAAGTTGGGTGATTCTTTTCTCTTCCTCTCTATTTGTCCTGTTTCTCATTAGGGATGAACTGAAAACCCCCCGGTTCGGTTCGCAGCAGAACATGCGAACAGGCAAAAAATTTGTTTGAACACGCGAACACTGTTAAAGTCTATGGGACACGAACATGAATAATCAAAAGTGCTTGTTTGAAAGGCTTAAATGCAAGTTATTGCCATAAAAAGTGTTTGGGGACCTGGGTCCTGCCCCAGGGGACATGTATCAATGCAAAAGAAAGCTTTAAAAATGGCTGTTTTTTCGGCAGCAGTGATTTTAATAATGCTTAAAGTTAAACAATAAAAGTGAAATATTCCTTTAAATTTTGTACCTGAGGGGTGTCTATAGTATGCCTGTAAAGCGATGCATGTTTCCCGTGTTTAGAGCAGTCCCTGCACAAACATTTCTAAAGGAAAAAAAGTAATTTAAAACTATTCGCGGCTATAATGAATTGTCGTCCCGGCAATACAGATAATAGAAGTCATTGAAAAAAACGGCATGGGATCCCGCCAGTCCATTACCAGTCCCCTGGGTCTGGTATGAATATTAAGGGGAACCCCGAACCAAAATTTAAAAAAAAAATGGCGTGGGGGTCCCCCTCAAAATCCATACCAGACCTGAAGGGCCTGGTATGGAATTTGGGGAGACCCCCACGCAATTTTTTTTTAAATTTGGTTCGACTTGAACATCGGGCTCATCCCTATTTTATCATTATCATTAAAAGTAAAAAAAATCCCAAATTTTGAATTGTCTGCAGAAAAGTAGTAGAGGGGAAATCTTCCCAATGGCAAAAAAATAAAAAATCTGACAGGGGTTGTAACCCTCCCTTAATCTATCCAAAATAACAAAAAAAAGTTTTGCCTATAATTCTACTATAACATTGCACAGCGGAGGAAAAAAATCAGTTTTGTAGTTTTCAAAAAATAATCAAGTAAAATGTAAGCAGCAATGGTTAGGCTATGCTATGTGAATGAGAACATGTATAATTATAACGCAAACTAACAAGAGCTGCAAAGTTTTGTTTTCAACAGGTCACAAATATCACTCCAATTGCAGACGTGGAGGAAATTAAGGATCTGCTTCCTGGAGAGAAAATGTATGTAAACAGTTGTGGATTTTGTGATGTACCAAAGGATGATGCAACAGCCAAAGATATACTATATATCTTTTTCGTTCAGGAACAGGAGTGATGATCTTCATGGGAATGTTAATCTGGGCTATCAATTTACACCAAGTTATCAAGTCATTAACTGAACAAATAAATAATAACACCTATACTAAACACACACAATAAAAATAAGTTTAACTAATCCTTTAACAATTTCACAAGAACAAAGCATACATAATCATTGTATTATTTTACAGGATTTTTATAGTGCCAACAGTTGATAATTGTGGCAAAGACATATGACAGATGTATCCAAATCATTTATTAACCGCTTGCCGACCAGCCGCCGCAGTTATACTGCAGCAAAATGGCACTGGCAGGTGAATCGCTGTCATGTTACGTCACTCCTTAAGGCGACCTCCAGAGCCGCGCGCACGCGCCCGCAGCTCGCCCCCGGAGCCAATGCAAGTGGCGGCAGTCTCGATGACTGCCGGGCTCCTGTGATCACTCGTAACATGGCGAGAGCCGGGATCTCTGTGTGTAAAGACAGAGATCCCGGTTCTCTGAGGGGAGAAGTGACAGATCGTCTGTTCATACAAAGTATGAACAGCGATCTGTCATCTCCCCTAGTCAGTCCCCTCCCCCCTTCAGTTAGAACACACACTAGGGAACACAATTAACCCCTTGATAGCCCCTTGTTAACCCCTTCACTGCCAGTAACATTTTTACAGTAATCAATGCATTTTTATAGCATTGATCGCTGTATTAATACCAATGCTCCCAAAAATGTGTCAAAATTGTCTGATGTGTCCACCATAATGTCGCAGTTCCCATAAAAATCGCAGATCGCCACCATTACTAGTAAAAAAAAAAGAAATAAAAACGCTATAAATCTATGCCCTATTTTGTAGATGCTATAACTTTTGTTCAAACCAATCAATATATGCTTATTGCGATTTTTATTACCAAAAATATGTAGAATACATATCGGCCTAAACTGAGAAAAAAATAGGATTTTTATAACAGTTTACCAGTAAAATCCTTTTCTTCGAGTATATCACGGGACACAGAGCCACAATATTTACTGAATGGGTTATATAGGCACCTCTAGGTGATGGACACTGGCAATCCCTAGACAGGAAGTTTAGCTCCCTATATAACCCCTCCCCTTACTGGGAGTACCTCAGTTTTGTAGCAAAGCAATATACATGTATTAGAAGAGGGGAGGGACCTCTGTGTCCCGTGATGTACTCGAAGAAAAGGATTTTACAGTTAAGCTGTTATAAAAATCCCTTTTTCTTTTTCGTACATCACGGGACCCTGAGCCACAGTATTTACTGAATAGGATGTCCCAGAGCAATGCTATCTGAGGGGAGGGAGACACAAACAAAAAGTAGGGTGCAATCAGACCTTAGGACCTTATACTGCCTGCAGCACACTGCGCCCAAAGGTGATATCCTCATGCCTTCTCACATCCACCTGATAGAATCTGGTGAATGTATGGACTGAAGACCAAGTTACGGCCTTGCAGATTTGAGCCATGGAGGCCTGGTGATGCACTGCCCATGAAGCACTAACAGCCCTGGTGGAGTGCGCTTTGATTTGAAAAGGTGGAAATTTCCTCTTCAAACCATAAACTTGAATAATTACTTGCCGAATCCACTTAGCAATAGTAGATTTCCACGCTGCCTGTCCTTTTTTAGGACCTTCAGGTAACACAAACAAAACATCCGTTTTGCGAATCTGAGCAGTCGCCTCCAAATAGGTTTTGACCTCTCTCACTACATCCAGAGAATATAGTGACTTTTCTTATGTAGAAAAGGGTTCTGGAAAAAATGAAGGCAGAACAATATTCTGGTTTAGATGAAAACCTGAAACCACCTTCGGTAGAAGACTAGGATGAGGATGCAATACTACTCTATGCTTGTGAATAATTAAATATGGCTCTTTACAAGAAAGAGCCACCAATTCTGATATCTTTCTTGCAGAGGAACTGGCTACCAGAAAAATTAGCTTCCTTGTCAAAAGGACCAAGGGAATATGTTGTATCGGCTCAAAAGGCTGTTTCTGTAATGCCGACAGAACTAAATTCAAGTCCCAAGGGTTCAGGGGTGCTATAACCGGTGGATTAAGCCGCGTTACCCCCTGTATAAAGCTTCAGACCAAAGAATGCGAAGCAAGGGGACGTTGAAGCAATACTGATAAGGCCGAGACCTGGCCCTTGATAGTACTCAAGGCCAGCTTCATCTCTACCCCCATTTGCAGAAAAGTAAGGATTCTACCTATGACATACTTTCTGGGATGCCAACCAATGGATTCACACCAGAAAACATATGCCTTCCAGACTCTATAATAAATGACTCTGGAAGCTGGCTTCCTTGCATTAATCAAGGTAGATATCACCGAGCCTGAAAGCCTGCAATTCTTCAGAATGTGGGTTTCAATAGCCAAACCATTAAATTTAGCATTTGTAAGGTAGGATGGAACACTGGTCCCTGTAACAGCAGGTCTGGACATGGTGGTAGGGTCCATGGGGGCCCTACCGCCATCTTTACTATTTCTGTATACCAAGATCTTCTGGGCCACGCTGGGGCCACCAGAAGTACTGACTTCTTTTCCTGCTTGATTCTGAAAGAAGTCGTGGTAGCAGCAGAATAGGTGGGAATGCATAAATCAGTGAGAACTGATCCCACGGGGTCCCCAACGCATCTGTTCCGCATGCGAGTGGATCCCTTGTTCTTGACACAAAGTTGTCGATCTTGTTGTTGAACCTGGACACAAACAGATCTACGTCCAGGATCCCCAATCTTTGGCATATAGCCAAGAAGATGTCGGGGTGAAGAGACCATTCCCCCGCGAACAACTGCTGGTGACTTAAGTAGTCTGCCTGCCAGTTCTCTACCCCTGGAATGAAGATTGCCGATATGCACGGCACATGTTTTTCTGTCTAGGTTAGGATCTAGTTTACTTCTCCCTGGGCTGCATGACTCATGGTGCCCCCTTGGTGATTGGTATAAGCCACTGCTGTGGCATTGCGGGATTGGATCCTGACAGGACAACCCTGCAACTTGAATGTCCATGCCTTTAGGGCTAGGTACGCTGCCCGAATCTCTAGAATGTTGATGGGTAAGGTCCTCTCGGTTTTGGACCATTTCCCTTAGTTGTCTCTTGCAGAACTGCTCCCCAACCCGAAAGGCTGGCATCTGTTGTTACCACCTTCCAGGTAACTGGTAAAAAGGATTTCCCTTTCCGCAGATTCTCGGGTATCAACCACCAACTGAGGTTCTGACGCACTATTGGCGACAAACGCATTCGAAAATCTAACGCCTGGACTTTCTTGTTCCAGGGAGACAGGATACTGTTTTGCAGCAGTCTCGAATGAAACTTCGAATGAAGCCACCATCTTTCCCAACAACCTCATACAAAGGCGAATAGAAGGACCCTTCTACGCCCTGACTACCTGAACCAGCTCCTTTATGGCACTGATTTTTGCCTGGGGTAAAAACACCCTCTTCTGGGTTGTATCTATAACCAGACCCAAGTACTCTAGTCTTCTTACTGGTTTTAAAGAAGACTCCTCTAGGTTGAGGACCCAACCTAGGTATTCCAGGTAGTTGACTGTGGTGACCAAACTTTGGTCTAAGCGGGCTACCGACCGGTCTATTAAGAGCAAGTCGTCTAGGTACGCTATAATCGTTATACCCTGGGTCCTTAATCTGGCCAGAGGAGGGGCCAGGACCTTTGTAAACACCCAAGGTACAGTAGCTAGACCGAAAGGTAGAACTACAAACTGAAAATTAAGTTTTTCCACTTTGAAATGCAGATGTTTCTGATGAGTGGGGAAAATAGGCACATGCAGGTATGCATCCTTGATGTCGATTGATGCCAGAAATTCTCCTCCTTGTAGGATGGAGACTACTGATCGGATTGATTCCATGCGTAAAGATCTAATTTTTAGGAACCGGTTTAGATCTTTGAGATCTAGAATGGGTCTGACATCCCCATTTGGCTTTGGCACCGTGAAAAGGTTTGAATAAAACCCCAACCCCTGCTCTTCCATGGGAACCACCATGATTACTTTTTGCGACAAAAGTCTCTCCAATGCTTGAAAGAGAGACTTCTTTTTCTCTGGGGCTTTGGGAACATATGATCTGAGGAAATGAGGAGACAGGAATTCTCGGAACTCTAGTTTGTAACTTAGAGTTATTGTGGAGACCACCTATCTGCCCTGAAAATCCTGTAGCAAGACTGTAGCAGTCTCCCCCCCACTCGAACGATCGGGGGCGCCCCTTCATAAAGAGGCTTTAGTGTTCTGTCTTGTAGATTTCCTCCCCCAGGACTTCTTTTGGGTTGATTCTGAGTTTTACCTCCTGAACCTGACGGTGGAGGCCGTCGTGACTGCTTGGAGGCTGATGCCCCTGGCACTGGAGAAAGAGCCCATTTAAATGAGGGACATTTACTCCTTTTCTTAACTGGCAAAAGGGTACTTTTCCCACTTGAGATTTTTTGGATGTAATTGTCCAAATCATCCCCAAACAGTCTTACACCACGGAAGGGGAAACCAGCCAAGAGCTTTTTGCATGGCGCTTTGGCTGACCAATTTTTCAACCATAAGATTCTATGCATATGCACCAACCCAAGCATTAGGCGAGAGGACTGAAGGATAGAATTTCTGATTGCGTCAACTGCAAAAAACGAAGCCGCTAGCAGCTTGGCTAACTCCTGGGCCTGCTGTTCAGGGAAAACCTTGAGCACCTGTTTCAAGTGATCTCTCAAGGATTGACATACCCCAATTGCCACCACTGCAGGTTGATCTACTGAACTGCCAAGGAAAAAATGTTTTTTAACGGGAATTCCAATTTTTTATTGGTTGGATCCCTAAGCATTTGAGCGTTGTCAACAGGACAATTCAAACTTTTATTTACAGAGGATATAGCAGCGTCAATTGCTGGTATACCCCACATCTTTGTAAATTTTTCTTCCTTAGGAAAAAGTATTGAAAACTTTTTAGGAGGGAAAAAAAGTTTATCTGGGTGATCCCTCTCAGAATAAATACGCTTTTCAAGCAATGAATGAACAGGAAAAGCATGCACAGCTTGAGGAGGCTTCAGTGAACCCAAAGAAGAAGTAGGCTTTTCAACCGGCTCAGTTATGAGTAACTTAAATGTGGTGTGGACTATTTCAGTAAGAGAATGCACCAGCAATTTCTCAGCCTGTGAAGCTGAAGAGGGTCCTTCCCCACTTGATTCCTCAGAAGAGGAGTCATCAGTCTCATCCCGGTTCTCTGTGCGGGATTGCCCATGGAGCCCTAAAATAAAAGGGAAAATTTTTGTTTGGAACTGCCAGATTGCCTCAGATGTCGGTTTCTAGCTGTCAAGTTAAATTGTTCAGGAGAGGTTAAACAACTTCCCGTCACATGAAGCCTAGATTGCCATGTGGAGGTCAGTCTGTATGGAATAATAATAAAGATTGGAGAACTAACAATAGTATAGTGAATAACACAAGGAGAGCAGTGGTGTATTTAGGTTTTGTGCTGCCCTAGGCCTGACTAAGCTTGCGCACCCCCTAATTTAACGATGACCCACCCCTTCCTGTCAAGGCCACACCCCTTCCTTTTTAAGATCCGCCCTGTCATCTTCATGGGAGGACAGAGGGATGCCACGGGAAGAGGACAAAGGGACGCCGCGGGAGGAGGACAGTGAGCGATACAGCATCTTTTCATTTGTGGGGTAAGGGGATATGTGCTGGGTGCTTTTGGTGGCTCTTGCACTGACGTCGTGTCCCTCCTCTGTGGCTCCTCCTCCTCCTGGCTGTGTACTGAGTGTGTGTGGCTGACAGTGGGGAGAGAGGTGTCGGCTGCTACGGAAAGCCCATCGCTGCTTGTGGGACTCCAGGCGGCAGATGTCCTGGGTGCCCACGCTGGCGCATCCCTGTCTGGCCAGTTACCGAAACTCAGTGCCGTAACTTGTTGTGGGCTCTGGGACAGTGGCGTCACTAGGGTTGGCCTAGAGGATATCAGGTTAGGCACTTCCTAATGGCTCAGTTCCTGGGAACAGTAATGGATAATGGCCAACAGGCTCTCTTACCAGATCCGGTGAAACTGCAACAGTGATCCCTCCGGCTGGGCGTTCGCTCACTCTGGGTTGCCCAGGCCAACTCTAGTCAGTAGTGTAGCATCTCTACCCTGGCAGTGGCTTCATCTTTCTCCCCCTCTGGTGGTGCGGGTACAGCGTGGCTCTCTGGTGGTGCGGGTACAGCGTGGCTCTCTGGTGGTGCGGGTACAGCGTGGCTCTCTGGTGGTGCGGGTACAGCGTGGCTCTCTGGTGGTGCAGGTACAGCGTGGCTCTCTGGTGGTGCGGGTACAGCGTGGCTCTCTGGTGGTGCGGGTACAGCATGGCTCACTGGTGGTGCGGGTACAGCGTGGTTCTGGTGTTGCGGGAACAACGTGGCTCTCTGGTGGTGCGGGAACAGCGTGGCTCTCTCTCTGGTGGTGCGTGGCTCCCTCTCTGGTGGTGCGGGTACAGCGTGGCTCTCTGGTGGTGCGGGTACAGCGTGGCTCTGGTGGTGCGGGTACAGCGTGGCTCTGGTGGTGCGGGTACAGCGTGGCTCTCTGGTGGTGTGGGTACAGCGTGGCTCTGGTGGTGCGGATACAGCATGGCTTTCTGGTGGTGCGGGTACAGCGTGGTTCTGGTGGTGCGGGTACAGCGTGGCTCTCTGGTGGTGTGGGTACAGCGTGGCTCTGGTGGTGCGGATACAGCATGGCTTTCTGGTGGTGCGGGTACAGCGTGGCTTTCTGGTGGTGCGGGTACAGTGTGGCTCTGGTGGTGCGGGTACAGCATGGCTTTCTGGTGGTGCAGGTACAGCGTGGCTCTGGTGGTGCGGGTACAGTGTGGCTCTGGTGGTAAGGGTACAGCGTGGCTCCCTATCTGGCTTCCCCCAGCACAGTACTCTCTACAGCTGGGGGCTGTAGCATGATATCTGTGGACACACAGGGGCCGCCATTCTTCAGGGATTACTCTTCCAATGATGCCCCCAGAGTCTTCTGATTGGCCCTCTGCTGTGGCCAATTATGGGGAGGGAAACAGCAGTCAGGAAGCTGGGCAGCGGCACAGGGAAACCAATTAGAGCCACTCTCTCTCTCTTCTCTCTTCGGCTGACAGAAAGAGAAGGGGGGCGAGCGGGAGAGATACACAGACAGCCCGCATCTCTCCTCTCCCTGTCACAGCCGCTCCATTTACCAGAGAACTCCCCCGCTCGCCCCCCCTCCCCTTTCTGTCAGCCGAAGAGAGAAGAGAGAGAGAGCGGCTCTAATTGGTTTCGTCATGCCGCTGCCCAGCTTCCTGACTGCTGTTTCCCTCCCCATAATTGGCCACATCAGAGAGAGAGAATGACAGCTTTACAGGGGCGGCTTGACAGCTCCTGATTTAACTGCTTCCTGGCCCCATCTGCAGCCGCGAGGCCACTGCATTCCCAAGCTGTACTCTCTTGATGTGCCCTGCTGTGTGGGAGGAGAGCGGGTGCCGTTTTTGTGGGGGGGGGGGCGGCTTTTTGCCGCCCCCCACAAAGTGCCGCCCTAGGCCTGGGCCTTGTTGGCCTAGGCCAAAACACAGCACTGAAGGAGAGTCTGTAAGGGGTTTGGTATAACAAAATCAAAGTTATAGCTATAAATCAATTTACACGTTTTGAAGGAAATCATAAAGAGTGAATACAACTAGGGTCAAATGTTAAAGTTCAACTCCAGGAAAAATGTAATTTAAATAGTGCATTGTGCATCAACTAGCTTAACTCCCTAGTCTTGATTCCAAACTCCTCTGGCCTCAAGCACACTGGGCCTAAAAAAATCTGCTTTTACAGGCTTTTTTTTTGTCAGCCTGTAAAAGCACCTCTATGTTGGCCTATACTTATGTCCAAGTACACATATGCGTTTACAAGCGTAATAGAAAAGGAGCATTTACAAAAATGTGTTCAGGCGAGGAGCTGAATAGCAGGAAAAACACAACACTCCTAAACATGCTTATTTTGGCCAATGGAATCCATTACCACTCAAATGCTTGACATGCCTATAGGCACCTAAACGCATGTGCAATACATGGCTTTAGGCATGTTTTTTTAAGCAGCCTTTCTCTTGCCAGGAGAAAAGTCATTCAGAGAAGCTAAACAGTCTCCCTGTGTGCATGATACCTAAGCCTTCCTGCAGTGTAATGGATCAAAGTCACAGTTTTTCTCTATGAGCCAAGCTAATATACTGCCCTGTGACCAGACATTTTTCTCCACTTGTTATCATGTTGAGCACTGGTCCTCTCACCACTCCTGAGTTCTCCTGCTTCTGAAGCCTATGAGAGAAGACCCAGCAAGTGTCCCTTGCACATTATGCAGGAAGTAATATGGACACCTAAATACACACTACGTATATGATTGCCTGCTATTTTTACATCCAATGGACTGTGTTGCCACATTTGTTGTTTTCCAGTCAATAGACAGTGCTGGAATATTTGCTATGTCACTGGGCCAGGTGTGATTTCTATACAAAATTGGTGGATTTTATCGATACATTTTCTTTGGATATTCTCATAAGCATGTTGGACTCTGGCAGGTGTTTACTGAGGGCGATTTTTGGCTATGCTCCTTCAAGTTTAAATATACAGTATTAATCAGTATCCAGTAAAATTGTCAGTATTGTGTTGAGCCTGCACTGTGATGGGATTGCACTTTTTCTTTTGTGTTACTTACATACAGTATACAGTTTGTTACTTCCAGTATACAGATTATAAGCTTTATGAACGTTTATATGACACATTGGGGTTAATTTACTAAAACCGGAGAGTGGAAAATCTTGTGCAGTTCTGCATAGAAACCAACCAGCTTTCAGTTTTTTTTTTTTTTATTGTCAAAGCTTTATTAAACAAGCTAAAGTTAGAAGCTGATTGGCTATAATGCACAGCTCCACCAGATTTTACATTCTCCAGTTTTAGTAAATCAACCCCATTCATGTCTTGAATTCTATGAAATGTCAAATTCTATGGTCATGTACTAAATTCTAGGTCATTGTGCCCATTATGTTGGATGTGCAGATTGGTCAATACTGGTGGCAGGCAGAGATGTGGTCAGCAAACAAATAATTTGTCCAGGCAGCAGGCAGAAACAAGGTAGATAAACAGGCTGGGTCAGTTCAGGCATATGTCAGAGATGTGGTTGGTATGCAGGCAGAAATGTGGTCAATTACCAGGCCAGAGTCCCATATTTAGGGTAAAGCCAAGAAAGATTTTAAATTCTTCAACTGTGATGAGCTTCCACTCAAATGGATATGCATGTCCCGGGAACTGGGATTATTGGTGATGTACTCCAGGGCATACTGATTACATTGGTCCACAAGTAAATTGAACAAATCTTCTGTGAAAAAACAATAAAAAAACTGAAGTGGTTTAATAGTTTTGGTTTCTGCCTGAATGCCTGATTGCGCGTTAAATGGGGGGATAATAGGTGCTGCTGAATTAGAAGGCAGCCATAAAGGTTTTTAAAGTTTCTCTGGGACACTAGTATGGGCCCCAATACTTTGTGGCTGTTGTGACACCCCACTACTCGTACTTGGCCTTTCCTCCTGGTGCACTTGTGCTTAACACTTCACCAGGATATACTGCATTGCTGGTGCTCGCCTGCTGCTGTTCAGAATGCCTGATTCTTTATATAGGCATCCTTCCTTCCTCTGAATCAGAGGCGGTTACTGTTACTATACATGGGTTTATTCAGAATCTGAATCTGACAGTGAGAGTTCCCCGCTACTCTCATCTGTCATGCTCAGAATCTGAAAGTCCTCCTTCTCACTTGTGAACCTTTTTTTCCAAACATGGTGTTCAGGTTCTGGTGACACTGTACTGGTGTGGCGGTGATCAGAACAGTGGTGTATTTTGGTTTTGTGCTGCCCAAGGCAACACTAAGATCGAGCGCCCCCCCCCCCCCCCCCATCTAAATTTATCCCACCCCAGCCGCGGTATACCGTCTGATGGAGAAGCTGCAGCCCTTCAAAGTGATCAATTGTGGTTCCTCATTAGACCCTGAGACATGATTCGGCCAAGTGCCATATATAGAATTACTACCCATGATCTGACGTTCGCAGTGACACCTTGCATGTGTGGGACGATCGCTGTTTGCGTGCGTGCGGGACCAACATGTGCATTTGCCTTTGTACGCGAGTACGGGAGGGCAGGGGCACTTTACTTTCTTTTTTAATTATTAATATATTTTATGTTTTTTTATTTTTACACTGTTGCTTTAATTTTTTTATCACTTTTATTGCTGTCACAAGGAATGTAAACATCCTTGTGACAGCAATAGGCATGTGACAGGTACGCTTTATGGAGAAATCTGGGGTCTATAAGACCCCAGATCCCTCCTCTGCACTTAAAAGCATTCAAAGATCGGTGTTATTGAATTCTTTAGATTTTTAAAACTGGCGATGGTTTTCAAGCAAACCAGAAGTGATGTCATTTCATCGCTTCCGGTTCACTGTTACGAACAGCCGATCAAAGCCGATTCTGATGGTACGGGAGAGCCTCTATAGGCGGTGGGAGGGAGGATATCCTTTCCCACTGCTTGTAATAGAAATCAAGCAGCTTGTAAGCCGATCTGATTGCTATTACAAGAGAGCAGATCGCTACCCCTAAAAAAATGATACTGGGTGATGCCTGCACCAACAGGCATCATCCCAGTAAAACCACCGAAAGGACAGGAAGTGGTTAAAAAGCCGCCTCTGCCCTTCTGCCTGGGTACGTCGCCGCCCCCTGAAAACACCTTGCTTTTCTCGCGATAGATAACCTCCTGGATCTAAACACTGTTGCTGGCTGAATGGCTCTGCTGACTAGCGATCATAACAGTATTGCTGGCTCCCTGCATGTTTCCCACACCCCATTACAATCGCACTGTGCTTTCGATCCGCTGCGGGTATCAATACAAAGTTAACAACGCCCCATACGCATCACAAATGCAGTGAGGTTTGCCCACACCGGATCGCATGGTACAAAACGACCATGCAATGTGGTTGAGGTGCGGTTCCACAAAAGTTGTTTGCACTTCTTTGGGGCGATGTGGAGTGATTTGAGCCCATTCAAAATGAATATCCTCAAATTGCACCGCACTGAATCGCATGTGAATTGCGCAGGAATGCAGTGTGGTTTCTGTGCGATTCACATGCGAGTTATAGTGTGAACCAGGATTTAGATATAATAAAGTTTTAGAAATTAATATCACACACTAGCAATAACAATATTAGTATTATTCTCCTTTCATAACCTTGTATAGTGACTTTCTATTAAAATATGTTGTACGTTTTCTCAGCCAAGATAAGAAACTTGTTCTGCCCTTTGGGACACGTCTGATGAACATAAGAACAGATGGTTCTATTGGGACCTCTTCCACTCCAACGCATACCTCCAATATGCGTGATCTATGGAAGCTCAACTATTTTAACAAAAAAGTCATATATCTTAAACAACATGTGCAATAAAAAAATCATATACCAAAATCAATCATAAATTACAATTCCCATATGTACATAAAACATTTGTCACAAATAAACAACACATGCAGAAATATACTGTATATCATATATTAAAACGTCCAATGTCCAATTTTGTAATTCCCTATCAATGTTGCCTTGGGACTGGGAGACAGCTTTTGAAGAGCAAGCAGTTGACATATGAGACGATCCTTGGAGAGATACATAGAAATATGACTCAATGTGCTATGAAGGAAAAGGTGTCACAGCTCGAATCTCATCCCATCTGGGAGTGCTCTAGCCTGGGGTCTCCTGAGGCTCTGCCATGTGCACCTGGGGTCGCCATCTTGGATCCCACCTCGGTATCTGACTCTTTATCACTCCTTGGGACTTTGGACTGCCTCTGGGGTGAAGTTCTCCTTCTGCCTTGCATGATCTTCATTCTTCTCAGGCTTTTTGCTGCAGTATTCCTATGGATTACAAAGTCTGAGCAGAATCTGCACAAAAGCGCGGATTAACTTGTTTATGGCCAGACCACACTCTAGCAATTTTTAGGTTAAATATTGAGAACATGTTGAACATGAAAACTGATTTTTTTATTTTATTTTGTGGTAGCAATGGGCCAAGATTATTATCTTCCGATAGCATTTGCCAGTTTTTCCTTAAGATGCCCTCTGTTAGTATTTGCTGAATATTGAGTAAAGCATTTTACATGCTTTATTTTGTTCTATTTCTAAAGAGTTTAATATTTCCTGTACACATTCTAAACTGTATAAAAAGTATATGCCTTCCAAAAAAAAAAAACTTTCTTTCAAGATGTTACTTTGTAATATTTATAGAAAAAGAAATTTGGCTGAAGCCACATCCGAAATATAAAATACAAACGATGCGGGACCAGATATGTGAGAACCCACCTAACCGGCTCAACATGGAAAATAACAAATTGCTAAAAGCCCAAAATAGATCCACAAATAAATGTTGCAAATAGTCTCTACTAAGGTACTGGAAGACCATAATTATAAATATCAAAGAGGATAACACCACTTGAAGAACTATAGGCTTCCGGTAACCCAATCTGCAGGGTCAAAGTTTCCCCAATAACACGGTTCTTCATGACCCATATCCAATATACTCCCATTGTGCGCCAAGATACTCCAAGAGCCTAAAATAGTTATTTCAGATCTTCATATACATAATGCTTTGAAAAATATAATAAAACAAATGTCTCTGTAAAAATATAAACTTATGCCGCGTACACGCGGTCGGATTTTCCGACAGGAAATGTTCGATAGGAGCTTTTTGTCGGAAATTCCGACCGTGTGTAGGCTCCATCAGACATTTTCTGTTGGAATTTCCGACAAACAAAATTTGAGATCTGGATCTTATATTTTCCGACAACAAAATCCGTTGTTGTAAATTCCAATCGTGTTTACACAATTCCGATGCACAAAGTTCCACGCATGCTCAGAATCAAGCAGAAGAGCCGCACTGGCTATTGAACTTCATTTTGCTCGGCTCATCGTACGTGTTGTAAGTCACCGTGTTCTTGACGTTCGGAATTTCCGACAAGATTTGTGTGACCATGTGTACGCAAGACAAGTTTGAGCCAACATCCGTCGGAAAAAAACATGGATTTTGTTGTCGGAATGTGCGATTGTGTGTATGCGGCATTAGCCTACCTTAAAAGTGGACAGTGTAAGTCAGAAGGGCAGTGGACGGTGTCAGTCAGTATCCAGTGGATGGTATCAGAAGCACTCTGAGGACTCTGAGGTTTAAAGGGAAACTCTGATGTAAGGGGGGGTCTCTGGTTACATAAGAGTTTACAGAGCTCCCCTTAACATCAGACTCCACAGAGCTCCCCTTTACATCACAGACCACAAAGTTCTCCCTTACATCACAGTCCACAGAGTTCTCCTTTACATCAGGGTCTGCAAAGTTCCCCCATGCACTGTAATGGAAATCCTGTAGACTCTGATGTAAGGGGAAATTCTGGGAACAGACCACTTTCCTCAGAGTAAATACACTAATGTAAGGGAGAGTTGCTAATATAAGGGGAAACATTTATATAAGTGTCCCCCATTATTCCCCCTTACATCAGTGACCCCCCCCCCCCGCCTGCAGACTGAGTGGCCACTGGAGGCTGGAGCTGCCTGTCACTGACCTCCTCCATTGCTGGCTTGCATGCAGGGCAGTTGGGCATGGTCTTCTGGGTGGCTTCTCTCATCACCACCTCTGTCCTCTTCTCCAAGTTCTCCTCCGTGTCCAGTCCTGCAGTGAGTGACACAGTCCTGGCCGGGGTGGGCAGTGAGCTTTACTCCCCATTCCACCACTCATCTCTACACCTCCACATTTCATCACTCACCTCCGTACCCCCCATTCAAAAACTCATCTCTGTACCCCCCATTCCATCACTCACCTCTGTACCCCCCATTCCATCACTCATCTCTGCACCACCCCCATTCCATCACTCACCTCTGTACCCCCCATTCCATTACTCACCTCTGCACCCCCCATTCCATCACTCACCTCTGTACCCTCCCCCCTCCATTCCATCACTCACCTCTGTACCCCCAATTTCACCACTTATCTCTGTCCTCCCCATTCTGCCACTCACTTCTGTACCTACTAACCCGCCCCCCCCAATCTAACCTCAACAAAGTGCAGAAGGAGACACAATGATTAAAATACCCCAAAATACCTCCCAACACTCAACCTGTCCTCATCCAGTACAGCAGATATATTCCATCTTCTCCATCCTGTGTATTCTACCGTCATAGCCATCTTCTGTATTCTACCATCATCTCCATCCTCTGCATTATACTGTCATCTCAATCCTCTGTATTCTACCATCATCTGCATTCACTGTATTATACCATCAACTCCATCCTCTGTATTCTACCATCATCTGCATTTGCTGAATTCTACCATCATCTCCATCTGCTTGTCAGGGCAGGGCTCAGCCCTTCCTTCTCTGAGCTGGCCACTCAGCTGTCGGCTAATTGCCAGCTCCTATCTCTCCACAGTTACTCACCTGTTGATGATATCCTGCTCATCAGTCCTGCCTACTTAAGCCGTCCAGCCAAGAGGATCTTTGCCTTCGCCTTGGTCAACATCACAGAGACTCAAACACAGAGAATCTCCTGCGTTCCTGTTAAAGACTTGCTTGGCTGACATTCCTTCAGGCTCCAGATTCTGTTCGCTGTTCCACTACACTGATCCCTGACTTTTTGGCTTGGCGGACTATCCATTCGGTTACCGAACTTTGGCTATGTTTTGACTACGTTTGTTCTATTTACTTTTATTATAAACAAGTGTGGTTTAACTGTACTTCTGTCTCAGTCTGATTCATTGTTTCTGACAGTAGGCGAAGGCCATGAATTCAGAAGATACAGTCAATCCACTTGTTGGTAATATTTTTTCCAGATTGGATGAGCAGGATCACCGTATGGATCAGTTTGCCATGGCGTTACAAACACTCCTAAGTCGCACGGCTCATCTGGAATCTCCCACTGTGGCTGCTCTGGTACAACCTGTGTTGCAGGCCGTCCCTGCTGCTGCTCCAGTCTCTGTGCAGGCACCCGCCTCAAGTATTACCTCTGAGAAATGTGAGGTATGTCTGGTTCCGCTCCGCTTCCCCAGCAATTTTGGAGCTATCCAGTCCAATGCAGAGGGTTTCTCAACCAGGTTGAGATACATTTTGAGATGCAGCCCCAGGCGTTTCCCACGGACAGAAGCAAAGCAGGTTTCGTGATATCTTTGCTTTCTGAGAGAGCCTTGGCCTGGGCAAACCCTTTATAGGAGAAGAGAAAACCTGTTGTCTTGAGTTACCCTGAGTTTGTGGCTTCTTTTAAAGGGGTATTTGACATTCCTACACGCTCCGCTACTGCTGCCAAGTGCCTCATGTTCATCAAACAGAGTACGAGAACTGTTGCCGATTACGCTATTGAATTCCGTACTCTGGCAGCAGAGGTTGTTTGGAACAATGAGGCCCTCGTGGCTGCTTTTTCTCATGGTCTCTCCAATACTATCAAGGATGAGATAGCAGCCCGAGATATACCCACTGAGCTGGAGAAGTTGATCACGTTTGCCATCCTCATTGACTCCAGACTCAGAGGAAGAATCTCTTTTAAGGAACGCTTGCGGAAGCCACCTCTACATTTGTCTCCGAGCTTTGCAGTCCCACCCTTTCTTGGGCTGAGTCATCCGTCGAGATACAGGCTCTAGACGACTCTGGGGCTGCAGGCCTGTTCATAGATGCTGTCTTTGTATCGAAGCACTTGATTCCACTGCAGCTGCGTGACACTCCACTTGCCATTGAGGCGCTTGACGGGGGAGACATCTACAGCCTGCCCATGTGACTCATGAGACTGTACCGTTGTCCATGGCTGTAGGGGCTTTTCACCATGAGATATTCCAATTCCAAGTTATTTCCTCACCTAAGTTTCCGCTGGTTATTGGTTATTCTTGGTTACAGAGGCACAACCCCTCTTTTGATTGGCTCCGTGCTGAGGTTCTCTCCTGGTCGCCACAATGCAGTAAGACATGCTTCCAGAAGGTAACCACGGTCCTGTGCACCTCTTCACTCTCCTCCCTGCCGGAGGAGTACCGCGATTTTAGCAACGTCTTTGACAAAGGTCAAGCCGGTAGTTTGCTTCCTCACTGTATGATTGCGCAATTGACCTTCAACCTGGTGCCTTAACCCCCCCCCGTGACCGGGTTTACCCTTTGTCGGCCTTGGAGGATAAGGCCATGGAGGAGTATGTTGCAGATGCACTTTCTCGAGGTTTCATCTGGAAATCCTCGTCTCCTGCTGGTGCTTTGAACTTTGGCTATGTTTTGACTATGTTTGTTCTATTCTGCTTGCTGTTCCACTATACTCATCCCTGACTTTCTGGCTTGTCTGACTACCCATTCCGGTTACCGAACTTTGGCTATGTTTTGACTATGTTTGTTCTATTTACTTTTATTATTAAACAAGTGTGGTTTAACTGTACTTCTGTCTCGATCTGATTCATGGTTTCGGACACTGTTGTATTCTACCATCATCTGCATCCGCTGTATTCTACTGTCATCTCCATCCTTTGTATTTTATGTCATCTCCATCCTCTGTATTCTATGTCATCTCCATCCTCTGTATTCTACCGTTTCATTGTGGCGTTATCCAACTCCCAGAGTTTGCTCACAATAGTGCCTTGAATTCTGCTTCCAGATTGTCCCCGTTTATGGCATACTACGGTTTCCAACCATGTTTCCCATGTTGCCTGACTCATTTGTTCCGCAGAGTATTCCTGCGTTAGGGGAGCATCTCCGTGGTCTTCGTTCCACTTGGGCACAAGTCCAAGAGGCTTTGCGACATGCTAATGATAGCTACAGACTCCATGCTGACCGCAGACCCCTGCCTGTGCCTTCCTACCAGGTTGGGGACAGGGTCTGGCTGTCATCTTGCAACCTCCGACTTCGTGTTCCCTCTCTGAAGTTCGCACCTCGGTTTTTTGGGCTTTTCCATATATTTCGCAGGATTAACCCAGTGGCTTACGCGTTAGACTTTCCTTCTAATATGCGTATCTCAAATGTTTTTCATGTGTTCTTATTAAAACCTTTGGTCTGCAACAGCTTTACCACCTCGGTGCCACATCCTCACCCTGTACAGGTTGAGAACCATGAGGAGTATAAAGTACAGTTCATTGTGGACTCCCGTGGGCGCATACAGTACCTGGTGCATTGGAAGGGTTACGGTCCGGAGGAACGCTCTTGGGTCTCATCCTTGGACGTACATGCCCCTGTCCTCCTCCATGATTTCCATAGACGTTTTCCCCTTAAGCCTGGTGGTCCTCCGAGGGGAGGGGTCGTTGAGGAGGGGGTACTGTCAGGGCTGGGCTCAGCCCTTCCTTCTCTGAGCTGGCCGCACATCAGAGACTATCTCCTGCGTTCCTGTTAAAGACTTGCTTGGCTGACATCCCTTCTGGCTCCAGATTCTGCTTGCTGTTCCACTATACTCATCCCTGACTTTCTGGCTTGTCTGACTACCCATTCCGGTTACCGAACTTTGGCTATGTTTTGACTATGTTTGTTCTATTTACTTTTATTATTAAACAAGTGTGGTTTAACTGTACTTCTGTCTCGATCTGATTCATGGTTTCGGACACTGTTGTATTCTACCATCATCTGCATCCGCTGTATTCTACTGTCATCTCCATCCTTTGTATTTTATGTCATCTCCATCCTCTGTATTCTATGTCATCTCCATCCTCTGTATTCTACCCTCATCTCCATCCTCTGTATTCTACCCTCATCTCCATCCTCTGTATTCTACCATCATCTCCATCCTCTGTATTCTACCATCATCTCCATCCTCTGTATTCTACCGTCATCTCCATCCTCTGTATTTTTCCGTGCAAAAAAGAGGGTTGGGACTTTAAGTGAGGCAAGTAATGACCAAGTATAAAAATATAACCTGACCACGACTCCATCTGCCTGGAGTTTACATGTTCTCCCTGTGTCTGCGTGGGTTTCCTCCAGGTACTCCGGTTTCCTCCCACATTCTAAAGTCATGCTGGTAGGTTAATCGGATCCTGTCTAAATTGGCCCAAGTATGTATGAATGTGCGTTAGGGACCTTAGATTGTAAGCTTCTTGAGGGTAGGGTCTAGGGATGAGCCGAACACCCCCCCCCTGTTCGGTTCGCGGCAGAACATGCGAACAGGCAAAAAAAAAACTCAGAATATGCAGTCTTCAAGGGATCCCACATCCATAGAAAAATCAATCGGTTACATCAGCATCAGGTGCTTGGTAGCTGGTGATCCAAGACTGATTCATTTTTATGAATGTGAGGCGATCAACAGAGTCTGTGGACAGGCGCACTCTGTGATCGGTTACAAAGTCTCCAGCAGCACTGAATGTGCATTCAGATAGAACGCTGGATGCAGGACAGGCCAGTAGCTCAATTGCATATTGAGCAAGCTCTGGCCAGTGGTCCATCCTCAAGACCCATTAACCCAGTGGATGTTCTGGTGGAAAGGTCTCCAAGTCTGATCTTGCCCCCAGATATTCCTGCACCATGTAATTCAGACGCTGGTGATGGTTGCTGGAACCGATCAGACCTGGGTGCTGAGGACTGAAGAATTGTCTGAAGGCATCAGTCAGCTGGCCACCTTCTCCACCGCTCTTTCTGTGACTGAACGAAGCCTCAGCAACATGTTGTCCAGCACCAGGAAATTGTAACCTCCCAGGTTCTGGAAACGCATTGCACAAACCTTTCTTCAAGGCCTCCTGAAGACGTTTCATCCTCTGCTCCCTCTGCGAAGGCTGGATAAGGTCTGCAACATTACCCTTGTAAGGTGGATCAAGAAGGGTTGCCAGCCAGTAATGATCCCTCCCCTTGATACCACAAATCCTAGGGTCCTTTCACAGGCTTTGCAGGATCAGGGAGGCCATGCAGCCTAAGTTTGCAGAGGCATTCGATCCTAAGTCCTCTGGGTCACTAAGGATCACATGATCCTCAACCACCTCCTCCCTGCCACCTTCAATTCCATGGGTTTCTGGGGACTGCAAACGATCCCTTGAAGACTGCTGCTGATGCTGAGTGTTATCCTCCACCTCCATGCTGACACAATCAATCCTCCTCCTCCTCTTCTTCTTCCTGTGTGATCGGCGGGCCTGCAGGAATACTAGGATCTTGAGAGGGCCTTGAGAGGTAAGGAAGTCCTCCTTTTCCTCCCGCTGTTCTGCCTCAAGTGCCCTGTCCATTATTTCACAAAGCGTGTGCTCCAACAGGAAGACAAGAGGGGCAGTATCACTGATGCATGCCCTGTCACTGCTCACCATCCTCGTGGCCTCATCAAATGGTGACAGGACAGTGCATGCATCCTTGATCAGTAGCCACTGGCGTGGCAAAAAAAAACAAGCTCCCCTGTCCTGGTGCCATGCTCACACAGGTACTCATTGATAGCCCTCTGCTGCATGTGAAGCTGCTGCAGCATTGCCAATGTTGAGTTCCACCTGCTGGGCATGTCACAAATGAGGCGATTCTTGGGCAGGTTGCATTCTCTTTGAATGTTAGCCAGCCGAGCACTGGCATTATATGACCGGCGGAAATGACAGACTTTCCTGGCCTGCCTCAGGAGAGCCTGTAAGCCGGGGTACCTGCTCAAGAGTACAAACAGGGAAGCCAAACAGGGAACATGGGTCAAGTGCACCTGTCGGAGGATGGAGAGGAGGTTGGTAAATGAGACAAAAAAGAGGGATAAAAAGGAACTAGTGGGCTCAACCAAAGCAAATTAAATTCACAAAGCAAGTTGATGAAATTCACAACAGCCACTAATGTTTGGGAACCTGCCACTGAGGTACCGCACATTCTACAAATTCACAAAAAGGGGCAGGAGTCTAGCAGCTGAAAAGGCAGCAGTTGCAGTGCTAGCAATTTGGCCAAGCTAGCATTCGGACGCTGAGCATGTGGATGGCTGGGACCGAATTTCTTTTGACGGTTTAGCAACTGGGGTAGGGAAAATTGCCTGCTAAAATCCGATGTTGGTGTACGGCTAGCAGATTGGCCGCAAGTACTTGGGACATCTATTTCTATACCTTCATTCCTCTCAGGTTTCTGAGAGGACTGGAAGTATAGTGGGGTTGGAGATCCCAGCTGATCAGGAGCAAGTAGAGGTCTGCCTTGTTCTTTGATGTGGGTCTTTGAAGTGCTGTTGCCAATGGACTGCATGGGAGGTCGTCATATGTCTGGTCAAGCATGTGATGCCCAAGCGGCTGCTGTTTTGCCCACGCTTGATACGCTTCAGACATATGTTTCAAACAGCAACGGTGCGGTTTACTGCACGTGTCAAAAAAGGCCTACACCAAAGAACTTCTCAAAATATGTGGGGAGTCAGCAGCGCCTTGCACCTGCTTAGCTCTGTGGTGTGATGCAATAGAGTGTCTGCCCTTAAGCTGCCCCCTGGAGGGCATCCTGCCTCATTGGAGATGTGCCTCCTCCTCTTCTCTTCTATCAGGCACCCAAGTAGAGTCAGTGACCTCATTATCCCCTCCCTTCTCGTCACTGGAGCAAACTTGGCATTGGTACTGCTGGCTGGTACTGCTGGTGGGTACTGGTACTGCTGATGGGTACTGGTACTGCTGGCTGGTACTGCTGGTGGGTACTGGTACTGCTGGCTGGTACTGGTACTGCTGGCGGGTACTGGTGGCTGGTACTGGTGGCTGATACTGGCACTGCTGGCTCTGGCACTGCTGGCTGCTGTCCGAGATCGTGGGTTCCCAGGCGTTAGTGTGACAGAAGCATGCGGCTGCAGTAGAGAGCAGAGGCGATCCTTCCTTCACAGGCGGAGTACATTTGGTAACACTCCGCCTGTGAAGGAGCCGGCGCTATACAGGAAGCATCGCCTCTGCTCCTTCTAGCGGCGGCTCAATTCTTTGCGCTGATGCTCGGAGATGGCGGGTCTGGAACCCGTGATCTTGGCTTGCTGACCGCCATCTCAGAGCAAGACGTGGCAGGCCACATCGGAGGGCGCCACAGGCCACATGTGGCCTGCGGTTGGGCACCCCTGGTGTATACTAACAGAAGTGTAATAACTATGGGTGTACTGTATTGTGTACACCACCAGAAAAGTAGTAGCAACTGCACTAGGGGTGAACGGTATTGTGTACACCACCAGAAGTCTAATAGAAACTATGGGTGCACTGTATGTATTGTGTACTGTGTACACCACCAGAAAAGTAGTAGCAACTGCACTAGGGGTGCACAATACTGTGTACCGTGCACCAACAGAAGTGTAATAACAACTATGGATGAACTGTACTGTGTACACCACCAGAAAAGTAGTAGCAACTGCACTAGGGGTGCACGGTACTGTGTACACCAACAGAAGTGTGATAACAACTATGGGAGTACTGTGTACACCAACAGAAAAGTAGTAGCAACTGCACTATGGGTGCATAGTACTGTGTACATCGCCTGAAGAATATTAAAAAGAGTACACCAGGAACGGCCTGCAGTCAGATATAGCTAAACTAGATACAGTGGATATATCTCTATATCTCTATATCTCTATATCCACATATACGAGACTGTCTGTATATATATATATATATATATATATATATATATATATATATATATATATATATATATATATATTAAATACACTGCAGCTAACTGAATAACCTGCCTGCCTGCTCAATCTAAATTACACTCTCTTCGTCCACGCCAACAACACACTACACGGGGCCGATGTGCAGGCAGCCTTATCTAGTGTGGGGCGTGGACTTAGTCCCCCTGAGCCATGATTGGCTAAAGGCACCCTGCCTTTGACCAATTATGGCTCTCTTAGCTGAGGGCGCTGGGATTGGCCAAAGCATGCAGGTCATGGGGCATGCTTTGGCCAATCATCATACAGCAATGCACTGCGCTCCCACAGTACATTATGGGCCGTTACGCACCGTTCGGATTTGGCGCGAACGTCCCATAATGTTCGGTTTTCGATGAACGGGCGAACAGCCAATGTTCGAGTCGAACTCATGTTTGACTCAAACAGAAAGCTCATCCCTAGTAGGGACTGATGTGAATGCACAATGTATATGTAAAGCGCTGCATAAATTGACAGCGCTATATAAGTACCTGAAATAAATAAAGTATTTATCACAAACAAGGATAAACCATTGCATAGATATGTACATGTAAAAACAGTCATTTCATATATGCAATGACCATTGTAAATAGTAGTAGGCTAGGAATAAACATACACACACATAGCATGCGGGTGACTAGAAAAACATACTGTAAAATGTCAAAATAGTAAAAAATTATTATAAATAAAATGAAATGATTGATCTTAAACCAGACTATATCATGGGTTAAAGTGAAACGGTTGTACATGAGATAGTTGAACCCCTATGTGGGGATCAAAAACTGAATCCTATAAGCTTGACGCATTTCATGGATGGGTTCCACTCATAAGGAGTGGATGCTGGATATGTCTGCAAAAGATATATATATGTATGTAAACACAGATTGAAGTTAAGGTCAAAACCCAAATGGTAAAAAGGATTAAATCAGGGAAGGAAAGATGGTCCAACCCGAAATGACTTGAAATGTTGGATTCAGCCTATGTGATCTAAATGGACATAGGGGCTGCTGTATTTTGCCGTCATCTCCATCCTCTGTATTCTACCATCATCTGCATCCTCTGTGTTCTACCGTCATCTCCATCCTCTGTGTTCTACCGTCATCTCCATCCTCTGTGTTCTACCGTCATCTCCATCCTCTGTATTCATCTCCATCCACTGTATTCTACCATCATCTGCATCTGCTGTATTCTACCATCATCTCCATCCTTTGTATTCTACCTTCATCTTCACTCCATCCTCTGTATTCTCCTACTTTCCCCACCATCAGTGTCCCCTCATCAGAGTTTCCTGGCAACAGTGTCCCCCTCACTGTAGCTCCCCCATTAGTGTCCCCCTCACTGTAGCTCCCCCATCAGTGTCTCCCTCACTGTAGCTCCTGCTCTCCAATCAGTGTCTCCCTCACTGTTACCCCCCCATCAGTGTGCCCCACACTGTAGCTCCCCCATTAGTGCCACCCGCACTGTAGCTCCCCCATCAGTGCCCCCCTCACTGTAGCTCCCCCATCAGTGTCTCTCTCACTGTAACTCTCCCATCAATGTCCCCCTCACTGTAGCTCCCCCATCAGTATCCCTCTCACTGTAGCTCCCCCATCAGTATCCCTCTCACTGTAGCTCCCCCATCAGTGTCCCCCTCACTGTAGCTCCCCCATCAGCGTCCCCCTCACTGTAGCTCCCCCATAATTGTCACCCTCACTGTAGCTCCTGCTCCCCATCAGTAGACATGTGCATTCGTTTCTGTCCGAATTTCAGGTATTTTCGTTATCGTTTTAACAAACGATAACGAAAGTGCAGAATCCAAAAAACGAAAGATCCGACATAAACAAATGCTTTATTTTCGTTTTCGTTGCTACAACAGTTCGATATAGATAGGAGATTCGACACGATGCTGACAATAACAATCTGTGTCCATCAAACCTGTGGTCGAATGTGCCTAACCTTAACTCTATTAGTCCAAGATTATTCTACATAGAGAGAAAAGATTTGACGTAGAGAGAAAAGATTTGACGTAGAGAGAAAAGATTCGACATAGAGAGAAAAGATTTGACATAGGGGAGAAAATATTGCTGCTGAAATTGGGTGGGGAAAGTAAAATAAAAATAATGATGATAATGAATGTTATTGGCTGATTGTAACCAAAGAGGAGGGGCAGTAAAATAGCTAGAACTAACACACGTACAGCCAACTTACTTTCATTTACGATTATGGTGTCTGTTGAAAGTTCTAAGAAGATTCGACAGAGCAGCTAAACTATACGGCGTTGTACAGTTAAGCTGCTCTGTCGAATCTTCTTTGAACATTCGACAGACACCATAAGCCTTCAATGACAGATTCGACCTTAATTAATTTGGATTTTCGGACGAATGCAAGTTTTTAACGAAAAACGAAATAAAGAAAAATGAATTTCAGGAGTAACTAAATAAAAGTATTTTTCGGACGAAAACGAAATTCCGAAACAAAATATTTCAGTGTGCACATGTCTACCCGTCAGTGTCCCCCTCACTGTAGTTCCCTCATCAGTGTCCCCCTCAATGTAGCTCCCCCATAAGTGTCCCCCTCACTGTATCTCCTGCTCACCCATCAGCAACCCCTCACTGTAGCGCCCCATCAGTGTCCCCCTCACTGTAGCTCCCCCATAAGTGTTCCCCTCACTGTAGCTCCTGCTCCCCATTAGTGTCCCCCTCACTGTAGCTCCCCCATCAGTGACCCCCTCATTAGAGGTACCTCCATCATTGTCCCTCAACACTGACACCTGGGAACAGACACAGTGCCACCCACCTTGGATTCCTTTAATCTGACCTTACCAAGGGCTGGAGGGGAGGCTCTCAGTGGGCGGGACTTGGTGGGTGGGGCTTAATGAGCAGGAATCGGTAGACAGGGCTTAAGCAGGTGGGACTCAATGGGCTCTGTATCCACTTCACTGAATGCTGGGCTCCGTATCCACTGAATGCTGTGGGGGAACCAACCATGTAATTTCATAATTGGTGCTGCATAACCTGAATAAAAGATTGCAATTAAATAAATAAATCACTAAACTTCACAGTGTTCTCGATTAATGGTCACAATATAAAAAAGTCTCTCCTTCATATAAAATAGTGACATCAAACTGGAAAACAATGAAGAAAATAGTGATGTAAGATAGGAAAGTCCTTCCACCTGGGAAATCTCAGCCTCTTACCAGCTGCCCAGATCTCTTTTCAGGAGATCAATTCCGCTTTTTGGCTTATGACCCAGCCACAGTCTCTTAATAAACCAATTAGATGCCACTTCTCCTTTTCTCCTGTCTTTCCCAAGTATCTCACAGACAGCCATCTACCAAATGAGAAAGGATAAAAACCTCCCTATAGTGTAAAACTGTAAACCACTTTTTGGTAAAAAAGTATTGCACTTACATATAATATGGAAAAGGATAGCATCTGACAAACATTCGAGCCGGCCGGCTCACTTGAACTAACGCCCATTGCTTCCGGGACTACACGCTGTGTTTGGTGGCGTCAGCATGCTGCTCTCCCTACGTCTTTTCGTCAAAACTGATGTCATCCTGGGTGTTTTCCAGTTTGATGTCACTATATATGAAGGAGAGACTTTTTTATATTGTGACCATTAATCAATCAACAGTATCACCAGCTTACTTCTCTTTATAACTAACAACTCCCACATGGACTTTGTATTACTTCAAGTTGTGATCTCTTTTATGATGCGATCATTTGCAACACTATTGTGAGAGAACACTGTGAAGTATAGTGATTTATTTATTTAATTGCAATCTTTTATTCAGGTTATGAAGCACCAATTATGAAATTACATCTTTTTTTTTATCTCATATAGCGCAGTTTCTTCGTGTAACATTTTGGTAATTGTGGGTATCTCACATTTTTAAACTGCAGCAAGATCCCAGTATTTATATCTCCTGGAACAGACGGGTGATTATAACCTTGTCTTGCCTGGAAATATATTTTTTCAGACAGCGCTGTATTATTTTAAATTTATGATATGTTGAACCAACCATGTGGCTGGATGCTAGACACCAGGTGGCCCTAGCAACCAACCACTAATGTTGAGTACTGGCTACAGAGCTGACTTTTGGACACAAGGGGATTGGAACTGTACTCTTTTGTGGGGGGGGGGATGCAGCATGCTAATGACAGGGGAGCTGCACGGGCCCACTGGAGATAGGGGCGGGGTCGCAACTGCGGCCCCTGATGCTACACCCATGCTCTGATATTATGGGTTTAGTTGTGGCTTTGTATCATGTGACACTGTATAGCCTGATGATAGACTTTGTCCCTTCCAGAGCCACTTCCTGCAGCAGCTAGAAAACTAGCTTTGCTGGTGCTGGGAGGGACTAAATAGATGGCCCTGGGTTACACTAGCGCCACATGAAAGTCACGTGACTTCCAGCGCAACTAATTTCTATGCAACTTTGATGGATAAGTGTTTTTTTTTTAACCTCACCTCTCCTCCCTGGTCATTCTTACTCTCTAAAAACTTCTTCCCAAGCACATTCCATTCACACCATGGCATAGCTGAAATGCATGTTCTCGTTTGCGGTTTCCTGCATGATTTTCAAGCATAAACATGCACTTAAATGGGCTGCTCTGCATGCAACAAATGACCCAAAAAAGGACTAAAACATGCACTGAAAATGCACAGAAAATGCAAACTTTTTCTTGCGGGTTGCCTCGTGTTTGGAATCGTGCAGATGTGAGCAAATGCTAACCCAAGCCCGATGTGTGTTGCCCTTGTTTTTTGTGTGGACTGCTCGTTCAGAAATGCACAGATGCAATTGCAGCCTAAATGGTAATGCAAGCATGACGCACTTTGCTACGCATTTTCAAAATGCATGGCAAAGCATGTGTAGCACCCTCTAGTGTGCTAGAAGGATAGTGCATGTTTTTGTGAGAGTAGGTAAATTTCCAGGCTTCACTGGCAGCCAAGTCTGGGTGTGTTTTGATCTGGGTTGGGAGTGACTCAGAGTAGAGCTGGGTGACTCACAGGCAACATCATCAAGATCTCCCACCTCTTTTCAGAATGTTCTGGTGTTTTCTGGAAAGAGAGGTGGTGCTGTTTTGGGTGTTCTGAGGAGCCCTGACCAATCCTCAATCTCGATTGGCAGGGGGCAGGCCTCCTGAAATACCCAGGGTCAGCCCAGCTGGTTAGGAGTTGTTCGAGGGGAAGCTGGAGATGGAGTGTTAGGCTGTCGGGGCCTTTGAGGGAGCTCCCCAGTCTAGGGAGGTGACCTTGGGCCTGGGGCTCAGGTGCGGAGAGGACCCTTCTCACGACACACAGAGGTGTCCTGGACAGGTGGCACGGGAGCAAGAGAGGACAGCAGGAGAGCACTGCCAGGAAAAGTCCTCAGAAGAGGAACAATGGGTCGCAGCCACGAGGGCTGGTGAGTGACACACAGTAGGGAGAGGACTGGGGAGACACGCCTGAAAGAACTGGGAGATTGCAGACTGGGATGGGTGCAGAGTCAGTGAAGTGGACTTTGGTGGCACGGACAGTGGACAGAGGCAGCTGCAGCCAGGAGGGCTGGCAGGACCTAAATAGGTGGTACTGGGAGCAGTAGCCACATGGACAGCTAGCACTGGGACTACCTATCATTTGCTACACTAATGGGGCCCGTGCTCCCTGCCTGAAAAGGGCATTCACCTTAGGCCTGGCTGAGCCAGCATCAGGTCTACAAATCAGTGCTAGATGGTCGATCTGAGAAGTGCAAGCAAGTGATGTGCTGGAGGTGTTCAGGAGAGATAGTCTGCAAGCAAGCGATGTGCTGCAGATGAAGATTGGAGTTGTATGTACTGGAGGTGTATATAGTCGGTCCCATATATTTTTTGTTTGTGCAATCAGTTTGGGCAGTGGTTGCTGGTGCTTAAATCTTTTTTTTTTTGCCCCGCGCTCCAAGTCCACCTTCTTTGAAGCCTATTAGAGCCTATGGCTTTAATAAGGTGCAGGCTTTATGGCAGACTTTGCCCGGCGGAAGGGATTTCGTCGGACAATTTGATCTTGTGTGGGCTCCAGCGGACTTTGTTTTCTCAAAAGTTGGATGAAACATGTTTTAAATCTATCCATCGAACTCGAGTCCGGTCGAAAAGTCAGCTCGTCTGTATGCTAGTTCGACGGACAAAAAGCCACGCTAGGGCAGCTATTGGCTACTGGCTATGAACTTCCTTGTTTTAGTCCAGTCTTACGTCATCACGTACGAATTCGACGGACTTTGGTGGATTGTGTGTAGGCAAATCCGTACATTCGGAAAGTCCGTCATGAAGTCCGTCGAAAAGTCCGCTCGTGTGTATGCTCGTGTGTATGCGGCATTAGGCACACCTGGTTGAACAATACTACTGTGAGCACAAATGACAACACAGGTGAGCTATACCTTTCGTCTGGCTGCGGGGTTTTGCCAATTGCCAATAAACAAGCACACACCTGTCTTGTGGTAAATATGCTTAATCTATTAATACAGATTAACATAAGTAATCAATTTAAACAAAATTTCACACAGCAGACAAATTTGAACACAGGCTGCTAAACGGGGGAAAAAAACTATACTCAAATAGAAATGAAAGAAATACGGTTTTATATCATTAACCAGAACACAACAAGGATGAATATAATCCCGTGTTTTGAGTGCACCCAAATGCATAAACAAGGGTATAGTACCCCATTAACTAGCAAATGGCCATGGTTCCGGGATAACTACGGCTAGGGGCAGTCTTTATTTGTAAATCTTCGCTAGCTAAACCGTTGGAGCTTGTTGACGTGCATCATGGCCAGCAGTAAGGCACGCAGGTAGTATTAGGGTAGAAGGTTAGGCAGTTACTAATGGCTCAGTCGATAGAAGCGATAAGAAATAATGAGTGCAAGGCCCTCTCACCAGACCCAGCGATAATGATCCCGCTGGTGGGATGTACGCTTACTCTGAGTTGCCCGGGCAAATCCAGTCTGTAGTGGTACCCCAATGGTGGTTCAGCCTCTCTCCCTCTGTTGTACCCTCCATTTTTGGGTACAAACTGTGGTACAGCAAAGGGGCTTTAGTGGCTTGATCCCCTTCTCTCTCGGCTAGCGTTTCCTCAGCCACATTTCAGCCTCCCCTCTCTGGCTCAGTCTCTCTCTCTAAGATGGCACTCCCCTCAGCACCTGTCCTCTCACAACACTGTCCTCTGTACAGTTTCCACAGCCTTAAGATGCTGGGGCAGTGCAGATTTCTCCTCTGCTTCAGGAGCCCAGGCTGGCAAAACTCCAGGGGCTTTTGTGGCTTGGGCTCTCTTGCCTGGGATGGTGCTGGGCAAGGATGAGCTCTGGCGTGTTCACACAGCCCATGTGCAGAAGTCGGAATTGCGCTGCGCTAATCACAGGCAGTGAGACACTTCCCGATCTCTGCAGCCACGCATCGGGACAATGTCTCACTGCCTGTGATTAGCGCAGTGCAGTGCCGACTTCCTGGTGGTCTTTGCATGTGGGCTGTGCGAACACGCCGGAGCTCATCCTTAGTGCTGGGCTGCCTGGTTGTCCCTCATGGATGCACAGTTCTCCTTTCACGCTCCTTCACAGCCCCAGGTATCACTTCCTGAAAAAAAACTTTTCACTTCCCAGTGTCATCTGTGTCTCTTCATGTTCAGGAAGGAAAGGTCAGCATCTCCCTATCTCCATCTTGTGGCAAAAAGGAGAAACGGCATAACAAATAGTCTTACATTATAATCTATGCATGGCAGAATGCTTGTTACACATTAATCTATTCATTTTTACAAAGAGCGGGGTGGCGTGAAAGAGGGGGTGGCGCTTGTGCGCCCTTAATGAATGCACAGCCACTGAGTTTGGGCATCTCATGAGTATCCCATTCCCATCTACGTTCACCCCTCAATAAAAATAACAAGGACTGGTTTTCAGCCTGAGGGTGATTGAGAACTTTGTACCTGGCTGGGTAGGGTGACAGATAAACCACAACACTCAGCAGCCCTGAAGAGGGTACCGTTACACATGCTTTTTCTTGCGGCTTGCTGTGGGTTTATAAACGCGCAGATGCGAATCAATGGTAATGCAAGCGCAATGCGAATTACTGCGTGTTTATTAAACGCACAACAAAGCATACATTTTCACGGCAAATTCACATTTTCAGTTGCTGTGAATTCCGAAATACACAGATGTGAACGAATGGTAATGCAAGCACGATGCGTGTTGCCACACGTTTCTGAAAAGTGTGGCATAGTGTGCATATTCTTGTGGGTTGCCGTGCGTTTAAAAATGCGCAGACGCAAGCAAATAACACAAGCTGGATGCGCATTGCCACATGTTTTCAAAATACATGGCAAAGCACATGTTTTTTTAGGCTGATACAAACAAATGGTAATGCAAATGCGCTGCATGTTGCTGTGCGTTTTATTGTGGGTTGCTGTGCGTTTAAAAACATGCAGATGTGAACGAATGGTAATGCAACTGTGATGCACGTTGCCGTGCTTTTTTGAAACACCCGGTAAGGTGCATGTTTTTTGTGGGGGTTGCCTTGTGTTTAGAAACGCGCACATGCAAACAAATAGTAATGCAAGTACGATGCATGTTGCCGTTCATATTTAAGACACATGGCAAAGCACACATTTTTTTGTGCGGGTTGCTGTGCGTTCAGAAATGTGTAAATGCAAACGAATGGTAACACAAGCACTCTGTGCATGTTCTTGTGGATTGCCGTGCATTTGCAAATGCTCAGATGTGAATGAATGGTAACGCAAACGCGACATGTGTTGCCTAAATGGTAACACTGACGTGACACACAGTGCCATGCGTTTTTGTAACGCAAGACAAAGCGTACATTTTTATTGCAGGTTGCCGTGCGCCCGCAGATGCAATCGAACGGTAATGCAAGGGAGCTGCACCCCACGCACATTTTTCTGAAAAAGCTTGTGGGGACAATTTGGGTATGGCCCCTTCCTGTTCCAACATGACTGTGCACAAAGTAAGGTCCATAAAGACATGGATGAGCGAGTTTGGGGTGGAGGAACTTGGGGTTTTTAAACTAGGCGATGGGGGGGAGGGTCCAGAGGTAGAGATAGTCAGCGCGGAAGATATTCCAGAGGGTAGTATTGGGGGCATTAGTGGTAGGTTGACCAAAGCACAAAAACACAAGGTAAGTATAGTAGCAAGCCCTAGTTGCAATCTCAAAACACCCAATACGGGGACAATATGCGACCGGTCTAAACTATGTGGCATGTTCACCAATGCCAGGAGCATGGCGGACAAGATGGGTGAACTAGAGATACAGAATTAAAGACAGAATTAAAATTAGACTTGAGAAACTTAACATTAATAAATCACCGGGACCAGATGGCTTGCATCCAAGGGTACTTAGGGAACTCAGTCAAGTGATTGCCAGACCATTGTTCCTAATTTTTACAGACAGTCTACTGACTGGAATGGTACCAGCTGATTGGAAAAAAGCCAATGTAGCACCAATATTTAAAAAGGGCCCAAAATACATCACTGGGAATTACAGACCAGTTAGCCTAACATCAATAGTATGTAAACTCTTGGAGGGGATGATAAGGGACTATATACAAGATTTTAGTAATGAGAACGGTATCATTAGCAGTAATCAGCATGGATTCATGAAGAATCGTTCTTGCCAAACCAATCTACTAACCTTCTATGAGGAGGTGAGTTGCCATCTAGATAAAGGAAGGCCCGTAGACGCGGTGTATCTGGATTTTGCAAAAGCATTTGACACAGTTCCCCATAAACGTTTACTGTACAAAATAAGGTCCGTTGGCATGGACCATAGGGTGAGTACATGGATTGAAAACTGGCTACAAGGGCGAGTTCAGAGGGTGGTGATAAATGGGGAGTACTCGGAATGGTCAGGGGTAGGTAGTGGGGTTCCCCAGGGTTCTGTGCTGGGACCAATCCTATTTAATTTGTCCATAAACGACCTGGAAGATGGGATAAACAGTTCAATCTCTGTATTTGCAGACGACACTAAGCTAAGCAGGGCAATAACTTCTCTGCAGGATGTGGAAACCTTGCAAAAAGATCTGAACAAATTAATGGGGTGGGCAACTACATGGCAGATGAGTTTCAATGTAGAAAAATGTAAAATAATGCATTTGGGTGGCAAAAATATGAATGTAATCTATACACTGGGGGGAGAACCTCTAGGGGAATCTAGGATGGAAAAGGACCTGGGGGTCCTAGTAGATGATAGGCTCAGCAATTGCATGCAATGCCAAGCTGCTGCTAACAAAGCAAACAGAATATTGGCATGCATTAAAAAGGGGATCAACTCCAGAGATAAAACAATAATTCTCCCACTCTACAAGACTCTGGTCTGGCCGCACCTAGAGTTATGCCGTCCAGTTCTGGGCACCAGTCCTCAGGAAGGATGTACTGGAAATGGAGCTAGTACAAAGAAGGGCAACAAAGCTAATAAAGGGTCTGGAGGATCTTAGTTATGAGGAAAGGTTGCGAGCACTGAACTTATTCTCTCTGGAGAAGAGACGCTTGAGAGGGCATATGATTTCAATATACAAATACCGTACTGGTGACCCTACAATAGAAATAAAACTTTTTCGCAGAAGAGAGTTTAACAAGACTCGTGGCCACTCATTAAAACTAGAAGAAAAGAGGTTTAACCTTAAACTACGTAGAGGGTTCTTTACTGTAAGAGCGTCAAGGATGTGGAATTCCCTTCCACAGGCAGTGGTCTCAGAGGGGAGCATCGATAGCTTCAAGAAACAATTAGATAAGCACCTGAATGACCGCATACAGGGATATACAATTTAATACAGACACATAATCACACATAGGTTGGACTTGATGGACTTGTGTCTTTTTTCAACCTCGCCTACTATGTAACTATGACTGGTCTGCACAGTCCTGACCTCAATCCGTCAGAACACCTGTGGGACGAATTACTGCGAGCCAGGCCTTCTCATCCAACATCAGTGCCTGACCTCACTAATGCGCTTCTGGAAGAATGGTCAAGCATTCCCATAGACACACTCCTAAACTTTGTGGGTAGCCTCCCCAGAACAGTTGAAGCTTTTATAGCTGCAAAGGATGGCCCAACTCAATATTGAACTCTACAGACTAATGCCCCGTACACACGGTCAGACTTTGTTCGGACATTCCGACAACAAAATCCTAGGATTTTTTCCGACAGATGTTGGCTCAAACTTGTCTTGCATACACACGGTCACACAAAGTTGTCGGAAAATCCGATCGTTCTAAACGCAGTGACGTAAAACACGTACGTCGGGACTATAAATGGGGCAGTGGCCAATAGCTTTAATCTCTTTATTTATTCTGAGCATGCGTGGCACTTTGTCCGTCGGATTTGTGTACACACGATCGGAATTTCCGACAACGGATTTTGTTGTCAGAAAATTTTATATCCTGCTCTCAAACTTTGTGTGTCGGAAAATCCGATGGAAAATGTGTGATGGAGCCTACACACGGTCGGAATTTCCGACAACAAGGTCCTATCACACATTTTCTGTCGGAAAATCCGACCGTGTGTATGGGGCCTTAGACTGGTAGACCATTAAAGTTCATGTGCTTTTAAAGGCAGGCGTCCCAATACTTTTGACATTATAGTGTATGTGGATAAAACCATCATGAGATTACATCCAATAAATAGATGGTATAACAAAAAAGCATGTGATTTATATTATTTATCCAGTTGCCTTTGGCATGTTACACGCGTCCATAAAATATCCTCCACTGTACACAAGGCGTCTCATGTATGTCCAGGAGAATGCCTGCAGTTTCTCCTCTCCCCTGCTCCCTCCCATGCACAGCCCCATGAGACTTGGTGTCTGTAGAAAGATGAGCTCTCAATCTGTCCCTGGAGCCCATGGCCACCCACTCAGCCTCTTTGTCACCGCCTATTCAGTTAGCAGAATGGCAGGGGGGACTAGAGGTCAGCTGACTCATGAGGACTGAAGTGGGAGGGGCTGGTGGAGACCCCATCTCCTCACCTCGGCATAGGTGTCACTGCTGGCAGACACCATGGAGCCGAAGACATAGTGAGTGCAACTGCCTGTGATCTTATCCTCCCTGCAGTGCCTGTGACCTTGTCCTCCCTGGACTGCCACTGACCCCCCCTCCCAACACTGCCTTCTCAGGACTGCCACTGATCCCATCCCTCCCCAGCACTTTCCCTGACATCCCAGCACTGCCACTGATCCCATCCCCCCACCAGCACTGCTACTGATCCCATCCTTCCCCAGCACTGCCACTGATTCCCCCTCCCAACACTGCCACTGATCCTATCCCCCCCACCAGCACTGCCACTGATCCCATCCCTCTCCAGCACTGCCACTGACCCCCCTCCCAGCACTGTCACTGATCTCATCCTTCCCCAACACTGCCACTGATCATACCCCCCAGCACTGTCACTGATCCCACCACCCCAGCACTGCCACTGATCCCACCCCCCTCCTCCAGCACTGCCACTGATCAAAACCCCTCCCCCAGCACTGCCACTGATCTCACCTCCCTCCCCTAGGACTGCCACTGATCCCACCCCACCCCCCCAGCACTGCCACTGACCCCCCCAGCACTGCCACTGATCCTATCCCCCCACCAGAACTGCCACTGATCCCATCCCCCAACCAGCACTGTCACTGATCCCACCCCCCACCAGCATTGCCACTGATCCCACCCCCACCCCAGCACTGTCACTGATCCCCCCCAGCACTGCCACTGATCCTATCCAACCAGCATTGCCACTGATCCCATCCCCCAACCAGCACTGCCACTGATCCCACCCCACCCTCCCAGCACTGCTACTGATCCCCCAGCACTGCCACTGATCCTATCCCCCAACCAGAACTGCCAATGATCCCATCCCCCAACCAGCACTGTCACTGATCCCACCCCCACCCCAGCACTGTCACTGATCCCACCCCCACCCCTGCCACTGATCCTATCCAACCAGCACTGCCACTGATCCCATCCCCTAAACCAGCACTGCCACTGATCCCAATCCCCCTCCTAGCACTGCCACTGATCCTATCCCATCCCTCCCCAGCACTGCCACTGATCCCACCTCCCCCCCACCAGCACTGCCACTGATCCCATCCTTCCCCAACACTGCCACTGATCATATCCCCCCAGCACTGCCACTGATCCCATCCCCCAACCAGCACTGCCACTGATCCCACCACCACCAGCACTGCCACTGATCCCCCCCGAGCACTGCCACTAATCCCAATCCCCCTCCTAGCACTACCACTGATCCTATTCCCTCCCCAGCACTGCCACTGACCCCCCTCCCAGCACTGTCACTGATCCCACCCCCCCACCAGCACTACCACTGATGCCAACCTTCCCCAACACTGCCACTGATCATACCCCCCAGCACTGTCACTGATCCCACCCCCCTCCCCCAGCACTGCCACTGATTCCATCCCCCAACCAGCACTGCCACTGATCCCACCCCCACCAGCATTGCCACTGATCCCCCCCCACCCCAGCACTGTCACTGATCCTCCCCCCAGCACTGCCACTGATCCTATCCAACCAGCACCCCCAACCAGCACCCCCAACCAGCACTGCTACTGATCCCAATCCCCCTCCCAGCACTGCCACTGATCCTATCCCCCCACCAGCACTGCCACCTATCCCATCCCTCCCCAGCACTGCCACTGACCCCCCTCCCAGCACTGTCACTGATCCCACCCCCCACCAGCACTGCCACTGATCCCATCCTTCCCCAACACTGCCACTGATCATATCCCCCCAGCACTGTCACTGATGCCACCCCCCTCCCCCAGCACTGCCACTGATCCCATCCCCCAACCAGCACTGCCACTGATACCATTGTCATATACTACCCCAGCCTGTCTGTATACTGCCCTATCCTGTCTGTATACTGCCCTCGCCTGCCCCTCAGAATAGAATATAATGGTATATTATATCATTTTGCATATAGACAAGATGCTGTTGCCTGTAAATCTGACTTCCTGATAAAATTAATTTTAGTTTTAAATATCATGGATTAAAATGGCTGTGGGGGCCTTTTGGTGGGCGTAATTTTTTTTTTGGGTCGGTAGCATTTCAACCTTGGACCCAGGCAGCACAATTTCTTGGGCCAGCCCTGGTGACAGCCAATCACAGTGATCATTCAGTGTAACATTTGTAAACAACAAAAGTAACTCACTAGCTGTCTTATCTCCTTCAGTCAGACCGGCTGCCATACACATGGGCCAAATGTCGGCCTGTTTCTATTGAACCAGCTGATTTTTTTTTAAAATAACAAACATGTTATACTTACCTGCTCTATGCAGTGGATTTGCACAGAGCAAGCAAGTTCCTCCTCTTCTCGGGTCACTCGCTGGCACTCCTGACCCCTCCCTCCTGCCGAGTGCCCACACAGCAAGCAGCTTGCTATTGGGGCACCCAAGCTGAGCCACTACTCTGTACGTCCATTCAGACACGGAGCCGTGGCTCGGCCTCACCCCCTCGCTCTCCTCATTGGCTCACTGAATTTGATTGCTGCTGTCTCATCCAATGAGGAAGAGTCTCCGGACATCCAAGTCTCTCGTGCAACATCGCAGGATTGAGATGGGGCTCAGGTAAGTATTAGGGGGGCTGCTGCACACAGAAGGTTTTTTATCTTAATGCATAGATCTCCCACCAGGAATGCATAGAATGCATTAAGATAAAAAACCTTCTGCATTGAGAACCACTTTAAAGTGGTTGTAAACCCACAAAAACAAAAAACAAAAAAAACCCTGCAAGACAAAGGCATAAATTATGAAATACTCACCTTAGATTGAAGCCCGTGCAGCGGTCCCGGCACACTGCTCTGCCCGGCGACATGTCTCCCGGAGTTATTTCCGGGTACCGTGGGCTCTGGCGCTGTTATTGGCGATGACATCACTCCCATGCATGCATGCGGGAGCCGCTGGTAACAGCACGTCAGCTGAAGCAACAGCAGGAACGAGCCGTTGCTTCAGTGCACATGTGCCGATGATGTCGGCATATGCTGATACAGGGAATATCTCCTAAACCCTTCAGGTTTAGGAGATCTCCGGGGTAGCTACAGATAAGCTATATTATAGGCTTACCTGTAGTAAAGAGTGGTTTGCAGCTAACACAGAAGAATGTTTATTGTGTGCACAGGGAATTAGTTAACTGTTAATCAACCAGGACATGCCCTTATTTTACTACTTAACCCATTCCCATTGATCACCCTGTATAAGCACTATTTAACAGTTTCATCTCCTGTTGCATGTTTTTATTTTAAATTATTTGTTGGAAAACATGTTATACAGCACATAAATTATCTTTAAGTGTTTGCTGTTAAAAAATATGTGGTTTAGGGTATATCTGTTTTATTTTAAATCAGTAAATACTTTAAATTACTGATGCATTACGAGAAAAATGAAATATATGCAAAAAACAAACAAAAAAAAATATTTATTTTGTAAATAACTTTAACATGCTTTGTACCAAAAATTTAATTTTAGGCTCCATGCACACTGGCCTAAAAAACTTTGCTTCTACAGGAGTTTTGTGTTCTGCCTGTAGAAGCAGCTCAGTGTTATCCTATGTGTCCATGTACATTGGGACGATTACAGGCATATTTTAGACTCAACATTTACAGGCAGGAAAAAAAAAAAAAAAAGAAGAAAAAAAAAGATTGGAGCTCACTGGCAGAGAGAATGTAAAACTCTCCTAAACTTTTTACAAAAATGCTCTATATGAGCGTTTTTCACTGGCAAGAGAATAGACGTTTTTTTAAGCCCGATGTGTATGGAGCCTAATGTTGCAGTAAATAGAACAAGCAGCAGAATGAAATGTACTATTTCCCCATAGTAATGGTACATGTGTTCAAAATATTACTGATCAAACCTGAAATTTTTTACTTTTTACCCCTTAAAATGCAAATACATGTAAATCTAAAAAATTCTCAGAGGACCTTAGGATGACAAGAAAGCCCTGTTTGTCACACCCAAAAAACATATGTATCAATTCAGTAACATAAGTAATTACAAAGTTAAAGTGAGACCCGTAGGAGAGAATAGACGGAGGGGATGCATGACTATGGGAGGAACAGGGGTCAGGGAACGGTCAGTCAGGTCAGTGGTGGGGCATAAGTTCAGCTCTTACCTGATTGGAGGTAGAAGTCAGTGGGGGCTGGATCCAGAGGTTGGGGTCTGGTGTAGGGGGTGGATTCTGCATCATTCGGAGAAGTTTGGAGAGGAGACATCTTCCTGGGACATCCGTGCTGGTCACCTGCAGGTAGACAGACAGGGAGATGAGTGAGTTAGAGGCCTTGTTAGCTCAGGTCAGGGCCGCAGCAGTTGAACGGGGCCCTCAGTGGCTGCAGCAGCAGCTGGCTGATGTACTTGGGGGGTCAGGATCTTCAGCTTCACCTGTCCCTTCTTCCCCGGGGAGGAAACGAGCCAGAAAGGTGCGCCCGCCGGAGCGCCTTAGCCGTCTCCTTTCCCTAGGGCTCCACAGGCGAGAAGGAGCCCCTGTTCCAGGGACCCTCCAGGGCTTACTATGGGGCTGCCTGCCAATGCCTCCTTGGTGGGCCCTGGGAGGAATCCTACCCCACGGCGCTCTTCTAATGCTCGCAGCACAGGCCGGAGCGTGCGGCAGCCCTCCCCCTCCCCCCCCCGTGTAGATGTCCTGTGTGGGAGGGCTGCTCAGCGGGGGAGACGCAGCGGTATGCGCAGTGGGGGGCGTCCCTGCCCCTCAGCTGTCCGGAGAGAGGATGATGCCCAGGCTTCAGGGATACTCACTGGGGGGGTACCGTTATCGTCCCCCACCAGCCGCCGACACAGGGCTCCGGAGCGTTCGGCTCCCTCTGCCGCTGCTGCGCAGAGCGGTGCTCAGCTAGAGAAGATTACTGTCACGGGCAGCGGTGGGGTGGGAGCGCCCTCTGCTGGTTCGCCATCCACATCACAGGCGGGACGTCACAGCAGGATGAGTGAGAAGGCCCAGGCTGGGGGACACGCCCCCTTAAAGAGACAGCGCGTCCCTGCTACAGCTGGGGGTACTACTGTGCCCAGCAGTTCTTCCATGGACAGAACAGAGCCCAGGGCAGAAGAGGAGGCTTCCAGGTGCCCTGAGGTGGAGCCGCTCGAGCAAAGGAGGCAGGGGACGTCGCCGCGGCAAGATTCTTCGGCCGAGTCCGGTGAGATCACCAGCGCGGATGAAGACGATCGGTCGGTCGGGAGGCGTCCTGCTTTGCGGAGCCAGCTGGGATCCGGACGAACGGCTAGTCGAGTGGCGGTGCGGCTGCAGCCTGGTAAGTCGCCAATTTTACCTTTACATACCAGTCAGGTGGGGGGGGTTAATTTGGGGGTTTCTTCGGAGGTTAGTTCAGTGTCAGGAGTGGCGGGAGGAGCGTCGGGTGCTGCGCCGGTTTTGTCCGCATTTTTTGCAGGTTTCCGGGAGTTATTGGCTCGTTTTGATCCGGCGGGGTCTTCTTCAGCATCTCAGGGGCCCGTTGGGGCATGGGCTCCCGCTGCCGTTGGTGTGGACTCTGTTGTTCCTCCCACCCCCACCTCAGCAGGGCCGCTTGCAGTTGCGGCATCCGGGGCGGTGGGGTCCGCCGGGGTTAGCGTGACGTCTGCGTCACAGACGGAGGTGACTGGGGCGGACGCGAATAAAGGGAAGGAGTCCTCTGAGGATAAGGTGCGGTTGGCGGATGCGGCGAAGTGCGAGATTTATGTGTGCTTTGAGGGCCCACTGGGGGTACATCTAAAGCAAGAGGTACGCGAAAAGATCTGGAAAGGGGAATATGTTGAAATATTCTCTCTTTTGCCGTTAGAAAAATTTAATATCGACAAGGGCAAGGCGGACGAAAGCAAGAAGGAGGAGGAGGAGAAGCGACGCTGGAGGCTTATTCCTCGCACCTTTGGGAATTGGCTCCAGGCGTTTGCCATTTTGGCTAGCGTAATTGGCGAAAAAGCACCAGAGAATTGTTCTCCGCTTTTTTGTTATCTGGATGCCATTGGGGAGGCTTATCGAACTTATGGGGGAATTGCTTGGCTGCGCTATGACGAGCAGTTCCGCCAGCGCAAGGCTTTGCGTCCGGGCTTGCGCTGGGACCACAAGGACATTGGGCTTTGGATGAAGCTTATGTCACAGGCGAGGGTTTCGGGACAGCCCTTTCTCGGAGGGGCCGGCGGTTCGGGTGCCGCTGGACAGTCGGCCACACAGCGAAAGGGAATTTGCTGGCAGTTTAACGAGGGGTTGTGCCGTTTTGGCGCAAACTGTCGTTTCCGACACGAGTGCTCTGGTTGCGGGGGCTCCCACAGTTATGCCAAGTGTTTCAAAAAAGGAAAGTCCCAACCCGTTGAGTCGGCCTCAAAAAGGGAGGACACCAGTAAACCTTCCCGAGATGGTACCGTATCTAGATAGATATCCGCGAAGGGAGGCGGCAAGTTTTTTGGCTGATGGTTTTGCCCATGGTTTTCAGATCCCGTGTTCGGGACCTGTGGCCCCGTCCCCGCTGGCTCAAAACTTGAAATCAACGCGCCAATTTCCCCAGGTTGTTTCGGATAAACTGGCAAAAGAGGTGGAACTTGGGAGAATGGCCGGACCATTCGCTCAACCCCCCGTTTCGGCTTTACACGTTTCTCCCCTTGGGGTGGTACCCAAAAGGGAACCCAACAAATTCCGGTTGATTCATCATTTGTCGTATCCGAAGGGGACTTCGGTAAATGATGCCATTTCTCCGGAGCTGTCTTCGGTGTCTTACACCTCCTTTGATGCCGCGGTCGGTTGGGTTCAAAGGTTTGGACAGGGTTCATTGATGGCGAAGACGGATATAGAATCCGCCTTTCGTCTGCTGCCAGTACATCCGGACAGTCAGCATTTGCTGGGCTGCTGTTGGGAAGGGCAGTTTTACATGGACCGTTGTTTGCCGATGGGCTGTTCCATCTCTTGCGCATATTTTGAAGTGTTTAGCACCTTCGTGGAATGGGTAGTTAGGGAAGAGACTCAGTTGAGGTCGGTGCTGCACTATCTCGACGATTTTCTTTGCATCGGCCCCCCGGATTCTTCAGTTTGTTCAGTGCTGTTGCACACTTTGGAATCTATTGCGTCACGTTTTGGAATTCCTTTGGTGCCGGGGAAGACGGAAGGTCCTTCCACAGTCATGCAGTTTTTGGGCATTGTCATTGACACGCGTCTGATGGAATGTCGTCTCCCGAACGACAAACTGGAGGACTTGCGTCAAGGGGTGGCGGAGGCAGAGGCGGCGAGGAAGGTTAGGCTTAGGCAATTGCAGTCGTTATTGGGTAAGCTTAATTTCGCCTGCCGCATCATGCCTATGGGACGCATCTTTAGTCGTCGCTTATGTGCTGCCACTGCGGGTGTACTGAAGCCGCATCACTTCATCAGGCTTTCGCGTGAGCTGAAGGCTGATTTGAGGGTTTGGGGTGAGTTTTTGTCCACATACAATGGCAGGTCTTTATGGATGGCTCCGGTTGTGGCAGCATCTGACCTTGATATTTTCACTGACGCAGCAGGGAGTTCTGGTTTTGGGGCTTTCTGCCAGGGGGCTTGGTGCGCGGCGATGTGGCCAGAAGAATGGAGTTCGGCGGGGTTCTTACGTAATTTAGTGTTACTGGAACTATTTCCGATTGTGGTGGCGGTTGAAATCTGGGGCTACAAATTTCGGGATAGGCGGATCTGTTTTCACTGTGACAATTTGGGGGTGGTGGAGGTTATAACGAACTTGTCCGCTTCTTCTCCGTCGGTGGTGCGCTTGTTACAGCACCTGGTTTTAAAGTGTTTAAGTTTGAACTGTTTTGTACAAGCTGTTCATGTTCCGGGGGTTTTGAATTCCATTGCCGATTCTTTGTCTCGTTTCCAGTGGGAGAGGTTCCGGAGGTTGGCGCCGGAGTCGGAGCAACTGGGGGTTCCTTGTCCCGACAGGCTGTGGAGACTGGCATTGGAGTAGCTGCGGAGCTGCTACGTCGATCGGTGACTGAGGGTACGTGGGCGGCGTACTCGTCGGTATGGGGTGAGTGGTCTACCCTGGTAAGTTCGGTTGGGGGGGGTGTTTCATCGCGTGATCACGTGGCTTTGTTGCTGTATTTTATTGGGACGGGATTTACACAAGGCAAGTCAGTGTCCACAATGAACAAGAGTTTAGCTCCCTTAGCTTTTCTCTTTCGGATGCAGGGCCTGGTGGATATGACAAAGGATTTTAGGGTGCGTCAGGCCATGAAGGGGTTTCGGCGGGGGAGAGTATTGCCAGATACGAGGCGCCCGGTCTCGTTTGAGTTGCTTCAAGAGTTGGTGGAGCTGTTGCCCGGGGTTTGTACGTCTGTTTATGAGGTGAGTCTGTTCAATGTGGCTTTTGCGTTAGCATTTTTTGGAGCGTTGCGCATTGGGGAACTAGTTAGCAAGAACAGGTGTGGAGTAGGGGGGTTAAGTTTGAAGGACGTAACCCTGTCTGGGGATTGTGTTCGGATTCATATTGGCAAGTCTAAAACTGATCAATTGGGAAAAGGGGTTTCCGTGTCGTTGTTTCGGGTGCTGCCGGAATCGGTTTGCCCGGTTTCTTCGGTGCAACGATATCTTGGGGTTAGGGGGTGGAGGTCGGGAACCTTTTTGATGCACAAGGATGGCTCATCCTTGTCGCGTTTTCAATTTTTGTCAGTTTTTCGACGTTGTTTGGAAAAGGCGGGCAGGGAGGTTTCCCAGTTTAATACTCACTCCTTTCGTGTGGGGGCAGCAACAGAAGCGGCTAGGTGGGGTTTGGGTTCGCAGGTAGTGAGACGTATAGGGAGGTGGGAGTCTGATCGTTTTAGGATTTATGTTCGCCCTCATTTGCTTTGAAGTTGCATTGAGTATGCGGGTGTGGTTCTATGTTCCTTTTTTGTGTTTCTTTCAGATCTTCCTCCTGGCCTGGTCTGGATTCTGGGGGATTCATACGTGTTCTGGGGGGCTGTTAGGGCTGATGTACGTCCTGAAGGGAGGCAACTGGGCATTTCTCGGAGTGAGGCTGTCTTAAAATGGTTGGGTATTCGTGGAATGATGTGGGGCCAGGTCCTTCCTGAATTTCACTATTTTTCCAGAATTGACAGGCCCCCAGATGTTCTAGTTTTACAGGCAGGGGGCAATGATTTAGGGGTGCGGGCTGCCAGGGATCTGGTGAGGGATATCAAATTTGATATTTTGCGCCTGCTACGGGATTTTCCGGGCTGCATTATTGTGTGGTCACATATTGTGGCAAGAAAAGTGTGGCGGTTCGCCCGCTCCGTAGGCAGGGTGAACAAAGCCAGAATTAAGTTGAATAGGGAGGTTGGGAGGTTTGTGGCCCGGCTCGGGGGCATAGTAGTTCGACACAGGGAGCTGGAGGATCAGTCTGTTCGCTATTGGCGAGACGACGGTGTTCACTTAAATGCAGTGGGCATAGATATATGGTCCTTGGATCTTCAGGAGGGTGTGGCAAGGGCGTTGCAGGTGTGGAGGGATTCGCTTGAATGAGGTTTTCAATCAAGCTCACGTGGCGGTTCAAGGGGTCTTTGGGTGTCAGTACAAATTTTACATGGTCACAGGAGTAGTGGGGCCCATCTAAGGATGGCGCTTACATTTGTTAGCGGTGGTTCTCCCAGGAGATAAATCCCCTGGGGGAGGGGAATATGGAAGTAGTTGTGTTGTCCGAGTGTCCTCGAGCCTGTTGGGGTACAGCTGAGGATATAGACCGTTTACAGTTATAAAGTGTGCCTTTTTTAAGACACCCAAAGACCTCTTGCTGTTGTACATTATTTTGTTATTAAGGGTATGTGTTAAATTTTTTCATGTTTTTTGTTATTTATTATTTGGTTAATAAAATTGGCTGCTGTGGCCTTATAAAACCCATGTCACGCAGTCTGTGTCTTTAATTTAATGGTAAGACCCAAGGTTGACGAATCCTTTAGTCAAGTGAGACCCGTAGGAGAGAATAGACGGAGGGGATGCATGACTATGGGAGGAACAGGGGTCAGGGAACGGTCAGTCAGGTCAGTGGTGGGGCATAAGTTCAGCTCTTACCTGATTGGAGGTAGAAGTCAGTGGGGGCTGGATCCAGAGGTTGGGGTCTGGTGTAGGGGGTGGATTCTGCATCATTCGGAGAAGTTTGGAGAGGAGACATCTTCCCACCCTCCCGCCCTGGTGTTAGGAGTCAGCAGGCTGGATAGGTATGGGTTGTATTGGTATTTTAGGAATACGGGTGAAGGTGTTTGTGTGATTCAACCTTATTTTCAAAAAAAAAAAAAAAAAAAAAGAATAATAAAAACAATAAATAAATGAGGAATAAATTAAAAAAAAAATATATATATATATAACTCATGTTGTCTACGGTAAAAATGTAATGTTGTGGTGTATTTTCGAACTTGTCACAGCAGTTGGCGGTTCAAGGGGTCTTTGGGTGTCAGTACAAATTTTACATGGTCACAGGAGTAGTGGGGCCCATCTAAGGATGGCGCTTACATTTGTTAGCGGTGGTTCTCCCAGGAGATAAATCCCCTGGGGGAGGGGAATATGGAAGTAGTTGTGTTGTCCGAGTGTCCTCGAGCCTGTTGGGGTACAGCTGAGGATATAGACCGTTTACAGTTATAAAGTGTGCCTTTTTTAAGACACCCAAAGACCTCTTGCTGTTGTACATTATTTTGTTATTAAGGGTATGTGTTAAATTTTTTCATGTTTTTTGTTATTTATTATTTGGTTAATAAAATTGGCTGCTGTGGCCTTATAAAACCCATGTCACGCAGTCTGTGTCTTTAATTTAATGGTAAGACCCAAGGTTGACGAATCCTTTAGTCAAGACTTATGAATAGAAACATAGCGGAAATGTGAAAATATGGTGTGGTCCATAGGGATAAACAGGTGTGAGATCCAAAGTGGATACAATGCACATACTATTTATTGTGAACCATAGGGTCAGGAACCTGGTCAGGTCCGGAGTCCTTCACCGCTTGCTGACTGTATACTGTGTGTATATATGGTGGCTCACCTGTGCACTTCCGGGTCTGGGGGCGCATGCGCACCACCGGCGACGTGCTTCCACGTTGATTAGACACAGTGGGAGCTGATCTGTGAGTACCGTGGACTTGATGTCCACCGATACCCGCCGATCATTAGGCAGAGAGCCAGAACCAGTGGTGTCAGGAAGGGGGCTGATGGGAGCTAAAGCCCCAAGTGAGCCCCTAAAAAGCCCTGGGTCTCCGAATTCATAAAAGAATTATTAGCCCCGAGCCGTTTACACAGAGAGCAGGGATTGATATCCGCTTATCCATCGCAGCCGAGTGGCGTACACAGAGTCCCACCTCCTGGACCCGGCTCCTATGACAGACGTCACACTGGTCCAATGCCAGGACCATGGGACGTGTGATGTCCATCATAGGCGCCACTGGATCCAGGAGGCTGGAATGACACTGTGACTGCGCCGGGCACTGGGAGATCCCCGCTCTCTAAGTGTAAATGGGGGGCGGCTCTCCTATCCTGGCTCTGGCTGCCTGGTGCCTGCAGGGCTGTCTGAGTGGTCATGAATGGGATGGGTGCACTCGCACACTACAGGTAAGGCTGAGCTGCAGGAGATTCAAGAGAACAGAGGTCACCTGAAGTCTGATGTGTGCTGATGTGCCGTCAGGTAGGTCAGTGTAGGCGTCAGGTAGGTCAGTGTAGGCGTCAGGTAGGTCAGTGTAGGCGTCAGGTAGGTCAGTGTATGTGTCAGGTAGTATAGTGTATGTGTCAGGTAGGTCGGTGTAGGTGTCAGGTAGGTCGGTGTAGGTGTCAGGTAGGTCAGTGTAATGATCAGGTAGGTTAGTGTAAGGGTGAGGTGGGTCAGTGTAGGGGTCAGGGGGGTTAGTGTAGGGGTCAGTGTAGGGGGCAGGTAGGTCAGTGCAATGGCCAGGTAGGTCAGTTTAGTGGTCAGCATTGATGGGCACTGGTGAGCCAGGCAGCAACCAGCAAGTGAGTCTACCCCTCCATGATGCCGTGCTTGGACTTTAAAATGTGGGAGGGGTTATCAAATTTACTTTTGGGCTGAAGCCCCTGGTCTTTTTCCCCACCTAGCAACACCCTTGGCCAGAACGATGATCTGCCTATGTAAACAAGGCAGATTGCTGTTCTGTCATTAGGTAAGGCACTGATCCTGTGTTCCTGCAGGAACATGGATTAATGCCTTCCCATAGTTCAAGCACCTCCCTTACAGTGAGAAAGCACAAACTAGGCACACATTTTGATCACCCCTGATGTTAACCCGTTCCCAGCCAGTGTCATTAGTACAGTGACAGTGCATATTTTTAGCACTGATCACTGTATTAGTGTCACTGGTACCTAAAAAAAAGGATAGTTAGATAGATTAGATAGATAGATAGATAGATAGATAGATAGATAGATAGATAGATAGATAGATAGATAGATAGATAGATAGATAGATAGATAGATAGAATATTATTAGATCTTTGACCTAACTTATTTATATTATATATTATATTATATATATATTTTTTTTTCAACAGACTTCTCTTCTAGTGAGGAGAAAACGATAAAGGTGTCCATTTAATAAGCTGTGATAAAACCTCAATTTCCTGATGCATCATGCCAGCATACAATGGGTTGTGACTGCACCCCCCACAACCTGATAGGACTGGTTAACTATAAATCAAAGACAGACCCGGCTCACAGCATTCTCTTTTCCTCGTCTGATCAGGACTGATCAGGAGTCGCAAGGTATCTCTTACCGTTTGTCACCCCAGCCATGTTCAGCCTCTCCTGGGTGGAAGGCCTTCCTGTACAGTCTCTAAATGAGCTATATAGTTGGAGCCCCATTCTGGTGGTCTGGGGGGCATATTTCAGCCTCTCCTGGGTGGAAGGCCTTCCTCTACAGTTTCTAAATGAGCTATATGTTTGGAGCCCCATTCTGGTGGTGCAGGCTTGTCAAAGAAAGCTTTCAACAAGCTTTGACGTAAGTGAAAGTGTTTCCCTTTGCTTTCCATATGCTTTTTACTTCTATTCTCTATGTTATGAGCGTTTGCCATTTCCAAGATGGCGGCAGCAGTGCAAGTACACTCTGAGCATGAGAGAGGCAGGAAGTGCGGCCTCTGTGACTAGTTTTCTGGCTAGATCTTTTCCAGGATGGCGATCTGAGCATGCTCAGCACTGATATCATCACTAATGGTAAATGTGAGTTTTAGATGGTTTTATGGCATTTTTGGGCAACAAATGGTGGAGCTCTCTACTCTTGCATGCTGGATGCTTATGTGGTCATTGTTTGCAGGTATGGTTTCCCTTTTTATGGCATTCACATGGGCTCTTCCTATCTCCTTCTCAACTGTGTTGGGCCCAGTTTCCACTAGTGCGACTTGTTACTGCAAAGTCGCATGACAAGTTGTACCCCATGATTTCCAATGAGTACCGTTCATATCTGTGTCCATGGACCTTAAGAATACAAAGGCATTGCTTCAAGCTGTATCAAATTTGTGGCAAAATCATGTGACTTTCAGGTTGCAATATTGGAGACTTAGCCTTATGCTGTTTTTCATTTCAGTCTGCTGCTTTGCACTGTTTCTAGACCATCCATTGGTTTTAAGGTATATCGATTAGGTAAGTAGTGAAGAAAAAGAGAGCCAATATCTATAGTCCTGTAAGGACCACAAGATGGACGGAGCATTCTAAAGGTCAAGACAAGTCACCATCTAAGAACAGACATCCAGGCAATGTTGATTAAGGTCATCATCTCACCCCTCATTATCATTGCTCCCCATTTACAAACATCATAAGTTACCAGCCCTAATAGTCGCTGCATTTGTGGTGGAAAGCCATTGCCTGCCAAGCTAGTTTGTCAAATCTGCCTGGAACAAGCTCTATACAGCCCTGCAAGGACCTCAAGATGGAGGGAGCCTGTTAAAAGCCAGAACAGTCACCATTCAAGCGCTGGCATCCAGGCAACATTGATCAATGTCATCTCAACTCTCATTATTATTGCTCCCCGTTTACAATCACCACAGGTTACCAGCCCTAATGGTTGCTGCATTTGTGGTGCAAAGTCATTGCTTGACAAGCTAACATGTCAGGTCCACTTGGAGTAAAGAAGGGGATGACTAGAAAGTAGCCGCCTTCAATAAAGAATCAGCCAAGAAGTTGATACATGAAGCCTGTACTCCCCAGTCAGTGGCTGAATTGCCTAGCACTTCCAACCAGAGCCAGTAGGTGGTGTCCAAATTGGAAAGCTTGCCATGGGAAGAAAGCGTCAAAGGGGGCCACAAGCTTTGAAGATTGCCCAATAGAGCCTTTTTGCAAGGGCAGCTAAGGATGCAATTGCCTGGGGTGAAGTGGAGGAAACTCTCCACAAGTAGGGATGAGCCGAACACCCCCCGGTTCGCACCAGAACCTGCGAACGGACCGAAAATTTGCACGAACGTTAGAACCCCATTGACGTCTATGGGACTCGAACGTTCAAAATCAAAAGTGCTCATTTTAAAGGCTAATTTGCAGGGTATTGTCCTAAAAAGGGTTTGGGGACCTGGGTCCTGCCCCAGGGGACATGTATCAATGCAAAAAAAGCTTTTAAAAACGGCCGTTTTTTCAGGAGCAGTGATTTTAATAATGCTTAAAGTAAAAAAAAAAGTGAAATATTCCTTTAAATATCGTACCTGGGGGGTGTCTATAGTATGCCTGTAAAGTGGTGCGTGTTTCCCATGTTTGGAACGGTCCCTGCACAAAATGTCATTTTTAAAGAAAAAAATCTCATTGAAAACTGCTTGCGGGTTTAATGTAATGTCGGGTCCTGGCAATATGGATGAAAATCAGTGAGACAAACGGCATGGGTACCCCCCAGTCCATTACCAGGCCCTTTGGGTCTTGTATGGATATTAAGGGGAACCCCGCACCCAAATTAAAATAAGGAAAGATGTGGGGCCACCAGGCCCTATATACTCTGAACAGCAGTATACAGGCGGTGCAAACAACACAGGGACTGTAGGTTTGTTGTTAAGTAGAATCTGTTTGTAATTTTGAACGGGTACATTTTTAACGTGTTTAGCTCCAGCCAAAAAAATTTTTAAGCTTTTTGGAAAACATAGGGAAGGGTTATCACCCCTGTGACATTTGTTTTGCTGTCTGTCCTCCTCTTCAGAAGATTTCACCTCACTTTTTGTCCCAATGACAAATGTTTTTTGAAAATTTGGGGTTTTTTGTGAAACAAGGATTGGAAAGCATCAGTGGAAAGGAGAAATGTTTTTCCCATATTAACTCTTACAGGAGAGAATTTCCCTTCCTAGGGGTAGATTTCATCTCACTTCCTGTTGTCTCCTTCCGTTTGCAAGTAGATTTGTAAGTTAGATTTTGAAAGTAGGGGCCTGCCCTATATACTCAGCAGAAATTTGGGCCTTAGGTGTTGTTGTGGCCACAACACTGTAAGCCCTCACAGGGCCCTGCTGTGAAATATTAGATCAAGAATTGTAATTACATGCCCCTGTTGACCAGGGGCAGAAAAATTGGGCCTTTGGTGCTGGTGGTGGTGCTGGTGCCACAACACTGTAAGTCCTCACTCGCTCTTGGTGTGCGCAGAAATGGGCCCTGCTGTGAAATATTAGATCAAGAATTGTAATTATATGCCCCTGTTGAACAAGGGCAGAAAAATTGGGCCTTTGGTGGTGGTGCTGGTGCCACAACACTGCAACCCCTCACAGATACTCTAGTTGTAATGCAGAAACAAGACCTGCTGCAAAGTATTGCATCAAAAATTGAAATTACACGCCCCTGTTAAACAGGAGCTGAAAAATTGGGCCTTAGGCACTGGTGCTGGTGCCACAACACTGCAACCCCTCACAGATACTCTAGTTGGAACGCAGAAACGAGCCCTGCTGCAAAGTATTGCATCAAAAATTGTAATTACACGCTCCTGTTAAACAGGGGCTGAAAAATTGAGCCTTAGGCACTGGTGGTGGCGCCCAGAACCAAAAATGTTCATACAAGCTATCAGCGTGATCATTGAGGAGGAAGAGGATAATTACTCAGGGATAGTCACTCAGCATCAGCATAGGCAGTCTTTGAAGGGATCTGAGATTTCAAAAAAAATGATTCGGTTACATCAGCATCAGGTGCTTGGTAGCTGGTGGTGATCCAAGACTGATTCATTTTTATGAAGGTCAGTCGATCGACCGAGTCGGTGGACAGACGCACCCTGTGATCGGTTACAAAGCCTCCAGCAGCACTGAATGTGCGCTCCGAAAGAACGCTGGATGCAGGACAGGCCAGTAGCTCAATTGCATACTGTGCAAGCTCTGGCCAGTGATCCATCCTCAAGACCCAGTAACCCAGAGGATTTTCGGTGGGAAAGGTGTCCAAGTCAGATCTTGCCCCTAGGTATTCCTGCACCATGTAAAACAGACGTTGGCGATGGTTGCTGGAACCGATCATACCTTGGGGCTACGGACCAAAAAATTGTCTGAACGCATCGGTCAGACGGCCACCTTCTCCACCGCTCCTTCTTTGACTGACCGAAGCCTCAGCAACAGGTTGTCCAGAAACAGGAGTTTGTGACCTCCCAGTCTCTGGGAACGCGTTGCACAGACCTTTCTGCAAGGCCTCCCGAAGATGTTTCATCCTCTGCTCCCTCTGCGAGGGCAAGATAAGGTCCGCAACCTTACCCTTGTAACGTGGATCAAGGAGGGTTGCCAGCCAGTATTGGTCCTTCTCCTTGATACCACGAATATGAGGATCCTCATGCAGGCTTTGCAGGATCAGGGAGGCCATGCAGCGTAGGTTTGCTGAGGCATTCGGTCCAGAGTCCTCTGGGTCAATAAGGAAGACATGGTCCGCAGCCACCTCCTCCCAGCCACATACAAGTCCATGTGTTTCTTGGGACTGATCCCTTAAAGACTGCTGCTGATGCTGAGTGCCAGGCTCCACCTCCATACTGACACAATCTTCCTCTTCCTCCTCCTCCTCCTCCTCCTCCTCTTCCTGTGTGATCGGCGGGCACGCAGGAACACTGTCTGGATAAAGGGGGCCTTGAGAGCTAAGGAAGTCCATCTCTTCCTGCCTCTGTTCTGCCTCAAGTGCCCTGCCCATTATTTCAAGCAGCGTGTGCTCCAACAGGTGGTCAAGGGGGACAGTGTCACTGATGCATGCACTGTCACTGCTCACCATCCTCGTGGCCTCCTCAAATGGTGACAGGACAGTGCATGCATCCCTGATCATGGCCCACTGGCGTGGGAAAAAAACCAAGCTCCCCTGACCCTGTCCTGGTGCCATATTCGCACAGGTACTCATTGATGGCCCTCTGCTGCGTGTGCAGCCGCTGCAGCATGGCCAACGTTGAGCTCCACTTGGTGGGCATGTCACAGATTAGGCGGTTCTTGGGCAGGTTAAACTCCTTTTGGAGGTCTGCCAGCCGAGCACTGGCATTATAAGACCGGCGGAAATGCACACAGACTTTCCTGGCCTGCCTCAGGACATCCTGTAAGCCCGGGTACCTGCCCAAGAACCGCTGCACCACCAAGTTAAGGACATGAGCCAAACAGGGCACATGGGTCATTTGTCCCTGTCGGAGGGCAGAGAGGAGGTTGGTGCCATTGTCGCAAACCACCATTCCTGCCTTAAGTTGGTGTGGCGTCAACCACCTCTGAACCTGCCCCTGCAGAGCTGACAGAACCTCTGCCCCAGTGTGGCTCCTGTCCCCCAAGCACACCAGCTCAAGCACCGCATGGCATCTTTTGGCCTGTGTACTTGCGTAGCCCCTTGAACGGCTACGGAGCACCACTGGTTCAGAGGAAAAAGCACAGGAAGAGGCCATGGAGGAAGAAGAAGAGGAGGGGGTGGAGGAGAGAGGTGTGTCACAATCATTAGTAGTGGAATTTTGGAGGCGTGGTGGCGGAACAACTTCCAACACTACTGCACCTTGTCTTGCATCCTTCCCAGCTGCCAGCAGAGTCACCCAATGCGCCATGAAACTTAGGTAACGTCCCTGTCCATGCCTGCTGGACCATGAGTCAGCGGTAATATGCACCTTACCGCTGACCGCCCTGTCCAGCGAGGCATGGACATTGCCTTCCACATGCTGGTAGAGAGCTGGAATCGCCTTCCGTGAGAAAAAGTGGCGTTTGGGTACCTGCCACTGAGGAACCGCACATTCCACAAACTCACGGAAGGGGGCAGAGTCTACCAACTGAAAAGGCAGCAGTTGAAGTGCTAGCAATTTTGCCAAGCTAGCATTCAACCGCTGGGCATGTGGATGGCTGGGAGCAAACTTCTTTCGGCGGTGCAGCAGCTGGGGCAGGGAAATTTGCCTGGTACAATCTGACATCGGTGTACCAAAAGCAGATTGCCACAAGTACTTGGCTGTGACACACCTAATTCTACACCTTCATTCCTCTCAGTGCAGGTCTCAGAGAGGACTGAAGGTATAGTGGGGTTGGAGATCTCAGCTGATGAGGAGCAAGGAGAGGTCCTCTTTGTTCTTTGGTGTGGATCTTTTAGATACGCTTGACAACGAACTGCATGGCAGGTCAACATATGTCTGGTCAAGCATGTGGTACCCAAGCGGGAGATGTTTTGGCCACGCGAGATACGCTTGAGACATATGTTGCAAATAGCAGCGGTGCGATCTGATGCACTCGTCTCAAAAAAGGCCCACACCAAAGAACTTTTTGAATAACGTGCAGAGACTGCAGCGCCCTGCACATGTGGAGCTTTGGGGTGTGATGCAGTCAATGTGCTGCCCTTAGGCTGGCCCCTGGAGGGCATCCTGCCTCGTTGGTGATGTGCCGCCTCCTCCTCCTCCTCCTCTCTCCTATCAGGCACCCATGTTGAGTCAGTGACCTCATCATCCCCTCCCTCCTCATCACTGGAGCAAACCTGGCAGTATGCTGCAGCAGGGGGAGCATGACTGCCAGATTGCTGTCCTTCTTGGGCACCCCCGCTGTCCGTGCTCATGTTACTGCCTTCATCGAGCTCAGTATCATCATCAGAGCCTTCCAAACGCTGGGCATCCTCCTGGAGCATGTACCCAACACTGTGGTCAAACAGTTCGAGGGATTCCTCAGGAGGACATGGTGGGGCTAGGGAAGGAGTCACTGATGACATTGAGCCGAGGGAAGAGGCCGCTGCTTTGCCAGACAAAGTACCCTGAGCATGAGTGAGAGAGGATGAGGAGGATGAGGACGGCTTGGTCATCCACTGCCTGTAGTATGAGAACACCACCAACCTTCTACAGGTAGCTTTAGCTGAACACTGTGCAGAGCTCGCAAAAAACTAACTTGTAGCTTTTTTAGCTGCCTGCGGTAGTGATAGGATCAGGAAAACACCACCAACCTTCTACAGGTAGCTTTAGCTGAACACTGTGCAGAGCTCGCAAAAAAATAACTTGTAGGTTTAGCTGAACACTGTGAGGAGGACGCACCACACTAACTTGTAGTTTTAGCTGAACACTGTGAGCAGGACGCACTACACTAACTTGTAGTTTTAGCTGAACACTGTGCAGAGGTCTCACTACACTAACTTGTAGTTTTAGCTGAACACTGTGAGGACGCACTACACTAATTTGTAGTTTTAGCTGAACACTGTGAGGAGGACGCACCACACTAACTTGTAGTTTTAGCTGAACACTGTGAGCAGGACGCACTGCACTAACTTGTAGCTTTAGATGAACACTGTGCAGAGCTCGCAAAAAAATAACTTGTAGGTTTAGCTGAACACTGTGAGGAGGACGCACCACACTAACTTGTAGTTTTAGCTGAACACTGTGAGCAGGACGCACTGCACTAACTTGTAGCTTTAGATGAACACTGTGCAGAGCTCACAAAAAAATAACTTGTAGGTTTAGCTGAACACTGTGAGGAGGACGCACCACACTAACATGTAGTTTTAGCTGAACACTGTGAGCAGGACGCACTGCACTAACTTGTAGCTTTAGATGAACACTGTGCAGAGGTCTCACTACACTAACTTGTAGTTTTAGCTGAACACTGTGAGAGGACGCACTGCACTAACTTGTAGCTTTAGATGAACACTGTGCAGAGGTCTCACTACACTACAGCTGAACACTGTGAGCAGGACGCACTGCACTAACTTGTAGCTTTAGATAAACACTGTGCAGAGGTCTCACTACACTAACTTGTAGTTTTAGCTGAACACTGTGAGCAGGACGCACTGCACTAACTTGTAGCTTTAGATGAACACTGTGCAGAGGTCTCACTACACTAACTTGTAGTTTTAGCTGAGCACTGTGAGGAGAACGCACTGCACTAACTTGTAGCTTTAGATGAACACTGTGCAGAGGTATCACTACACTAACTTGTAGTTTTAGCTGAACACTGAGCAGGACACACTGCACTAACTTGTAGCTTTAGATGAACACTGTGCAGAGCTCGCAAAAAAATAACTTGTAGGTTTAGCTGAACACTGTGAGGAGGACGCACCACACTAACTTGTAGTTTTAGCTGAACACTGTGAGCAGGACGCACTGCACTAACTTGTAGCTTTAGATGAACACTGTGCAGAGCTCACAAAAAAATAACTTGTAGGTTTAGCTGAACACTGTGAGGAGGACGCACCACACTAACATGTAGTTTTAGCTGAACACTGTGAGCAGGACGCACTGCACTAACTTGTAGCTTTAGATGAACACTGTGCAGAGGTCTCACTACACTAACTTGTAGTTTTAGCTGAACACTGTGAGAGGACGCACTGCACTAACTTGTAGCTTTAGATGAACACTGTGCAGAGGTCTCACTACACTACAGCTGAACACTGTGAGCAGGACGCACTGCACTAACTTGTAGCTTTAGATAAACACTGTGCAGAGGTCTCACTACACTAACTTGTAGTTTTAGCTGAACACTGTGAGCAGGACGCACTGCACTAACTTGTAGCTTTAGATGAACACTGTGCAGAGGTCTCACTACACTAACTTGTAGTTTTAGCTGAGCACTGTGAGGAGAACGCACTGCACTAACTTGTAGCTTTAGATGAACACTGTGCAGAGGTATCACTACACTAACTTGTAGTTTTAGCTGAACACTGAGCAGGACGCACTGCACTAACTTGTAGCTTTAGATGAACACTGTGCAGAGCTCGCAAAAAAATAACTTGTAGGTTTAGCTGAACACTGTGAGCAGGACGCACCACACTAACTTGTAGTTTTAGCTGAACACTGTGAGCAGGATGCACTGCACTAACTGTAAATAGTCTAGCTGCCTGACTGTGGTACTAATAGGATCAAAAGAACACCAGCAATTTTCTTCAGGTAGCTGTAAATGTATATATATACACATATACACACACACACACACACAACACCTGGGATGCATATATATACACAATACACTGTAAGTGCAGCTAACTCACTGATTGTCCTGCCTAATCTATCTAACTCAAATGAAATGACACTGTCTCTCTGTCTATCTCTCTTTCAACGCCGGAACACACACTACACAGGGCCGCCGTGCAGGCGGCCTTATATAGTGTGGGGCGTGTTCTAAACCCCCTGAGCTATAATTGGCCAAAGCCACATTGGCTTTGGCCAATTACAGCTCTCTCTACCGACGGCGCTGTGATTGGCCAAGCATGCGGGTCATAGTGAATGCTTGGCCAATCATCAGCCAGCAATGCACTGCAATGCCGCAGTGAATTATGGGCCGTGACGGCCCATAAAGTTCGGAATTCGGCGAACGACCGAGCAGCCAATGTTCGAGTCGAACATGGGTTTGACTCGAACACGAAGCTCATCCCTATTCACAAGGTTAGAAAGTACTTATTCCTTTCACTGAACAACTGAAGGCATTAATCCAGGAAGAATTGAAGGGGTCAGAGAAAAATGCCTGTATAAACAGTCTGTCAAAACTGTATACCCTGAAAAAGCTAAAGCTCAACCTGCAGCAGTCTCCTCCAATGGTGCATGCATCATTAATTTAGCTGGCAAGACATGTCACCTTGCTGTCACATTCAAGGAGGCTCTAATCTGAAAATTAGATCTAGATCTGAAGTGCTCCTACATACTGTAGCATCTGCAGGTGACGGCAGACCAGCAATAACCAGTCCATGTGCTGAGTGAGTCTAATGGGAGTGGTTTCATAATTATCAACCAGCTGCTGCACCTGCAGGACTCTGAGGAAAGTGGCAAGGTCTGCATCCCTTTAGATATGATTTCCTATTGGGAGTATCTTATCAAAAATGATATTTTGTTGCAGTGGATGCCAAAAAACTGACTTGTATGTTGGTGTAGACTTCTCTGAAAATCGGTGAGCTAGTCGTACAAGCAGGAAATTATGTTTCAGGGGGGAGGAGCAATATTTGTACTGTGCCTAGACATCAGTGGAAGGGTAGAATTCTTATGCCCTGTACACATGGTTGGACATTGATCGGACATTCCGACAACAAAATCCATGGATTTTTTCAGACGGATGTTGGCTCAAACTTGTCTTGCATACACACGGTCACACAAAGTTTTCGGAAAATCCGATCGTTCTGAACGCGGTGACGTAAAACACGTACGTCGGGACTATAAACAGGGCAGTAGCCAATAGCTTTCATCTCTTAATTCATTCTGAGCATGCGTGGCACTTTGTGCATCGGGTTTGTGTACACACGATCGGAATTTCCGACAACGGATTTTGTTGTTGGAAAATTTTATAGCAAGCTCTCAAACTTTGTGTGTCTGAAATTCAGATGGAAAATGTGTGATGGAGCACACACACGGTCGGAATTTCCGACAACAAGGTCCTATCACACATTTTCCGTCGGAAAATCCGACCGTGTGTACAGGGCATTAGGCTGTCAGTGGAACTTCCTGTATCAATAATTGCAAATATACCATTTTGGCTTAGTTACATACATAGTTACATAGTTAGTCAGGCCGAAAAAAGACACAAGTCCATCCAGTTCAACCTTAAAAAAATAAATAAAATAAAAAATATTGTACAATCTAATATACCCAATTTTATACCCTCAGTTGATCCAGAGGAAGGCAAAAAAACCCCAGCAGAGCATGCTCCAATTTGCTACAGCAGGGGAAAAAATTCCTTCCTGATCCCCCAAGAGGCAATCGGATTTTCCCTGGATCAACTACCTATGAATGTTCGTACTCAGTTATATTATGTACATTTAGGAAAGTATCCATGCCTTTCTTAAAGCAATCTACTGAGCTGGCCAGAACCACCTCTGGCGGGAGCCTATTCCACATTTTCACAGCTCTTACTGTGAAGAAACCTTTCCTTATTTGGAGATGAAATCTCTTTTCCTCTAGACGTAAAGAGTTTCCCCTGTTTCCTTTGGGTTGACCGTAAAGAGAATAACTCAACACCAAGTTCACTATAAGGACCCCTTATATATTTGAAAATGTTGATCATATCCCCCCTTATTCTCCTCTTCTCAAGAGTGAATAAATTCAGTTCCTCTAATCTTTCCTTATAGCTGAGCTCCTCCATGCCTCTTTCCAGTTTGGTTGCCCTTCTCTGCACTTTCTCCAGTTCCCTGATATCCTTTTTGAGAACCAGTGCCCAAAACTGAACTGCATATTCCAGATGAGGTCTTACTGATGATTTGAACAGGGGCAAAATTATATCTCTCTCTCTAGAGTCCATACCTCTCTTAATACAAGAAAAGACTTTGCTTGCTTTGGAAACTGCAGCTTGGCACTGCATGCTATTATTGAGCTTATGATCTACCAAAACCCCCAGATCCTTCTCCACCACGGATTCCCCCAGTTGTACAAGGAGGCTCTAGCGTCTGACTCTCCTACACTTAAGCATTGAATCACCACTGCTGCTTCCAGTGATGACAGATTTGCTCTCTCATAGACAGTTTTGCCATCCAGCTCCAAGAGACTACTTTTGATGGCATGGAAGTTGAGAGGCGGAAGCTACCAAGTCAAGGGTGCTCAGTGCAGGTAGTGCCTACCTTGTGTCAAACCATAGAGGTCTTCATGAATAAGACTTACCAAAGAATATGGGAAAATTATGCAGATCTTACACAGCAAAAGCCTGGAGTCCTTTATCACCTAAACCAGCCAAGGTTCTACAGTTCTTACAACTGGGGCTGAAAATGGGCCTAGGTTCAAATATGTTTAAAGTTCAGCCTTGTCTGCACTTACAAGGGTACAAGGAGTCCTTAACCCTTTAGTGATGCAATTATTAAAAGGCTTGCATGAGCTTATAGACCTCCCAGGAAACCATTGTTCCCTGTGGAACTTGCTTATGGTTCTCATTTCTATCAAGGCTTCATTTAAATCCTACAGAATTGGCTACATTCTGAAATCTAACCCTGAAGACCATATTTCAGGTTTCTACAACCTCTGTGAAAAAGAGTGTCAGAACTGCAGGCTTTGTGCTCAAGGAGCCTCACTTAACGTTTTACCCAGGACAGAATAGTCCTAAAACTCCAGACTGCTTTTATCCATGGGGTGTCTTTCTCCTTCCATATCAACCAGGAAGTCAATTTACTGTCTTTCTTGGTTGAGTGAGAGAACCACATCCCCTGGATGTTGAGCTAACTCTGGTGACCTGTGTGGCAGCTACCTTTTCATTCAGGAAAGCGGAAATCTGTACTTGGTTCCAGCGTGGCTTAAGGCAGGGTCAGTCAGCATCAACACGTTCAGTCACCTTTTAGACTGTTAAGACAATTAAAAGAGCCTACTCTTCACAGGGCCTTCCTGTTTCGGGGGTCTTAAGAGCACATTCAACTAGGGCAGTGCCAGCTCTGTGGACAGTTCAATGCTGAGTCTCCTGAGGCTATTTGAAAGTCAGCAATATGGTCCTCCCAGGACACCTTCATTACACTTTAATAGGTGAACCCGGCTCACGACAGTAAAATTTGGGAAATTCATGGTGCATACTTATGCTACTGATTACAACATTTTTCTTGCACCCTCCCTTATGCCAGTTAGTTCCCATTGTATGCTGCCATGATGCACCAGGAAAACACAACATTTCTGTAATTTTCCTTTCCTGGTGCATCTTCATGGCAGCATACAGATGCCCACCCAAATGGTGAGAGTTACAGAGAATGCTGTGAGCCAAGTCTGTCTTTGATTTATAGTTTACCAGTCCTTTCAGGTTGTGGGGGGCGGAGTCACAACCCATTGTATGCTGCCATGAAGATGCCCAAGGAAAGGAAAATTATGGAAAGGTGAGTATACAATTTTCCGTTTTCTCATGGTTTATCTTTTCTCCACACATCATGGTGATATTTCAGCACTGCTGGAGAAACGTTTCAGTCTGTTTCAGCCTAGGTTCACACTAATGTGATGCGGGAACCAGCGCGATTCCAGCGCTGGTTCCCCCATCGTTCCTCTTCCGCAGGCAGTTCACATTTGAGCATTTTGTCACTTGAAGCAAAACGCCTGAAGCTTAAAAAAGTGCAGGTGCTTCTTTTTTGGCAGATTACAGGCGTTTTACTGCTATTTTTTTTTTTTTTTACATTGGTGATCTTTTTAACTTTCAAACCGCCTGTACAAAAAACTCATGTAAAATAGCAACGTATTGATGTGAACAGAGCCTTAAGGCAGATTACAGGTTACCTTTTTACCTGTACAAAATCCCTGCAAAATCGCAGTAAAAACATGTGACTTTCTGCTGAAAAAAAATACGCTCAGGTGTGAATGCAGCCTATAACATATTTTTTTTCTTCCAGTAAATACCTTATACAGTCCACTTCTTGTTTTTTGTCTGGTAAAAAGCCTAGGCTTATGACCTCATGCGCAGCTCTCTCTAACTCTTGTGAGTTTGCCAGGAAGGGAGGGGGGATGAGTCATAAGAGGGCAAATGAGAGCTGCGGAGCTGGAGGTGTGCCTCTGTGTGTCTGTGTAAATCCAGGAACAGGCAGCAGCTTCAGCTGCCCACAGTTAAAATGGATGTAGCCAGACTCAGTGGAGGGAGATTTCTGCAGCATATTTGGCAAGTACAGAATCACAGTATATATAAAATAATATGCAAAGTGGTTGGAGGGAAGCTTCAGAATGGCAAAGATGTCTTTATTACAAATTATGTGAGCAGATTGCAGTTCCTCTTTAAGTGTCTGAATTATCATGGTGATATGCCATGATAAGCAGAGGTAAAATGTTACCAAGATATGAGGAGAAAAGGAGTAAAATTTTTTTTAAAAAATAACAAACATAGAGGGAGATGGGCGGAGCCTAGCGGAGCAGACATGCATTGTTAGAGCTCTGCACCGCTGAGGAGAGAAGAGAAGGACAAAGCGGAGCCTGCAGGCTCAAAAGGTATCCATTTGAACCTTTTTGCCCCAGGGAACAAACTGTGAAAGTTTGGGCAGGAAATATGGTACTGGGAGGAAACCGTGGCAGAAATAAAAATCACCTCACAAAGAGCTCACAGGCACTCACTGCAGCTGAAGCAGCTCCAGTCACCTCACAAGATACAGCATCAGGGCGCTCTCACAGACAGAAAATGTCACAGCAAGACTCTCCATTTGAGTCAGATACAGAACAAATCCTCTCACAAACTTCTCCACAAGCCTCCTCAGCATCCCCAGTAATATTATTACAATTTGAAAAGATGCTTCATAAGGCTTTAAAACAAACCTCAGACCAAATAACAAAAAGCCTAACCAAAGAAATAAGAGAGCTGGGAAACCGCACCGCAGCCTTAGAAATAAAAATGGATGAAATTGAAATTACAACCCAAGTAAATATAACAGAATTGGAACAATTAAAAGAAGAAAATGTAATACTTCAAACTAAGCTCGAAGATTACGAAAATAGAGCCAGACGTTCAAACTTGCGCATAAGGGGAATACCTGAAACTGTGACAGACCTGCAATCTACTATTACTGCTCTATTACAAGAACTAAAGCCAGATATCCCTATTGAACGTTTAGAACTGGACAGAGTACACAGAGCCCTCACAGCCAAAAAGAAAGATGGACCCCCACGTGATATAATCACAAAATTTCATTATTACAGAACGAAAGAACAAATACTAATTGCTGCAAGAGAAAAAAAGGAACTTAATTTTCAAGGACACAATTATCAAATTTTTGCTGACCTATCCCAACTTACTATTACTAAAAGACGATCCATGAAACCCCAACTAATGGAACTGCAACGCCACAACATTATGTATCAATGGGGCTTCCCCTTTTCAGTCAGATTTAACTACCAAGGTACAATTTACAGAAGCAGATCAGCAGATGAACTACAACAAACCCTTTTAAAATTAAATCTGACAGAACCCACAAGCAGCAACTCTCCCATACGCAGAAGAATGGCATCATCTTCACCTTCAGGCAGCACTCAGAAAATTTCAGAACAAAATGGGAATCATCATTCTCACAAAAGAGGCCGTTATGCCACATCATCCATGGACCAAGAAGATTCAATGGACTGACATCCTAATTCCTGATATCTCTTCATTTATTATACTAAGAGATGGTTCTCTATAAAAAACCTGTATTTATAACTGAATGTAACTGCATTCTGATAGTCACACACTGTGTGGGATCATGTTACATTCCAGTTATATTTCTTATTACTTCTGATTCATATAGCCTTAGAATATATAAGTGAAATAAGGAAATTCTTGTTCAGTTATATATTATCAGGTAATAACAATAGATTTATTACTTTTTAGGACAAATATGTTCAATAATCCAGAAGTAATGGAAGCTTTTTCTTTCTTTTCTTAAAACAAATATATTATTACCTAACTAGTTCCTAGAATTATGTTTTTGTTTATTCTAATCTGAAGCAATACAACCTCAATTTTATGAGTTAACATATCTAAACAGTTACATATGAAGAAAATATGTAATTGTTTACTCTAAAAGGGTTAAAATCCCAAAATAATTCAAACTATCTTCATCAATACCAAAGTTATTAACAGTACCTTTCTAACTGAATTATTTAGCCTAGGGCAAGACTAACCATATACAACCACCCTGGAATAAATAATTTCAACAAAAACTATATTCTGCACTCCAATTAATGAAACATCATTTTGATGTCTTTTGACATAGCACTTCTCTCCTGTAAGCAGAAGATCCGTGTACCCCCATTAGCCCTCCTCATTCTCCCAACCATATTATGTGGGAGTGTGACAAAGGCACTTATTTCCCTGAGAGAGATATTTATTCTCTTTCACGGGTAAATTGTGATTACTTGCAAAAAAAAAATGTATACAATGTATCATCTAATCTCATATGTTTTTTGTTTACTCTTTACTCCAGAATTCACTGGTTTCTTTTCTATCTATTCATCTCTTCAGTCCACACAGGTTGATCTGCGCAGTCAGCTCTGCATAACAAAAAGTAAGTCAAAACTATTTGATCTGTTGCCATGGCACCACTGAATATACTTTCCCTGAATGTTCAGGGAATAAATGTCCCTCAAAAAAGGACCAAACCCTTCCGTACTTTCCATAACAAGAAGGCTCACATAGTATGCCTCCAAGAAACACACTTCACCAAAGATTCTACTCCAAAATATATTTCTCCTTTTTATCAACAAATTTACACGGCTTCTGCCTGTACCAAGCAAAGGGGAACTCTAATTGCATTTCACCGATCCACACCATTCACCTTATCATCAGAAATTAAAGACCCAGAAGGTAGATACCTGATACTCATGGGTTATATAATGGATACAGCAATCACGGTGATTTCCTACTACGCTCCTAACAAACAACCTACACCATTCCTCTCACATATATTACAAGTGATTAATACACACAAAATAGGAACAGTGATAATGTGTGGGGATTCGAACCAGGTCCTCCTCCCATTTCTAGATAAATCACCTTTTACACCATCCAAAATAACCTCTAGATTACCTTTTTCTCAACTTCTTTCCAAATACAATCTGGTAGATTCGTGGAGAGAAAGTAACCCAATGAAATTCACTTATTTCTCGCACCCTCATCAAACCTTCACCAGAATAGATCATATTTTTCTAACAATAGGAATGATACCAGAAATTATTGCATCAGATATAATTCCGATTCCGTGGTCTGACCATAATGCAGTATACACTACTATAGCCTCAGCCATACCAAAAGCGCATGACCCAACGTGGTACTTACCGGACATAATGCTCAAACACCCACTACATCAGATGGCCATTGAACAAGCTTTAAAGGAATACATATCAATTAATAATACAACAGACATCTCCCCAATAACACTGTGGGAAGCTCATAAGCCTGTCTTGCGTGGTACAATACAAAGACAAATGGCACTATTTAAACGGGAACGCAAAAATCTAGCAAAAAAACTAGAACTCAATTTTAATGCAGCCTACATATAATTTCAAGATAATCCATCTCAGAGTACAAAATCTCATCTGGAAAAATCTAGATTGGAATACGATCTATTTCTCACTGAGTCAGTTGATAAATCCCTCAAACGCTTCAAACACAATTTCTACATGAATACAAACAAACCAGGTACATATTTGGCTCGGGCATTAAATTCAACTAACAAATCTTTCAAACCAATACGTTTGAAATTATCAAAAAATGTTTACACTTGTAATCCAGTTAAAATAGTCCATAAATTTCACTCACATCTCGCAACTTTATACAAGACAAACAATGAATTTAATCCTACAGAGGCTGAATCCTTCTTCTCAAAAATAACCTTACCTGAGTTATCTCAGAATCAAAAAAGCAGTTTGGATGAGCCTATAACTATAGATGAAGTTGCTAACGCCATTCTTTTCGGCAAGAAACACTAATGGCAATTGTTTGTATGATCCCAAAACCCCTTTCTGATGATACTTCCTGTGTGAATTATCGGCCTATCTCTCTGTTAAACCTCGATATTAAATTATTAGCAAAAATAATAGCAAAACTCCTCAATAGCATTATAGGAAAATTAATATATAGAGATCAAGTAGGCTTCATGCCAAATAGACAGGCAGGCGATAATATACGCAGGGCAGTGTTATTGGCACACATTGCTAAAAAACGGAAAATCCCTTTATGTTTTCTATCTCTCGATATTAAGAGGGCATTTGATACAGTATCCTGGCAATATATGCAATATTCATTACAAAAATGGGGTTTTGGACCCCACTTTTTAACATGGATCAAAGCATTATATAATAAACCCAAAGCCTATATAAAATATGCTGGATACAAATCTGAAGCCTTTAATATCGAAAGAGGTACCCAACAGGGTTGCCCATTATCTCCCTTATTATTTGCCCTTATACTCGAACCCATGGCCCAATACATCAGAACAAACCAAACTATAACTGGCATTGAAGTAGGAGGTATTACACACAAATTATGTATATTTGCAGACGATATATTACTTTTTCTATCATCACCACAGGTCTCTGGTCCTAACTTAATACCAGCTCTTGATGGATTTGCAGCCCTATCCGGCCTTATGATTAATCCTAAGAAATGCCTAGTGCTTAATATTTCACTCACAAACATGGAATTGATCCTGGCTAGGGCTGCACTCCCATTCACATGGGCAGAAAAATCAATCCCATATCTTGGAATTCATTTAACAGCATCTCATTCTGACTTATTCTCAACCAATTATCCTCCTGTATTAAGACAGATCACAAATCTAATAAAACAATGGTCGCAACTTCCTTTATCCTGGATAGGGAAGATTAATGCAATCAAAATGACTATTCTACCCAAATTGCTTTATCTATTCAGAGTCCTCCCTATTCCAATTCCTTCCTATTTTTTGAGAATAGTACAAAAAAGAGCAACTTCGTTTATATGGGGCTCTTCTAAACCACGTATACCTATACACACACTACATCTTCCCAAAAATAAAGGAGGCCTGGGATACCCTAATTTTACTAACTACTACAGAGCAGCACATTTGGCCAGTCTGTCCAAATACCATGCAAAACAGGAAATCCCATTATGGGTATTTATAGAGGCTTCAGAAAATGACCCTCTATTAATATCAAATTTATTATGGCTTGATTCTAAAGACCGCTTTAAAATTCATAATCCCATAATTAAACACTTCTTATCTCTCTGGGATAAACTAAAAACCAAATATCAGTTACAATCTCCACACAATCCTCTTTCTTTTATCAGAAATCCGGCCTTTTATCCGGCATGGATCTACCCAAATTCTTTTAAAGCTTGGACAACATCAGGCATTCAGACACTAAATGACTTCATAGCATCTAAATCATTCCTTTCATTCCCATCACTTAGAGAAAAATATGATCTACCAAACTCTGAGATATTTAGATATCTCCAAATCAAAAATTTCTATACACCATTCCTAAAGGGGGATACACCATTATCCCAATTATCCATTTTTGAATCAATCTGTACGAAAGATCCATTTGCTAAAGGTACAATTTCATCACTTTATAATCAATTATATGGAGTAGCAAATCTTAATAGACCCTCTTACGTTCAGAGGTGGGAGGAGGACCTGGGACGAACTTTAGAAGACACGGACTGGTCTAACATATGGCTCACATCTAAGTCATCTTCACCCAACATCTTAGCACTGGAGACAAATTATAAAGTCCTAACTCGCTGGTACCTTGTACCCGCTAGAGTGGCAAAATATTCACCTAATACCTCAGCTCTTTGTTTTCGAGGATGCCCAGAAATAGGCACATATTTACACATATGGTGGACGTGCCCAGTAATCCAAACCTTCTGGAAGGAAGTCTTCGTGATTGCATCTAAAATATTTAAAAAAATAATACAACCAGATCCATATTTAACTTTACTTAATCTAAAACCGGAATGGTTAACACTCTCTCAATTCAAACTTATGATCCAACTAATAACGGCTGCAAAACAAACAGTGGCCAAGGCATGGAAATCTCCTACATTGGTACTAGCAGAAACAATTCACAGAATGAATAATACAATGTCCCATGCTAAGATGGTAGCCATCGATCAAAATCAAATTCCAAAATTTGAAAAACTTTGGCATCCTTGGATAAAACAACAGTTCCTGTCAAACTTCAATGACTCTGTCCTGTTGCCATGGTAACAGATTAAATGACTTACAGAGACACCCATTCTAAGGCTTCAAAGAGAACTAAAAAGAATAATAAACTGACGAGCGGGACAACCTTGTGGACCATACCTCTACCTTTCCACCCTTTTTCTTCTTTCTCTTTCCTTTTCTCCACCTTATAATTAAAGCTCATTATCAGAATTTATTTGACCTATATACACTCTACTTGTAAACAATATGTATAGTAGGTATAAATCATTTAAATACCTACAAAAGTAACTAAGGAAATGATATATATCTTTAATTTAGGTTTACGTGAACCCAATGTTTAATATTTGAAATTTCATGATATTTACCTATATAAACCCTACTGTAAAACAATGAGCTTACTTTATAGATCCTTGTAAATTTACTTTATGTATCTTTATAACATTGTATACTCAATAAACTTCTTTTGACAAGGAAAAATAACAAACATGTTATACTTAGCTGTTCTGTGCAATAGTTTTGCACAGTGTAGCCCTTATCCTCATCTCTCCCGACGGTGCTCTTGGGTCCTCTTATCCATGTGTCATCATAGGAAGTCGCTTCCTATGTTGGCACACATGTGGGCTCGATCCTTTGGGTTGAGGATATGTGTGTCTGTTGACACACACACACAGCGCTGCTTGGCATCACCTCCCACTCCCTCCTCACAGGAATTGATTAAGAGCAATGAGAGCCAATGTTTCCCGCTACTGCCTCAGACCCTGTGAGGAGAAAGAGCAGCTCTGCTGCCGACCTGCACAGCGTTGGATCGAGATCATCTTAGGTAAGTATTTGAGATGGAGGATAGGGTTGCCACCTGTCCAGGATTCACCCGGACAGTTCAGGTTTGGAATCATGTGTCTGGGTTTCAGACTGCCTGAAACCCGGACACATTATTCAGACCGGACTATGGCTTCCCAGCAGGGTTGCTGGCTGCAGTTGTCTAAGCTGAGAGTGTCTGTTACACTATTTCACACTGCCCAAAGCCAGCACTAACAACACCCCAAACACACACACAGACGGGAGAGGAGAGAGGACTCAATCTGTACCTCTTCCTCCCGCCCCTATCCCTCTTTGTCTGCCCACACTCCAATTCCTGGCGCTGTGCCTCAGAAAAGGAAATTTGTCGGGCAGCCTCAGATACATCTGGATGAGAGGTGCTGACTGTCAAAGGGTGAGTGAGCGCACCATCCATCCCTGTCTGACTGAAGACTCCTCCTTCTCTCTCCTGCCTCTGAGTACGTGCACTAAGGCAAATCAAGGTTCTCAGAGGGGGTTTACATCAGAGTTCCCCTTTACACCAGAGGCCACAGTGTTTTCCCCTTACATAAGTCTTCTTCGTACATCAGAGTTCTCAGTGCCCCCCCTTAAATCATGGTTTCCAGAGCATCGCTTATGTTGGAGGCCCCAGAGTTCTCCCTTACATCAGAGTCTGCAGAGTCCCCCCTTATAGTGAAATGGAACTCTGCGAGTTCAGATGTAAAAGGGGGAACTCTGTGGATTCTGATGTAAAGGGGGACTCTTGTTATTAACTTCATATGATTAGAAATGTTATTTAATAGCAAAATATATGTATAGTTTATACTATTAAAAAAATTGCTGTGCGCCGCTAAAGTGTTCGTGTTTGACTTGAAGAAAAGGTGGCAACCCTAATGGAGGAGGGGAGGTGAGGGGGGAGCTGAATATGAAAGATTTTTTGCATTAAGAAAAAAAAACTTTTTGCTATTATAGATGGGTTCTTCTGCTGCCAGCTATATGTAATCCCCTGCTTGGCTGCTGTATACAGAGAGAGGAAAGCAGTGCTGTGACGGTGTGTGTGTTGTCTGCTTACTTTCTGCTCTCCCCCTTCCCTCCTGGCAGTGCTGTGTGGCTCCAATTAGAGGGCAGGAGAGAGAGAGAACCAAAGGGAGCATCAGTAAGGACTCGCTGTGCAGGAGCTATGGATGGGAACTGTAGTTCTTAAAAGGACGCTGTACAATGCTTGTTAATGGAGACTGGCAGACTGTGGACCTTCATTTGCACAAATCTTTGCACCTTGCAGGAAGAGAAGCTTCACTGTTTTCCTGGGCAAACTTGTCTTAATTGGGGCAGTCCAGGGAAGAAGGCGCTGAGGACAAATCTGTGAGGGTCCCCACATTTGAGGGACTGGAGCCTTTTGAAAGGAGATAAGAGGACCTGTTTCTGTGTCTGTTCTCCCACATGAGGAAGAGGGGACAGACCTGCACCTAGGCCTGCTGGAGTTGGAGGGAGAGGGAGAAACTCTCTCTGACTGTCTGTATCTTCAGGGTCCAAGCTGAGAGACTGTAGCTTGTGTGAGGATTCAGGGCCTAATTTATGGGAACTGCTGATCGCTAAGCCATTGAGTTAGCCAACTGCCAGGAAGTGGTGAGCTCGACTCTATATCCCAAATGCCAACCACACTTTGTTAGCCTAAACAGAGACTGCCCCTACTTAACAGCTTAGCCTCTGTTATCTACTAACACTCTTAAAGGGATAGTGCACCATCTAAAGAAGGGCCCCACCAAAAGCTAGCCAATGTTGAATGCCAGGTACTTTCAGACACATTTAGGGGTACCCCATTGACTAGAGATGCAAACACCCACATGCTCTGGGGGTTGCATGCAGAACATGTGTATAAGGACCCTTTTATCTTTTTGTTAGTTATTTAATAGCACTACAGAGACTCTAGCTGCACCTGTTGTAGTTCAATTTAATGTTGCTATAGCCTTTGAGTGCCAGCTAGTGGGTCATTGACCATAGTGCCTTCATGTCGATATAATTGTTTACTGATTTATAACATGGTGCTTTGAGTTGCCATAATGTATTATATTGATTTACCGCTAAGCTATTTGTGGCTTTTTTTCTGAGTATTGTAAAAGAGAGGTAGACTGCTAGACCATAAGTCCACAGCTGTAGATGGCATTAGTAGTGCATCAGTGAGGACTGAACAGTTTTAAGAATCGTGGCACAACAGAGCACCCATAATTACCAGCGTCTCCTGCGGGGATAAGCACTACACTTTTACAACCACTTTAAGGATGCACACAGGCATCCATGGAAGGAAACCTACAATCCTGATAGTAAGGGTCATAGGTTAGTCAAGTCATATAGGTCAATTAAACATTTAAAAAAACTTAGATAACCCTATACCGCACGGTTTAGGAGATATCCCCTGTATCTGCATGTGCTGACGTCATTGGCACTGAAGCAATGGCACGTATGCGCCGTTTGCTTCAGTGAGTGTGCCGTTACTGGCGGCTCCCGCACGCATGCGTGGAAGTGACATCATCTTGGCTCTGGCCAATCACAGCGCCGGAGCTGCGATACCCGGAAGTAACTCGGGGGAAAATTGTTGCCGGCCAGTGCTGTGTATGGGCACCGCAACGGGGGCTTTGCTCTCAGGTGAGTATTACATAATGAGCTAGTATGCTATGCATACTAGCTCATTATGACTTTGTTTTGCAGGTCTTTTTTTTTTTTTTCATGTGGGTTTACAACCACTTTAAGGTTAGCCTAAATTACAAACAAAAAAATCAGCACAAGGAACATAACTTACCTTTTACTATACATTACATTTATGTCCCTTTTGCTAATTCCTCTCAGTTTGGGAGAAATGTCCATCTTTGCTACCACCCCAACTGTCCATCATTCCCCCACCCCCACATCACCCCAGTCCCCACTGATGTAATTTACTGTCGCGGCAGGGTTTATTGCAACTGAGGGGCTGTCAGGGGCACTTATCAAGAGAGATTGACTTTGTCCACCCTTTTTACCTTCCTGTGCCATCAGTCGCCTGCCCTTTGCCCCTTTAGAGTTCATGTATCATTTATAAAAGCTGTGAAAGGGTGGGCATAGACAAACTCTCTTGTTGAGAGCCCCTGACAGCCTCTCAGTTCTAATTACCCTTGCTGCACCAGAAGATTACAGCAGCAAAGGGAGAGGTGGGGGGGGGGGTTAAGGAATGACAAAAATTCTAAAACAAGAAGAATAAGCACAAAGGACACATTATACTAAATGAAGGTTATGTTGCTTGTGCTGATTTTTTTTGTAATTTAGGCTAAACTTAGAATTTAACCTTTAATGTCTAATTGTGGTCTATTGTTCACACTACAATGCTAAACTGAATTGCATTGCACAAAAATGCAGCATATCTGCATTTTTATGCAGCATAACTCACCTCACCTCATGAGTGCATAGAGTTGATTGAAGTATTATTTTGTGACACTTCAATAAATGTAAAAATTTAAAAGTTAACTTTCCTATAGATTTTACATTTTGTTCTGCATGCTATTTCCACCTGCTAATTCAGACCTGATGCTGCTGAACAATAAAATATATATATATATCATGGAGCAAAGTCTCTGGCCTTGTCCAGTCTAATGAGAATTTTCCAAGCCAGATAGCTGACATCCTTCTGTATGTGGTGGTTTGTGAGGCATAGTGGGTGCAAGGTGGACAAAGTTATTGGGCGCCAGACACTTCTTGGATGTAAAAGAGGTTTTTATTTCTCTTAACAGTCCTTTTGGTATTTGTGAGGGAAAGAGGGTTAGGGCCAAGACACCCTTAGTTGCTAATTCAAGTGGCAGACTCTTAGACTTCAATAAGAGAACAGCCATGCAGGGAAAGGCCCCAGAAAGAAGCCACATCTGCACTTGCAGGAATGCTGTCTCCTATGGTAACAGTCTTTAACAGTTCCTAACTCAAACGTAACAGTGCTTTCAGCTCCACTACAACTGCCTCTTGTAGTTCTTCAACACTGGGCTCCCGGTCTCTCACTAGACCCTCTGTTTCGCTGACTCTGAATCCCTTGAGCTCCTCCAAGGTTTTCGGTACTATCTCCCTCAAGCGTCACCCCTGCTTCTCTGCTGGGTCCCTAGCTTGGCACTACAGATACTTCTCAAGCTTCACCCCTGCTAATCGGCGAGGTCCCTGACTTGATCACCGCCTGAAGTTTCCCGATTCTCCACCATGCCCTTTTGAAAATGTGGTAAAGGTGGTTGGTCCCATTGTGGCAACAGCTTCTCTTCTACCTCCGACCACTGACAGGTTCTCCGGGCCGGCAGAACCGTCACTTCTGGTTGGACTGCAAGCCACAATCCCAACCCTGCGGTGCTCTCTTTACTTCTGGATAGGCCCACGCACAGCCTAGCAGCCAGATGCCCCGGGATAGGCCCAATCTCCAGCCTAGCGAACATCACACGTCCACCCAGACAGCTATCCAGGTGGCACAGATCACCTGACCTCACTCGAATAAATAAGTTCTCTCAGCAGGCCAAGGGTTTCAAGAAAACCCCTGCCGATTGGCTGAGATACCCCATATACTCATAACCTGACCTTGGGTTGCTCTTCTCATATCTAGTACCACCAAGTACCCAGCCACCTAGTGGTAGAAAAGTGCAACAAGGCCAAACTTGGGGAGAAATCAATAGACTAAACCCCAGGGTGCTACAATCAGATGTCGCAGACAAAGCTATTTAGAAAAGCCTTTTATCAAGTTGTAATGAATCAGAATGGGGTGATGCTCCTGTATTTAAAATGGTTGTAAAATCAGAAGGTTTTTTATCTTAATGAATTCTATGCATTAAGATAAAAAGCCTTCTGTGTGCAGCAGCCACCCTCAGCCCCCCTAATACTTATCTGAGACCCATCTTGCTCCAGCGATGTTGCAGGTGTGTCTCGGCTGCCCGAGACACTGCCACCTCATTGGCTGAGATGGCAGCACAGCAACATTGGCTCCCGCTGCTGTCAATCAAATTCAGTGAGCCAATGAGGAGAGAGAGGGGGCAGGGCTGGGCCACGGCTCCGTGTCTGAATGGACACAGGGAGCTGCAGCTCGGAAACAACACGCAAATATGTCTCCTGCGCTGTGTGGTAGGCCTTGGTACAGTGTTATGCCACTGCCAATGTGGATAATGCACACCTCGCTGCCTTATACAGACTAGGGAGGTCCAAAGTGCTAAAACAAAACTAAAATAGGAGAGTGGCCTAGCATATTAGCCTCAATAAAAGGTATTTATTGATTAACAGTAGGTATCGTGCTCACAAGAAAAACTTGAATAAAAGCACTTCAAATCATTCCTCTAACAGAATCCATGTGAAGCTGTCCCCAACTCCTCTTAATCAGAGCCTAAAAAACATGACTATTTGCCTTGCTTATATGTCATGTATTGGACTGATGGGGGCAGTCCAGGGGGTGTGGCCCACACTCCCTGGTGGGTGTGGACAAAACCCACATCAATCACAGCACACCACATCGGAATTCACCACAAAGTAAAATTAAATGCATATAAAAACGTGTATAAGCAAGATGATCAAAAAACTAACTAAAACCGTAAAAATAATAATACTGTATTTATTGGCATATGACATGCACTTTTTCACCCTGAAAATTGGGTGCAAATAGCGCGTGCGTGTTATACGCCAAGACTTCAAATTTAGCTGCCTCGGAGAGGACAAGGAGGGGGTGGGACAAGCGCCGTCAGATTACATACAGTGAGAATCTCCCATTAACTTGGCGGCCTCTGTAATAGTAAGTCCCGTCTCCTGGACCGCCGTTGGACCACTGTTCTTTCTATTGTAGGAGATTCTCACTGTATGTAATCTGTAGGCGCTAGTCCCGCCCCCTCCCTGTCCCCTCTAGGCTGCAGATGGGCATCGATCAGGCTGCACTGATGGCAACGGTGAGGCTGCTGCATTGATGGCAACGGTGAGGCTGCTGCATTGATGGCAACGGTGGGGCTGCTGCATTGATGGCAACGGTGGGGCTGCTGCATTGATGGCAACGGTGGGGCTGCTGCATTGATGGCAACGGTGGGGCTGCTGCATTGATGGCAACGGTGGGGCTGCTGCATTGATGGCAACGGTGGGGCTGCTGCATTGATGGCAACGGTGGGGCTGCTGCATTGATGGCAACGGTGGGGCTGCTGCATTGATGGCAACGGTGAGACTGCAGATGGGTATTGATCAGGCTCCATTGATGGCACTTGTGAGGCAGCAGATGGGCATTGATCAGGCTGCATTGATGGCAATGGTGAGGCTGCAGATGGGCACTGACCTTTATTTTGCTTCAAAGTTCCTTATTTAAAGTTTAAGTTTTTTTTTCCTGAAACTTCCCTCTTAAAATGAATCTGCATGTTATACGCCAATAAATACGGTAAGTATAATAACAGTAATAAAAGCAGAGATAGTAGCAGCAATAATAAGCTATAATAAGCTATATGGTTGCACAGCAAACAAGACCAATGTGGTCAGTACCTATATGGCATAAAGGGATACACAACAGGTATGTCAATACACTGTGTGCAAACTAATGTTCACACACTGTGCCACAGGAGAGTCCCTAATACCAGTGCTTCAAAAGAGAAAGAAAATGGAAAATTGAATACTTACCTTTCCGTAATTTTCCTTTCCTGGTGCCTGCCCATGGCAGCATACCCATGGTTGGTTGCTCCGCCCCCTACCAACCCACAGGACCATTTTAATTCTATAAAAAAGAGTTCCTCCCCTTAGTCAGTTATCTTGTAACTAGATCTCATAACGCTAAGGATCATTGAAGGGAGGGTGTATGCTGCCATGGACAGGCACCAGGAAAGGAAAATTACGGAAAGGTAAGTATTCAATTTTCTGTTTTCCTGGTGCCTCCCATGTCAGCATACCCATGGTAAATAACTCGCTTACAGGGAGGGTACTGCAATAAAGCAATTTAATTAAACAAAAAAGCTACAGATGACTGCAAAGTCCTTTCCCCAAACTCTCGGGAAGTAAGGACTGCTGGGTCCACACTATAGTGGGACATGAACGTGCTGAAGGACGACCAGCTGGCCGCTCGACAAATTGTCTCAGGGGAGACCCGCGCCAAAGCTGCCCAGGAGGAGGCTATTCCACGCGTTGAGTGCGCATTGACCGCATCTGGAACTGGGAAACCACTAGCCCGATATGCTCTTTGGATTAACCTTACAATCCAGCTTGCCAAGGTCGTCTTAGATGCTGCCATTCCCTTCCTGGCACCCTTGGGGATGACAAATAGCCGTTGATCTTTCCTGAATTGCTGCGTCAAATTTAGGTAGTGACTTAGGGATCTGGCTATATACAACTCGTGCAGTTTTGAGGAGGCTGGATCCTCCCCGAATGCTGGAAGAACCCACTCTTGGTTCAGATGGAAGACTGAAGGTACTTTAGGGATGAACTGATGAATAGGTTGCAACACCACCCTGTCCAGGAAGAAGGTAATGTAGGGTTCTTGTGACCCTAATGCTTGGATCTCTGATACCCTGCGACCCGAAGTGATGGCGACTAGAAAGACTGCCTTCATCTTGATAGCTGGCCCTGTAATGAATCCCAGGCTCTCCATTTATGCTGAGAGCGCTTTGGGAGTACCAAGATGGCCGCCAACAGCTTCAGTTTGCTACTGGGCATGCGCCGTACTGTCAAATGACATCACGCTGTGACTCCGCCCCCCCGCTGAGTAAAACAGAGCCGATCGGCGCGCGTGAAGCGCCGCACACTGCTACAGGAGGAGGGGGGGACATAATCCATGGAGGGACGCTGCAATGCAAGTAACAGCCTGCTCACATACAGATAAGAGACATACCATCAGGGAAGAGCATAGAGGAGAGGCTAAGCTCCTGTTAATCTTCCAATATGGCCCAAAAAAAGATCCACAGAAAAAAACAGCCTCCCATACTTATCTGGCGCCTTTAGCAGCCCAAGCGATGGGACTCCATACTGCAGGAGAGCATGAACCTGCAACGGTTACACCATCAAGCGGTGAGGTAAGGCTGATAATGATCCTGCTGGCATGAGGACAAAGTAAAGAATACTGACTAAGGGGAGGAACTCTTTTTTATAGAGTTAAAATGGTCCTGTGGGTTGGTAGGGGGCGGAGCAACCAACCATGGGTATGCTGACATGGGAGGCACCAGGAAAATACATAAAATACATAAAATACATAAAGTTCCAACAATGAGGATGTATGGATGAGGTAGCATGGTGATAGAGCATGTTAAACTGAACTTCCCAACCCATGGTAATAATGCCTTCCACCCACGATATTCCAACTGAATGGGTGTATGAGTCCGTTCCCAATATAGAGGCTGCGGTGCATAGGTATTCAAAGATTAGTAAGTACCGATTTCGTTATGATCTGGTAACAGTAACCACTATGGGTGCTGTCTTGAATCCTCTGGAACGCACGCCCGCGCTACAAATAGGAAGTGCCACGGTGACCTGCGTTCCAGGCCAGACCAGCATGTGCCCACATGATTCGCGGAAGCCTCGATCACGTGACCCGCAGTGCTCCGCCTGTGTACTGACATGATGTAAGCTGAATCATTAGGCACAGGGGGGTGGTCACTTCGCAGTGCAAACATCTTAAAGTTAATTGATGTATCGCACAATCCGTAAGGTAGTGGTAGGAGTAAATAGGTTATAGAATACTCCTATACTGTGTGGATGGCTAATTTGTCTTTTCTATTGTGACTCATACTCTGGATGTCTTATTAGTGAAATTGTGCTCAGACACAATGTGTGTGTGCGCATAATATTATTATTATTATTATTATACAGGATTTATATAGCGCCGACAGTTTACGCAGCGCTTTACAACATTAGGGCAGACAGTACAAGTACAATACAATTCAATACAGGAGGAATCAGAGGGCCCTGCTCATTAGAGCTTACAATCTAGGAGGGAGGGTCAAGTGATACAAAAGGGTAATAGCTGTGGGGGATGAGCTAATGGAGAAAATAGTGCAGTTGTTAGATGGAGGCAGGATAGGCTTCTCTGAAGAGGAAAGTTTCCAAGGATCGCCTAAAAGTGGATAAAGTTGGAGACAGTCTGACAGATTGGGGTAGAGAATTCCAGAGGATGGGTGAGGCTCGGGAGAGGCGGATATGGTAGGAGGTGATGAGGGAGCTAGAGAGCAGGAGGTCTTGGGAGGAACGGAGATGGCGATTAGGTTGGTATTTTGAGACTAGGTTAGTGATGTAGCTGGGGGCAGAGTTGTGGATGGCTTTGTAACTTATTGTTAGTATTTTGAATTTAATTCGTTGGGTGAGTGGTAGCCAATGGAGGGATTGGCAGAGAGGGGTAGCAGACACTGAGCGGTTTGTAAGGTGGATGAGTCTGGCAGCAGCATTCATGATGGACTGAAGGGGGGATAGTCTGTTTAAAGGTAAGCCAATGAGGAGTGAGTTGCAGTAGTCAAGGCGAGAGATAACCAGGGAGTGAATCAGGAGCTTTGTGGTTTCATTGGTTAGAAAGGGACGTAGTTTAGAGATGTTGCGGAGGTTGAGGCGGCAAGCTTTGGAAAGTGATTGGATGTGGGGCTGAAAGGAGAGTTCAGAATCCAGGATAACACCTAGTACCCTGACATGTGGGGACGGGTGGATGGTTTTGCCATTTCTCTTGACAGAGAAGTCGGGGGAAGAGGAACGTGGGGGAGGAAATATTATAAGCTCGGTTTTGGACAAGTTGAGTTTGAGGAAGTGGTGTGACATCCATACAGATATGTCGGTTAGTAAGTTAGTGATGCGTGAGGAGACTGATGGAGTGAGTTGAGGGGTGGAGAGATAGATTTGTGTGTCATCAGCATAGAAATGATATTGAAAGCCGTGAGAGGCTATCAACTGACCCAGGGAAGAGGTGTAGATTGAAAATAAAAGAGGTCCAAGAACAGAACCTTGGGGGACCCTGACAGAGAAGGGAAGAGGAGTGGAGGAAGTAGAATTGTAAGTGACACTGAAGGTGCATTGGGATAGGTAGGATGAGAGCCACTGAAGAGCGCAGTCACGGAGACCGAGGGAGTAAAGTTTTTTGAGGAGGAGGGGGTGGTCAACCATGTCAAAGGCAGCTGAAAGATCCAGAAGTAGGAGTACAGAATAGTGTCCATTGGTTTTTGCAGTTAGTAGGTCATTTGTGAGTTTTAAAAGAGCAGTTTCTGTGGAGTGTTGAGGGCGAAATCCAGATTGAAGGGGATCAAGAAAGTTGTTTTTAATGAGGTGGTCACTCAGTTGGTTGTAAACCAGGCGTTCAAGGAGTTTAGAGGAAAAGGGGAGCAAGGAGATTGGGCGTAGGTTGTTAAGATTGGTAGGGTCCAAGGACGGCTTTTTGAGTATGGGGGTGACCAGTGCATGTTTTAGAGCATCGGGGAAGATGCCAGAGGTGAGGGAGAGATTGAAGATGTGGGTTAGAGAGTGTAGGATGGGGTCAGAGGGTGACCGTAGCATTTGAGAGGGAATAGGGTCCAGGGTACAGGTGGTTAGGTGGGCGATAGAAAGGAGTTTAGCAACTTCATCTGTAGTAGTAGATTTGAATAGGGGGAGTGTCAGTTGTATCTGTTGACATGGGGTCTTAGCTAGGGGAGATACCTGTAGAATAGAGATTTCATCACGGATTGTATCAATCTTGTTTTTGAAGTGATTAGCGATTTCCTGGGCAGTGAGTAAGTCAGTGGGTGGAGGCGGTGGAGGACAAAGTAGAGAGTTGAAGGTAGAGAAGAGTTTACGGGGATTGGATGAGAAAGTGTTAATAAGAGTTGTAAAATAGGTTTGCTTGGCAGTGTGGAGGAAAGAATAGTATATTTAGAGGGCAGATTTGTATTGGTTGAAGTCTTTGAGAGACTTAGTCTTGTGCCACAGACGCTCAAGAGCGCGACTACGTTTTTTGAGAATTTTAGTGTCATCTGTTTGCCAGGGTTGTAGGGGTCGAGGCCTGATTCTGCGTGTAGTGAGGGGAGCGAGCTTATCCAGGGTGGAGGACAGAGATTTATTGTAGATGGACATGGCTTGGTTGGGGCAGGACAGGGGAGAGATTTTGTCATAGAGGTGGTCAGTAGCAGAATAGAGGAGACAGGAGTTGAAGTTGCGAAAGTTTCTACGGGTGATGGTTAGGCGATTGGAGGGAAAGGTGGTGGAAGACAGGGGGAGAGAGAAACTAATAAGGTGGTGGTCGGAGAGAGAGGAAAAGGATTGTTTGAGAAGTTGCATGGAGTGCATAGGTAGGAGAATACAAGGTCAAGGGTGTTGCCATCAGAGTGAGTAGAAGCCTGTACCCATTGCTTCAGGTCAAATGAAGAGGTTAGACTAAGAAGTTTAGAAGTAGCAGGAGTGTTTGTATTAGCAGGGATGTTGAAATCACCGAGAAGGATTGTGGGAATATCCGAAGAGAGAAAGCAGGGTAGCCAGGCAGAAAACTCATCAAGGAAAGTCGATAATGTTCCAGGGGGCCGGTAGATCACAGCAATTCTTAGGGAAGTTGGAGAGAATAGACGTATACAGTGGGCTTCAAATGATGAGAGGGAAAAAGAGGGAGGAGGGTGAATAACCTGGAAGGTGCTCTGGGGGGATAGGAGGAATCCCACTCCACCTCCCTTGCGTCCATTAGGCCTAGGGGAGTGAGTCCAGTGAAGGCCACCCTGGGAGAGGGAAGCAGGAGAAGGGGTGTCATATTCGTGGAGCCAGGTTTCGGTGAGAGCAAGTAGATTAAAGGAATTAGTGACAAAGAGGTCATGAACAGTAGTGAGTTTGTTGCAGACAGAGCGGGCGTTCCAGAGGGCACAGGAGAGAGGGAGGCTGGCGTTGGGAAGAAGAGGAATGGAGACTAAATTGTGTAGATTGCGACTACTGCCAGAGGGTGTAGGGTGATGGTGATGGGTGTGTTGGGCACAGTTAAATAAGGGAGGCCCAGGGTTTGGGGAAATATCTCCAGCGATTAGGAGAAGCAGAAGAGTGAGGGAGGTAATATGAGAATATGATTTGTATGAGGGGACATGTTTTAGTATCCTGGGGGGTATGTTAGCAAGTGGGCTTAGAGTTAGAAAGAGGTGATGAGTGCAGTAGTAGGGGGAGGGGAGAAGTGAGGGTGATATGTACAGATTGTGTGGTGGAGCAGAGGGATGTAGAGAAGAGAGCTTGAGGAGAGAGGCTGCAATTGTGAAGAGGAGGAGAGGTAAAGAGAGCATGTTTCAGAGAAGGTGAGATAATATGAAAATGAGATCACCAGCAATCTGCTATGGTTAGCTTTGCGCAAATCGCTGAAGTGCAAGAGCAGAAGTGTCACTTTTTTTCAGAACCCCACTTCTTTGGAAGAACCCCCTGTATGTGCAGCCCCCTGTATGTGCTCCCCCGTAAAGAAGGCCTTGTTATATACTGTGTTGGGTGTGGATGGAATCTGGCAATTAATCAATTAGGAGGGCATATTAGGAACACAGCAAGCAGGGCATAACTTTCACACCACAATCAAACTGCAAGGGGACTAAAAGGCCAAAATTGTAAAGATAAGGAAACCCATAATTTAGGTAAGACTTAATGGCTAAATAAACATTGAAATAATGTGAGCATGGCTACAGATGGAGTTGAGACAGCGGTGACAAACAGATTTACCAAAAATGTATATAAGCGGTCAGTCAATTTTCAGTTTGCAGGACATGGGAATATAAACGCAGATTACCAAAAATGTATATAAGCGGTCAGTCAATTTTCAGTTTGCAGGACATGGGAATATAAACGCAGATTACCTGTGAAGAGAGAAGAAAATGTTCAGATGAATGCTGCAAGAGCAGAAGTGTCACTTTTTTTCAGAACCCCACTTCTTTGGAAGAATCCCCTGTATGTGCAGCCCCCTGTATGATATATATATTACACACACACACACACGTGTGTATGTACATGTATAGATTTTATAGTCAAGGATATGCAACAATATTGCATGGGCATAACCATGAGAGACACAATCAGCAACCGTGTACCCTCACAGATGCGTGCATGTGCCCACAAGCACACTTCCCAAATCGGGTGGTGCGCATGCACTAAGTGTGTGAGATGCCAAGAGAGCCTGGGATAGCTGGGTGTCACAGAAAGGCTGCCTATTCCCATTAGGTACAGTACATGTATATGTCTGTATGTACTAACTGGCATCCCTGTCTGACGCCACTGGATTTCCTGGAGTACTATATGACCCCATGGACTTCAAGATCCTCATTCAACCCCCCAGGGGTCAGAGATCCGAAGGTAAATATTCAGAACATTTCCCTTAAATAAATTCCCTTAAATTTCCCTCAAATACCATAACTTCTAGAATCTTTTGCCATCATCAGGGTCATTTCCTATTGCTTTGATGCCAAACACCTTCATGCCAGACAGATTCCTGTTATGGCGGTCTTTGAAGTGACACAGGACTGAATAGTTGTATTTATTCTTGCTTTTAACCCTATTTTTATCTTTATTTTTATCTGCATCTTTGACCATGGCATTATCAGGAACCATGAATCAGACCGAGACAGAAGTATAGTTAAATCACGCTTGTTTAATAATAATAATAATAATAATAATAATAATAATAAGGTAAACAGAGTAAGAATAGTCAAAACAAGCCAGAGTTCAGTAACCGGATCGGGTAGTCCAAGCAAATGTCAGGGAGCCAGAAATAAACGTAGTAGTACAGCAAGCAGGATCAGGAGACAGAAGCAATGTTAGCCAAGCAAGTATTCAACAGGAATGCAGGAGAAAGTCTCTGTGATGTTGACAAAGGCGAAGGCAGAGATCAAGTGAGCTGAACTGCTTTAAGTAGGAAGGACTGATGAGCAGAATCAACAACAGCTGGGTAACTGTGAAAAGAGATGGGAGCTGGCAATTAGCTGACAGCTGAGCGGCCAGCTCAGAGAAGGAAGGGCTGAGACCAGCCCTGACAGGCATCTTGTTTACTGTTGACAATGCTGCACTTGTGTTCACCAAACCTCACTCTTAATGGGCGTATAGTGCGCTCCACATAAAGGAGGCTGCAGGGGCAGATAATGTCATAGACCAAACAGGAGGTTCTACAATTAATGAATTGTTTTATTGTGTAGTTGTGGCCATCTCTTCCAGTTACCTCCTTCTTTCGATGCCACATATACAAACAGGTCCTGCAATTACTCACTCCACATCTATAGTTGCCTCTTTGGTCAAACATCGATGACCAGGGGCCCATATAAGTCCTCCTCTCACCCTGTATCTTGCGGACCTTACTGGGAGCAATGTAACTTCTCAGGTCCCTCGTTTCTGAATACAATTTCTGGTCTAAGGGGTAGTGTTTGACTCAGAACCAGGTCTTGCTTGAGAATGTTCCAATTATTTTTGAATAATGCATTGGATGTCGAAAGCCTCAGTGTTATATCTGCTAATAAATCTAATAGTATCTATATTGTTATAATATCTGGCTTTCTTCTCTGGCTTGATTTCTTCATACTGTCCATGCATGCCTCATGGAGAACCTTCACTGTATTGTGTCCAATATTCCATGTAGGCTTTTTCCACATGAGTATAAAGCAAAAATAAAAATTATGTACAGCGCCGCGTTTAAATCAAAAAAGGTAAAATAGCAGCCAACACACCTATAGACTTAGGTAAAAATAACATAAAAAAAATAATAAAAGTGTAGCGCTATATTACACATCCATAAACGTGTATATCATATTACATTAGTGCATATATAGAGTGAATGTATATGACCAAAAATAAGGTAATTGTATAATTAAACAGTGTTGAACACAAAAAGGATATTATGAAACAATGAAAATACTTTGTTGGCAAATATACCAGTGACCAGTAATAAAGTGCCTGTGCTGGTTCTATGAACTTAAACACGAATAAAAAACACAAAACATAACAATCCATTTTAAGTACATAAAAATTATGTGAAAAAATGTTTTTCTTTTGGTGAGAATTTTTCATATGTGAGGAACAAAAAAAAAACTCACATAGGATGATAACGTTTTAAAACACTAATTTATTAAAATAATAAAAAACAAACTCACATTTTGAAGATCAAGAATAAGCTCAAATATCATATAGCGGCGATCGTGAGGGGTCCAAACGACATGTTTCAGCTAAGGAGCCGTCATCTGGGGTATGGACCACCCTCACCTCACCGCTCTTTAAACAGAAAATGACCCCCACTGGGAGTGTCTCCATACCGGAAGTGCAAAGAATGAGGATTACTTCCGGTTTTGAGGGTCATAAGGTAAATGGTTTGCTATCTGTTATGTAATTAATTATGAAGCAAGGATCTTTATACCTTTTATTTCAGAAATTAGATGGAGGAATTAAAAATCAAAAACTAAAAAGCAGGAAGTATTATAGGTTGGGTACACTGTGCTCTGGATCGCTCCGTCTAACAGGAAACGACCAGAGCACAAGCCAAGCCTCACTTTCAATGTTCAGGAGGTGCTTCCTGTATGGGCACGGAGATAGACTGGAAGGCACTTCCTCTGTGGACATCACGATGAACGTCACGACTGGAAGGCATCGTGACTTCATGCGCCACATCGTGGCGGCGTCAATGCCTTCCAGCCTGCTATTCAAGCCTCATTCCCATTTTAACAGCGTGGTGGCGTCAATGCCTTCCAGCCTGCTATCAAATCCCATCCAAGCCTCATTCCCATTTTAACATCGCTTCCCATCTCATATAGAGGGGAAAACGGCGCTGCGCTCCACAGGGTGGAAACAAGCCTCAATCTGAGGCGAGCCACATTATGCGGAGTGTCAGCAGAAAGAAACTATAACAAAATAGACTGAGAAGGGGCACTTATAATAAATGCAAAAAAAATTAAAACTATAAAAAGCGATACAAAAGGCTGATGCCCAAAGTATCATAGCTTTTTAAAAGGGTAGGATAATACAGGAGCATCTTCTTAGCATTATTGGTATTTAATATGGAACTAATAAACCGAAATGCTGGGATGACACTGCCAATGGGGGGCATCAATTATATTTATATCTAAAAATATATATACCACACATTGAGATAGGAAATGGTGTCATTTGACTTCATATTGTATATCTAATCAGCCAATAATAGATTGAGATAATACAAGTATATCAATAATATCTAATAATCAAATAATGAAGGAGAGATCATAGTTAAACTTATGCTTGATTGATAAAAGAGTTAATGTCCCACTCCACGTTGATACCCTGCGGAAAGTGGGACCCCAACTCATATATCCAATATGTCTCTAAACGCGAGATCCCCCTAAGAGTCAACCCCCCCCCGCCAAGGGGGCACGTACCTATCAAAAATGAGAAACTGGGTCCCCGCAGGGTTGCGATCGTGAACTTCCCTATAGTGCCTAGGGACAGTGTGTTTAGTACTCCCGCTTTAATAAGATTGATATGTTCCGAGACACGTATAGTGAAAGATCTAATGGTCCGGCCAACATATTGCTTGCCACAAGGGCAAGTCAGAAGATAGACAATTCCTGTGGTAGCGCACATACAGAATTGTTTAATTTTATACGTACGGCCAGTCACAGTAGACGAAAAACTGTGACTAGCCTTCCTACCACAGGTGTTAAACTGGCAGACCAAACACTTTTTACAAGGATAAAATCCAATTAGATCATGAAAAAAGGATGGTCTACCTGGTGTATTAATCACATTAGGTGCCAGGCTATTACGAAGCAATGGAACCCCCTTGAAAACCACCTTAGGGGTCTTAGGCAACAAAGGTCCCAGTATTGTGTCAGTTTTTAGAACATCCCAGTGGTTTTCAAAGATTTTCTTAACGTGCTTGTGCTGCATGGAAGAAGACGTCAGAAAAGACCATTTGAATTCGTCATTTGTTTGTCGAGGTCTATCCTCCAATAATGTCTGACCATCCATTGCACAAGCATTTTCAATTTCTTTATCCAGGTCCACAGAATCATAGCCCTTCTCCAGGAACCTATCTTTCAGTGTTATAGACTGAGCCCTGAAAGTGTCAAGGTCAGTACAGTTCCTACGTGATCGTAAGAACTGACTCTTAGGTACAGATCGAAACCAGAAACTGTGATGACAACTATTGGTCGATATATACCCGTTCCTGTCTGTAGATTTAAAATAGGTACTGAATGTAAATGTATGTTCACTTCTTTTAATAACAAGATCTATAAAATGAATTGAGGTGGTACTAGTCTCAAAGGATAAGGCAATACCCCTATCATTGTTATTTAAAGTTGTAAAAAAATCAACCAAGCCATCATGGCTACCTGTCCACAGGAGGAGGACGTCGTCTATGTACCGGGCCCACAACAAAAGGTGTGGGTTCTCCATGGCATAGACGACATCCTCCTCCCACTTGGCCATGAACAGGTTGGCCAGGCTGGGAGCAAATTTTGCTCCCATAGCCACCCCTTTATGTTGGCGATAGAATCTACCTTCGAACCAGAAATAATTGTGTTGCGTTGCAAACTCAATTAAATCACTGATGAAGTCTATCTGGGGTGAAGCAAGGGAGGCGTCCCTCATCAAAAAATAGTGAACCACATCCACACCCTTACGATGGGGAATGCAGGTATAAAGGGACGCAACATCCGCGGTGGCCATGATGAGGTCACCAGAATGGGAAACATTCGATAACAGTTTAATCACGTCCTTAGTATCTTTTAAATAGGACGGCATCTTAAGTACAGATGGCTGCAAAAAGAAATCAATATATTTCCCAATTTTAGAGGTAATTGAGTCGATACCACTAATTATAGGTCGACCTGGGGGTGGAGAGGGTCCTTGTGGACTTTGGGCAGGTAATATATAACCGGGATCCGTGGGGCAAGGGGGACTAAAAAAGATCTCTCTTTTTTATTCAAAATATAGGAGTCAAAACCTTTAGCTACTACATTTTTTAGTTCCTTTTTGTACTCATGTGTGGGATTTTTTGGTAATTCAACATAAGTTTCTCGACCTCCCAAAATGCAATGCATCTCGTCCATATAATCTGATTTGTTCAATAAAACAATCCCCCCCGCCTTTGTCGGCGGGGCGAATGACCAGATTTTTATTATCACATAACGGGGGTATAAAATTTACGCTTAACTGGAATTTCTGCCAGGTCCCTCAATACTAATTCCTTAAACAATTTAATAGTAGATGGAAGTTGTGTTGGGGGACTAAAGAGAGAGGGATTGGATAAGCCCGAATGGACACGCCCTGGCCACGTTCCTAGTGGGATTAGAGATGATATACCTTTGGACATTAATTTTTCTAATGAACTTATGAATGTCGATAAACGTATCAAACTTATTGAGTTTGTACGGAGGGGCAAATTTAAGACCTTTATTTAAAATGATTTTTTCTTGAGTAAGGATCGTATCGCTCAAGTTGAAAACTCCCTGACATGTTAGGTTCGTTTTCTTTTTTCTTCTCTGGACCCTCCTCCCTCCTCGGGACCCTCTCTTGTTTCCGGACCTCTTTTTTTGTTTAGAGGGTCCTCACGAAAACCCAGAGGGGTCCGTGAATCAGAGTAAGGTTGTATGTGGATGGGGAGGGATTGTACCCAATGTTAGGAAAAGGATAAACATTCTCATTGTGATGATCACGTAGAGGAGAATATATATTGTATGTGGAAACCAGGGGGTGCCTATAATAGGGTGGGTTCGAATGATAGGAGTAATGGGGAGTTTCATGGTGACGAACCGGGGAATCCCGATAATAGGAGTTCTCCCGTTCGTAGTGTTGGTAATCATCATAATTACGCTGGTCACCTCTGTTTCCACCTCTCCCTCTCCCTCTAGAAAAATGGCCTCTTCCTCTTTGTTTGTGTTGAGGAGAGTGTGTACTTGGCTGGCGACCCCTTTGTGGAGGGGGGCCTCGGCCTTGAGACCGTCCTCTATCCAAGGAGGGTTTAGGACGGACCGTAGGCTCAATAGGTGGAACTAAGGTATCCTGATTTTGGACATTAGTCTCCATTGGTGGCTGTAAAACAGGTCCCGCAATGGTTTTCTGCCATCCGAATACCTTGCCTGCCTTATAGTCCCCAATGTCACGGGAATATTTTTTATGCTTCTTGGTTCTTTGTTCCTTATCCTCTTTTATAAGGTATGCCTGCAAATTGGAGGACAGGGTGTTGTATTCAACTGAATTTTTATAGGCAAGTAGTTTATCCTTCAGTTCCTTAATCTCCTGATCCAGAGTGGAGAGGCGAATACGCTTTCTATTGATAAGAAAATCAAGGAACTTAATGCCAGCATCGTTGAAATAAGAAAACCAAGAGTCAAGTTCTACTTCCCCTTGCTGAGGATGAACATGCCATCGGAGACTACGTGGGATCATACCTTCTGTTACATATTGTTGTAGGAAGGCAAGATCCCATTGCAAATGCAGTTCGGAAACCATGACATTTTTTAACCTCATGAATAATCCACCAATTTCTGTGTCACTGGAAGTGGCAACAAATACACCCTCTGTATTGACTACTCTGGATGCACGATAGTGCATGATAGTTTGTTTTTTATTATTTTAATAAATTAGTGTTTTAAAACGTTATCACCCTATGTGATTAAGAAGGGATAAATCTGCGGCGCTAATCTAAATAGATAAATTCCTGAGATGCAAAAAATGTATGAAAGAAGCCAATAAAGACTCGAAGACTGACCGAAGTTATAAGGTGCATAAATATCTAATGTTAGTATAAAAATAACTACTGCGTGCCAAAGCCAAATAAGTAAGCAACAATAATGTAAATCAAGATCGTCAAGGAGCAGGACAAAACGACCCCAAATAAAAATGTTCGCACACCTACAAAGGATAAGGGAGGTGAAACTATGGCGCTAAAATCAATGAGTGTGTTCCTGGGATACCAAAGGAGAAAAAACCCATATACATCCAGAGGAAAAACAGCCTGTAGGAAGATGCAGGTACCGATTTAAAAAATTCCTATGATACGTGCAAACCAAATACCTTAACGGGAATAGGCTATGTAACAAAAGAACTAATAACCACACCTGAAAAAAATCCAAGTAAGGATCTAGTTCATGTAAATTAATATTCCACCATTTTTGTGCAACCAAGAATTATAGCAAATCAATGTTGCAGCAAAAAGTGCAGCTAATAGAGGGGACTAAATAATTGAGATCCAGATAACTAATGACCTATTAAAGACCTAAATTATAAGAAGCAAAATAAAACTCGTGACTATACCAACACAATAATCCTAGAGGAATAAGTGCAAGCAATAATTCTAAAAAATATGTGCAAGTGATATTTCAGTGCAAAATCCTTGACGATCTTGATTTACATTATTGTTGCTTACTTATTTGGCTTTGGCACGCAGTAGTTATTTTTATACTAACATTAGATATTTATGCACCTTATAACTTCGGTCAGTCTTCGAGTCTTTATTGGCTTCTTTCATACATTTTTTGCATCTCAGGAATTTATCTATTTAGATTAGCGCCGCAGATTTATCCCTTCTTAATTAATTGTTTTTAGGTGTGTGAACACTATTATTTGTTGGCTGCTATTCTGTTCTTATTCTACGCTTTTTAAGGTATTTTTTATTTATATTTTTATTGTTGGCTCTTTATTATTCTTTGGTGTGCGCACAAGTACTTATTACCATTATTTTGATCACCCTATGTGAGTTTTTTTTGCTCCTCACATATGAAAAATACATTTGGCTTTTCCTGGATTGTACATGGGTGAGGAAGCCGTGCTGTTACCTTTGTCGCCACTACGTGCTGATGACATCTGACCTGACGCATCCCTCATAACCGTGGATTATTAAGCCTTTCCGACTTGTTTGGCGTACGCCATTTCAGGTCATATTGCTTCGGTAAGCCTCCTCTATTCCTGGTGTTGGCCCCGGCACTGATGTAAAATCTCTGCACATTTGTGGTCCTCTCATTTTCTACTTATTTGCCTGGTGAAATCATCAATCTGTGAATTTGGGAGCTTCTTCCATCTTTGGGCATCCATTACCCCCATAGACTTTTTGTGACGTTTTTTCTCACCAAAAGAAAAACATTTTTTCACATAATTTTTATGTACTTAAAATGGATTGTTATGTTTTGTGTTTTTTATTCGTGTTTAAGTTCCTAGAACCAGCACAGGCACTTTATTACTAGTCACTGGTATATTTGCCAACAAAAAGTATTTTCATTGTTTCATAATATCCTTTTTGTGTTCAACACTGTTTAATTATACAATTACCTTATTTTTGGTCATATACATTCACTTTATATATGTATTAATGTACTATGATATACACGTTTATGGATGTGTAATATAGCGCTACACTTTTATTATTTTTTTGAGGCTTTTTCCACATGACCTTCCTTATACCCCTTTTCAGGAATTTCTTTTTGAGAATGGTCCCTTGTTCTTTGTAGTCATTCCTTCTTGAACAGGTTCTTCTCAGCCTGCAGAATTGCCCAAACGAGACATTATAAATACATCTTGGGTGGTGATGACTGTTGACATGTAAATAAGAGTTTCCCGCACTTGATTTAAAGTGGGTCCTGGAAAGGATGTTTCCCTCTCTGTCTACTTGTAGTCCAAGGTCCAGAAAAACAAGTGTTTTGTTGTCCGCAACATGAGTGAAGGATATACCAAAAGGGTTGGCATTGCAGTACTCAAGGAAGTTGCCTAATTCAATCTCAGATCTATTCCATATGATCAAGATGTCATCTATGTATCTCAATTCCATATGGATCAATCCTCCCAAAAGCTAATAAACAGTTTGGCGTAGCTAGGGGAAAATCTAGCTCCCATAGCCGTGTCTCTAACCTGTCTGTAGAAATCACCCAGATAAGAGAAATATTTATTGGTCAGACTCAGGGTGAATTCTATGGAATTGATCAGAAAACTTACTTGTAAGGGGTGCAGATTGATAGATAGGTAGTGATCCACTGCCATGATACCAAACTAGTGCTCAATAGACATGTAAAGAGACGACATGTCTAAAGACAGCCATCTATACTGAGGGTGCCATATGAAAGAGGACAGGATCTCTAGCATATGTCCTGAGTCTCTAGGATGGGAGTTGTAACACTATTTCCTGTAGAAAGTGGTCTATGTAGCATCCCAAATTGTTGGTGAGGCTGTCTATTCCAGCTATGATGGGTCTACCAGGGGGATTGGTTTGATCTGTGTGGATTTTAGGAATGTGATAGAAATGTGGGGTGAGTGGATGTTCTTTATTCAAAAATAGGTACTCATTCTTCGTTATTACACCCTGTTCCCTAGCTCCATCCAATAATTGTTTTAGAGATGTGATGTATCCGGGTAAGGGGTCCCCAGGTAGCTTTTCATAGGTGGCGTTGTCCCCCAGTAATCTCAAGGCCTCAACCAGATAGATCTCTCTGTCCTGGATTACCAGACCCCCTCCTTTATCGGCTTGTCTAATGATAACATTCTCCTTGTCGTTCAATTTCTTAACTGCTTTAGATTCTTCAGTTATTGCTTGGGGTATAACCTGATTTGTTGTTAGAGTTGCACTTTTGGCATAACTTTTTGATGTCATCTAGTACTACTTTGTAGAATGTTGGAATATGGTTCCCCTTGGCCCAGTGGGAGAAAAAATGAGGATTTTGGTTTGAAATCTGTGTGTATGATGCTCCTAAGAGGTCTAATACTTCTGGTTCCATACTTAGATCCGCACACGCTCCCTCCTGGTACAGGCTTTCCAGGATGAGGAGGTCTACATTGTATTCACTCACATCACTAACAAGTTGGTTTTCCTTTAATGGAGTAGGTTTCCTAGATGAAGTTTTTTGGAGGGCAAAATATCTCTTTAATGTCAAATTTCTGACATATTTGTTGATGTCTACAAATAATTCAAACAGGTTAGGAGGATTTTTTGGGGCAAAATTAAGACCCTTTCATAGTACGTTTAGCTCTGTTTCGTCAAATACTGAGCTAGACAGATTGTATATTTTGATTGTGGCATGTGTGGGAGCCATCGTCTCCCTCTTTTTGGTGTTCTTTCCTCCTCCCCTGCCTCTCCTCCTTCTCTTGTTCTTTCCATCTTCATCTGGGCGCCTGGATGATTGGGAATGTGAGCTGTGGGACTCCAACTGCCCACAGCTCCTCCCTCTAAAAAAAGAAAAGGGACACGCACTCTCAATGCGCTTGCTCTTCTCATGCCGCGTACACACGGTCGGACTTTTCAGCTACAAAAGTCCGACAGCCCGTCTGACAAACTTTCAACGGACTTTTGGCGGACTTGTGGCGGATTTTCTAACGAACGGACTTGCCTACATATGATCACACAAAAGTCCGACGGATTCGTACATGATGACGTACACCGGACTAAAATAAGGAAGTTGATAGCCAGTAGCCAATAGCTGCCCTAGCGTGGGTTTTTGTCCGTCAGACTAGCATACAGACGAGCAGATTTCTGGGTCCGGCGTAGTTACGACGTAAAGATTTGAAGCATGTTCCAAATCTAAAGTCCGTCAGACTTGCGACTGGAAAAGTCTGCTGAATGTCCGGGGAAGCCCACACACGATCGGATTGTCCGCCGGATTTGGTCCGTCGGACTTTTGTAGCCGAAAAGTCCGACCGTGTGTACGCCCCATAAGAGTATTCTCTTCATGTGCAGTGTTAATGCTGCAAGTGTTGTTGTCTGGATCTTGAGGTAGTGTTGTGGTTGTTATCTGTATCTTTATTCATATGATTCTTGTTATGCTCTCTTCCTCTTGAGCTGTCAATTTTCTGGGTCTCTTAACCCATTTGGTCTAATTTTTTGGGGGGGCAGGACCTAGATTGAGCCTCTGATGTTCTACCATTTGACGGCCCTTACATAGTTACATATAGTTACATAGTAGGCGAGGTTGAAAAAAGACACAAGTCCATCAAGTCCAACCTATGTGTGATTATGTGTCAGTATTACATTGTATATCCCTGTATGTTGCATTCATTTAGGTGCTTATCTAATAGTTTCTTGAAACTATCAATGCTCCCCATAAACAGGGAGGTTATTACCATTATGGCTATGAGACCCCCATTAGTGCTCTGTCTGTTACTATGCCCATGAGTGGTGTTGATGTTATGTTGGGATGTTCTGTAGTAATCCCTGTAAGATATGTACATCTCTGTATCCTTTGTTTGTATGTTACCTCCTCTTTTCCTCCAGTCAAACTCCCGCCCCATGTAAGTAATCCAACCTGTCTTCTTCAAATTTCACAGATTCCTTACTAATGAGGTCAGTTTCAAAGCTGGCCGTCTGGTCATTAACTTTTTTATCCCAGTTGTCAAAAGATGCAATATCACAATAGGTAGCTAATTAATCCTGTATCTCTTTGAGATTGATGCAAATCTTTTCAAAATTTCTTTCTCTCTGTGTAATTATAGACTTAAGAAGTACTTTATTACATTCTTTAATCTTGCCGACCCATCCCTTTTTCAGGTCATCCTCTAGCCAAGTGCACAATATGGTTAGTCTCAGACCTCTTGGGACTCTGTCAACTTTCAAATACTTTTCTAACAGTAGAATGTCCCACCATTGTGTCATTTCTTTCTCCAGGACATGTTTTCAGCCTGTAGAACAATGACACCATGTGATCTTCCCTGCTAGGGGGAACTGTATTTTTTGTGGCTTTTGTTCATGAGCATCGATGCTATTAGAAAAACCTCTCACAAGGAAGGTACGTCTCAGTTCCGTTTGTTCAATGGATAAGATCATGATGAAGGTAAGGCAGGCAGAGGATGCACCATGTCCACGACCACCACTGTTGACTGTAGACACAGAAGCTGATTGCCCTCTTTTAGTGGCCTATGAGCATCTGCCTCTCCTTGGTGGCCTTCTGGACATGATGTATATTTTGTTTTGCAACACCACACTACACTGTATTAGATACTGTGTACACCACCAGAAGTGTAGTAGAAACTCTACACACTGTATTAGATACTGTGTACACCACCTGCACTGTATTAGCAACTGTACTATGGCTGCACTGTATTGTGTACTGTGTATACCACCAGAAGTTACATAGTTACATAGTTACATAGTTAGTAAGGTTGAATAAAGACACCAGTCCATCGAGTTCAACCTGAGCAAGTGTGGGTGCGTGTCTACAACTATCCCTATTTTTTATTTAAGGTACTCATATAGCCCTGTGTCAATTTTTACGCAGCACTCCACACATATATCGCACACTCACATCGATCCCTACCCTCAAGGAGCCCACAATCCAAGGTCCCTAACATTCATATACTAGGGCCAATTTTGGACAGAAGCCAATTAACCTACCAGCATGTCTTTTGGAGTGTGGGAGGAAACCGGAGTACCCGGAGGAAACCCACGCAGGCACAGGGAGAACATGCAAACTCCAGGCAGGTAGTGTCGTGGTTGGGATTTGAACCAGTGACCCTTCTTACTGCTAGGCGACAGTGCTACTCACTACACCACTGTGCTGTACGCACAGTGTAGTAGAAACTGTACACACTGTATTAGATACTGTGTACACCACCTGCATTGTTAGCAACTGTACTACTGCTGCACTGTATTTTATACTGTGTACACCACCAGAAGGGTATTAGAAACAGTACACCACGGAATGCACTGTAGATATAGGCTACACTGGATGCAGAGTATATATACAAGACTGTATGTGTGTGTGTGTGTGTGTATATGTGTGTGTATATATATATATATATATATATATATATATATATATATATATATATATAATATTATTCAAAAAACCTGCCTGCTTAATCTAAAGCTATCTCTCCGTCCACACCAACAACACTACACAGGACCGCCATGTAGGCAGCCTTATATAGTGTGGGGCGTGGACTTAGTCCCCCTGAGCCATGATTGGCCAAAGGAACCCTGCCTTTACAGCTGGTAGACTCAGCACCCTTTCATGAATTTGTGGAATGTGCTGTACCACAGTGGCAGGTTCCAAAACACCATTTCTTTTCATGTAAGGCCATTCTGGCTCTCTACCGCTATTTGTAAGGCAATGTTTTGGCCTTGTTGGACGGGGCTGTCAGTAGTAAGGTTCATATTAATGCTGACTCATGGTCCAGCAGGCATGGGCAGGGACATTACCTTTCCTTCACGGCGCACTGTAACTCTGCTGGCAGCTGAGAAGGATGTAGGACAGGGTTCAGTGTTGGAGCTTGTTCCGTCACAACGCCTCCAAAAAGCTAGTGGTGATTCTGCCACAACATCTGTACGCTCTCCTCCCGCCTTATGTTCTTCCTCCTATGGCCTCTTCTGCAGAATTGTCCTCTAAACCAGCAGTGCTCCGTAAGCTGTCAAGGGGCTATGCAAGCAGTGAGGCAAAAAAGATGCCATGCGGTGCTTGAATTGGTCTGCCTAGGGGACCGGAGCCACACTGGGGCAGAGATTCTGTCAGCTCTGCAGGGGCGGGCTGAGAGGTGGTTGATGCCACGCCGGCTTCAGCCAGGAATGATTGTATGCGACAATGGCACCAACCTTCTCTCCACCCTCCGACAGGGACACTTGACCCATGTTCCATGTTGGGCACACGTCCTGAATTTGGTGGTGCAGCGTTTCCTGACCAGGTACCCAGGCTTACAAGATCTCCTGAGGCGGGCCAGAAAAGTCTGTGGTCATTTCTGCTATTCATACAATGCTAGTGCTCGGCTGGCTGACATTCAAAAGAGAATACAACCTGCCCACCAACCGCCTCATTTGTGACATGCCCACCAGGTGGAACTCAACATTGGCAATGCTGCATCGGAGGGCCATCAATGAGTATCTGTGCGAGTTTGGCACCAGGACAGGGTAATGGGAGCTTGGCTTCTTTTCGCCCAGCCAGTGGCTACTGATCAAGGATGCATGCACTGTCCTGTCACCATTTGAGGAGGCCACAAGTATGGTGAGCAGCGACAATGCACGCATCAGTGACACTGTCCCTCCTAGTCTTCCTGCTGGAGCAGACGCTTCATGGTATCATGGACAGGGCACTTGAGGCAGAACAGCGGGAGGAAGAGGAGGACTTCCTTTCGTCTCAAGGCCCCTTTAGCCAGATACCATTCCTGCGGGTCTGCAAAACACACAGGAAGAGGAGGATTTTGTCAGCATGGATGTAAAGGATAACACTTAGCAGTCTTCAAGGGATGGTTTTCAGTCCAAAGAAACCCAAGGAGTTGTACGTGGCTGGGAGGAGGTAGTTACAGATAATGTGATCCTTAGTGACCCAGAGGACTCAGAATTGAATGCCACTGCAAACGTATGCTGCATGGTCTCCCTGATTCTGCAAAGCCTGCGCAAGGACCCTAGGATTCATAGTATCAAGGAGTGGGATCATTACTGACTGGCAATCCTTCTTGATCCATGTTACAAGGGTAAGGGTAAGGTTGCATATCTAGGGGCAAGAGCAGACTTGGGGACCTTTCCAACAGAGCATCCACTGGGTTACTGGGTCTTGAGGATGGACCACTGGCCAGAACTTGCTCTTATAGGCAATTGAGCTTCTGGCCTGTCCTGCATCCAGCGTGCTTTCTGAACGCACATTCAATGCTGCAGGAAGGTTTGTAACGGATCAAACATTGCGCTTGTCCAGACTCCGTTAATAGGCTCACTCTTTTAAAATTGAATCAGTCCTGGATCAGCAGCTATCAAGCACCTGATGCTTATGTAACTGATTGAATTTGCTATGGATTTGGGATCCCTTGAAGACTGCCTATTCTGCCTATCCTATTCCTCCTCAATCATGATGATGCTAGCTTCCAACAATATTTCTTTATCGTACATCATGGGACACAGAGCCATAAGTAATTACTTAATGGGTTATAGGCCACCTTCAGGTGTTGACACTGGTAAACCCATACAAAGGAAGTTTACGCCCTACAGTATATAACCCCTCCTCCTTCCGGGAGCACATCAGTTTTCTCGCCAGTGTCTAAGGAGTTAGTCACAAGTGAAGAGATGCTCTGAAGAGTTCCAGGAGGGATCCATGCTGGATTTAAATTCCTCCATAAAAAGAAGCCAGATCCATCCAGAAGTGCCACTGAGGCCTAAAGTGGATGGTACCTGGGACCTCATATACGAATCACAAGGTTTTGCCTGTAATTCCTCTTTGTAGGGCTGGACCCAAGGAACCCAGGGCTTAGGTCTTGTTACATTACCTCAAGCTTCCTGATGGGGTGCTTATACAAGGCCCAATGCAGTTGGAATCCGTATTTACACACCCAGTCCTTGAATGTTTGCTAAACGTAACCCGCCGTGATGGGTGAAAGTTGGATTTTCTGTTAATTCAGCAAAATCCTGTGGCGAGGACAAGGTAAGGGAAGAAAACTTAGATATTAAAAACATCTATGCATTTTCTTTCATTATAAGGAAAAGATGTTGTCATGCCTTAAAATCCCCACTAGATGGAGCCTCTGCACATACCTTACTCTGTTGTCCCACTGTTTGCTCAGTCCGTGTCTGGCTGCTCAGCTTGTGGAAGATGATTTTTTGCAAGGTAAAAAATCTACATAAAAATTACCTTTTTCTTCCCCTGATGGGGCCAGAGGGTCTGGGAACCGAAAAACGCCGCGCTCAGGCACCGGAAACATATAGCTGTGGCCTATATCAATCACCAAGGGGGCACCAAAAGTCTCTCAGTGCAGAGAGAGGTGAACCATATTCTAACTTGGGCAGAAAGGAATTTTCCATGTCTTTCTGCAATCTTCATTCTCAGGAATAGAGAATTGGCAGGTGGACTACTTAAGTCGCCAGCAGTTATTCCCAGGGGAATGGTCTCTTCACCCCGACATATTTCGGCTGTTTGTCAAAAATGGGGGACTCCGGACATAGATCTTCTAGCATCCAAGTTCAACATGAAGTTGGTCAACTTTGTGGCCAGAACAAGGGATCCATTCGCATGCAGAACGGATGCGTTAGTGACCCCATGGGATCAGTTTTCACTGATCTATGCATTCCCTCCTATTCAGTTGCTGCCTTGACCTCTTTGCAGGATCAAGCTGGAAAGAAAGCTGATAATTCTGGTGGCACCAGCATGGCCCAGAAGGTCATGGTACACAGAAATTGTAAAGATGGCAGTGGAGGGCCCATGGTCCCTCCCACTATGGCCAGATCTGCTCTCTCAGGGACCGATATTCCATCCTTCCTTACGGTCTCTAAATCTAATGGCTTGGCTATTGAAACCCACATTCTAAAGAAACGTGGGCTTTCCAGGTCAGTTATCTCTACCCTGATTAATGTTAGGAAGCCAGCTTCCAGAACTATATATTATAGAATCTGGAAGGCTTATGTTTCCTGGTGTGAATCCAAGGGTTGGCACCCTAGGAGATATATCATAGGCAGAATTCTTGCCTTTCTACAATTAGGGGTAGAAATGAAATTGACCTTAAGTACTATTAAAGGCCAAGACTCAGCTTTATCGGTCTTATTTCAAAGACCACTTGCTACTCATTCTCTAGCCCAGGACTTTATACAAGGGGTGATGCGGCTTAATCCACCCTTCAAACCTCCCTTGAACCCTTGGGACTTAAACTTAGTTTTGTCTGTGTTACAAAAACAGTCATTTAAACCAATACAACAGAATTTCCTAGTCCTTCTGACAAGGAAGTTGGTATTTTTGGTTGCTATATCCTCAGCCAAGAGGGTTTCAGAATTGGCTGCTCTTTCTTGTAAAGAGCCATATTTGATTTTTCATGAGGACAGAGTGGTGTTACGCCCTCGTCCCGGCTTTTTGCCAAAAGTTAATTTCAGGTTTTCACCTGAACCAAGATATTGCCCAGCCATCGTTTTCCAAAACCATGTTCCAGGGAAGAAAAGTCACTACATTGTCTTGATGTGGTGAGAGCAGTGAAAATCTATATTAAGAAAACTGCTCAGATTCGTATGACTGATGTCTTATTTATTCTGCCGGAGGGTCCTAAAAAAGGACAGGCAGCGTCGAAATCCACTGTCGCTAAGTGAATTCAGCAAGTGATAATTCAAACTTATGATTTAAGGGGTAAGACTCCCCCTTTTTAAGTTAAGGCACATTCTACCAGGCCAGTTAGTGCTTTTTGGGCAGTGCATCATCAGGCCTCCATGGCTCAGATCTGTAAGGCCGCAACTTGGTCTTCAGTGCATACATTCACAAAATTTTATCAGGTGGATGTAAGGCGATATGAGGATATCGCCTTCGGGCACAGTGTGCTGCAAGCAGCAGTATAGCTCCTCAAGTCTGGGTGTACCCTGTGGGTTGTTTTCTCCCACCCCTCATGTGGCATTGCTATGGGACATCCCATTAAGTAATTACTTAAGGCTCTGTGTCCCATGATGTATGATAAAGAAAATAGGATTTTCTTGGAGTACATCGTGGGACACAGAGGTCCCTCCCCTCTTTTTTGGGATACAAGTATATTGCTTTGCTACAAAAACTGATGTGCTCCTGGAAGGAGGAGGGGTTATATAGGGAGTAAACTTCCTTTGATTGAGTTTACCAGTTTCAACACCTGAAGGTGGCCTATAACCCATTACGCAATCACTTAAGGCTCTGTGTCCCATGATGTACTCCAAGAAAAGGATTTTACAGGTAAGCTGTAATAAAAATCCTATCTTTTGGTTTAGGGCACCACCACCCAAGGCCCAGTTTCTCTGCCCCTGTTTAACAGGGGCATGCAATTACAATTCTTGAAATAATATTTAACAGCAGGGCACATTCCTGCACCCAACAAGAGTAACTGTGAGAGGTTACAGTGTTCTAGCACCATCAACACCTAAGGCACAATTTTTATTCAGAAAATACAGTGCAGTCTGTATAATATATATACTGCAGTTCAGAGTATATAGTGCAGTCTGTATAGTGTGTGTGTGTGTGAGTGTGTATATATACTGCAGTTCAGAGTATATAGTGCAGTCAGTGTAGTGTATATATAATACAGTGCAGGGTATATAGTGCAGTGTACAGTATATAATATAGTCCATTGAAGTGGTTAAGGGGAGCCCTATGACAGAATTAAGAAAAAAACGGCATGGGTTTCCCCCCGTCCATTCCAAACCCTTTGGGTCTGGTATAAATTTTAAGGGGAACCCCACACCAAATGTTTTTTTTGATTTTGATGATGGGGACAAGGGCCTCATCCCCACAACCCTTGGTTGTGGGGGTCTGTGGGTGGGGGCTTATCACAATCTGGAAGCCCCCTTTAACAAGGAGGGCCTCCAGATCCCGGCCTCCCCCCCCATGTGAATGGGTATTAGGTACATGGTAATGGACTGCGGGGGGAACCCACGCTGATTTTTTCAACGATTTTTTTATGTATATTGATGGAAACCAGCAATACGTTACAGCCGCGAGCAATTTTAAATGCCATTTTTTCCTTTAGAAAAGTAATTTTGCTGTGGTACTGTTATAAACATGGGAAAAATGCGCTACGTTACGGGCAGACTAAGGGAACCCCCCCCCCCCCCCCCGACATGATATTTAAAGGAATATTTCATTTTTATTGTTTCACTTTATGCATTCTTAAAATCACTGCTCCTGAAAAAACGGACGTTTTTAAAAACATTTTTTTTGCATTGGTACATATCCCCTGGGCCAGTACCCGGGTCCCCAAACACTTTTTATGGCAATAACTTGCATATAAGCCTTTAAAATTAGCACTTTTTGATTTTTGTCCCAAAGACTTTAACAGTGTTCGCACAAATCTTTTGTCTGTTCACATGTTCTGTTCTGGGGGGGGGGGGTTTGGTTCATTCCTTATCCTCATTGTTGGAACACATATTTTCTTTCTCTCTTTTGAAGCACTGGTATTAGGGACTCTCCTGTGGCACAGTGTGTGCACATTAGTTTGCACACAGTGTATTGACATACCTGTTGTGTATCCCTTTATGCCATATAGGTACTGACCACATTGGTCTTGTTTGCTGTGCAACCATGTAGCTTATTATTATTTTCGGTTTTAGTTTTTTGATCATCATGCTTATACATGTTTTTATATGCATTCAATCTTACTTTGTTATGAATTCCGATGTGGTGTGCTGTGATTGGTATGGGTTTTGTCCACGCCCACCAGAGAGTAGGCCACACCCCCTGGACTGCCTCCTTCAATACAGTACACCACATATAAGCAAGGCAAATGGTCATGTTTGTTAACCTCTGAGGAAGAGGATCCCCTCGAAATGCATTAGCCTATGCCATTGCTCGATAGCCCCAGGAGTTGGGGACAGCCTCACATGGACTCTGATGGAGGAAAGATTTGATGTGCTTTTATTCAAGTAAGTTTTTTTTTTTTCTTGTGAGTATGATATCTACTGTTGTTAATCAATAAATACCTTTTATTGAGGATAATAAAAGGTATTTATTGATTAGGCCACGTGCCTTCTATTCTCTTTTTGTTTTAGCTGTGGCTCGGGTGCCCCCATAGCAAGCTGCTTGCAGTGGGGGCACTCAACAAGAGGGAGGAGCCAGGAGCACCGAAGAGGGACCCGAGAAGAGTAGGATTTGCAAAACCGCTGCCAGAGCAGGTAAGTATAACATGTTTGTTTTTTTTAACAAACTTTACACAAACTACATCCAAAATACTGTATGTGATACCAGAATATGGTGTTGCTGATGCTATCCATGAGAATTATTCTGTTCAGTGACACCACATCTTCCAAGCATCTAATTGAAGGATTGGTGTATTTCATAAGTCTCCCTCAAAGTAGCATACAGATAAATACTCGCCTAGCTGTATAGTTGACATGGAATTTTATAGACAGGCAACGTCTATTCTCATATTGATTAGTGGTTCTAAATGAATAATAACTACTGCAGTAGGGAACAAACACAAAAGATACACTCCGCATATTTCCAAATAACTGTTCTGCTTTATTATGACGCAATTGAAGGTTTTTATACACATGATTACATAGGTATCACATTAATATAACAATTGTACTTTTATGGTAACAAGGGGTGTAACATAGGCAGGCTAATTCTAATCAGGACTCGGAAAAAAATGCAAACATGTAATGAAAACATTATTAGTGCCATGTGCACAATGAGTGCAGTGTGCAATACATATAAAATAGAATACAATTATATACAGAATTTACACATTTCCTTTACAATCTCCCCTCTTTTGATCAATATTTTGATCACTAACCATACCTGCTATCACCTTTTAACCTGGAACCTCCACACGCTTAGGTGGAGGTAGTCCTGGCCAAAGAGGCAAAACTCCATTGTGGAGAATATAATAGCTGAGCAGCTTTTTCAAAATTTTTGCTTTTTACAAAATTACTTTTCTCCAGTCATCTTCCAGGATGACACACCTGAGATGACGAGTCTCACCTGACAGGAAACATATTCAACAACAGAGTTTAAAAGGCCCCACCCTTCCCTCTGTCCCTCAGTTATTGATTGTGTTTCCCACAGGATGGCAGCGAAACCGTTTATTTTTTTTTTCTATTTCTTAGACCAAGGTCTGGGACCAAGGTCTACCCCCTGGGATGTCGGACCTAGGGCAGATAGTGGTGACTGCAGGGTCTGACAGGGCTCTGCTCGTTCTGAGGGGGGTATTTCCCTCTTTCTTCCAAAAGAAAGTACTCAGGGGGAGGTACAGCAAGGACCCCCACTGAGAAACTGGCGGCACTGGACACTGTGAGAGGTGTCCATAACCCCAGGGACCTTACATCCCACTCTCTCCTCCTACCTGACAGTGGTGGATGGCATGGAGGGACCGCTCGAATATCCCCTATCTGGTTTGGGATGGAGTCCCTGATGTGTTTGTCATGGTGTCCCGGGTCAGGTTTGGCTGCGGGACCAAGGGATCTCCTGCTTGCTGCGTCCGGATGTTGGTACGGCGTGCTTCGATGACGTCATTTCTGGGGATTCCAGGCTACAACAAAATGGCAACGTGCGGCAAGCATGTATCGAAGTGGTAATGGAGCGGGGGTCTGCGGTCCTGTGTCCCCCCAATCTACCTGGAGCGGTTGCTCGGCTAGAATGGATGGAGAAGGAGGATGGACCGAATTTGGCAGCATCAGGTCACCACAAGGGGTGAGTGGCCCAGCTGGTGTGGGGAGGAGATTTGGGGTGGCCCTATTTCCCTCTCACTCACAGGATACCTGAAGGGTAATGGCTAAAATTTTTTTTTTTTTTGTCATTTACAGAAATTGAATGCCCTGCCCAAGGGACGGCCAGTAGGTCTAAGTTCAAAGCCACCTCAAAATCAAGGAGTTGTGGTTACTGTAATGAGAAATTCCCACGGGACCACAATGAGCCTTTCTGCTTCAGATGCATCTGTAAGTTAGCGGGCAAGGAGACAGCACAAGCTGTGAAGGAATGCCGTGCACTACAGTCTGAGATGTTAACAACCCTCCATTCCTTTAGGACTGTGGTCGAGAAGCTGCAGATAGAAGCTCCTTCCAGTAGGGAGAGCTCCCCCTCTCCAGGAGGGGATGTTAACCAGTAATACTGGGGGGTCCCAAGAACCGGCTCCCTGTTATTCAGATGAGGAAGAGGAGGTAGAGGCCTCAGAGCAGAGCTCTCGGGAGGAAGGGGAGGATTCTGACCAGGATAGTCAGGTCGAGGCTAGGCCTGGAGGACATCTCTTCTCAGCTGAAGACATGGAGGGTCTCCTTAAGACACATTGACATTCAGATGCCGTCCACTCAAGTCTCAGCTCAAGATAAGGTATATAGGGGACTGGGCAAACCTCAAGCTAAGTCTCTTCCAGTTTACTAATCCCTAAAGGATATAATCCTAAGGGAATGGAAGGAGCCTGAGGGCAAGGTATTAAAAATTAAGACCTGGAAACATAGATTCCCCTTTAAGGATGAGGAGGAGGAGATATTCCTTAAAGTACTGCGTTTTGGATGCTTCTTTGGCCCAAGTATCTAAACGTTTGGACCTCTCATTTGAGGATTCCGGCAACATTCGGGATCAGATGGATAGAAAATCTGAAACCTTGTTGCGCAGATCCTGGGATGCCAATGCTGCAGCTATGGGTCCAGCATTGGCCTCCGCCTGTGTCACCAGAAACGCAGATGCATGGGTCAGCAGGTTGATGGACCATGTCTCGAGTAAGAATGAATCCAAGGAGGTATAGGATTCTCTGGAGGTTATTGGGAAGGCCGTAGCCTTTCTGGCAGATGCTGCTGTAGAAACAGTGAGAACAACTGCCAAGTCAGCAGCTCTACTAAACTCCACCAGAAGAGCCCTTTGGCTAAAAACGTGGGATGGAGATTTTACCTCTAAATCTCAACTCTGCAGTATACCATTTGAGGGCTCGCTGCTCTTCGGCTCGGGCCTAGAACAGGTCCTGTCCCGATCAACAGAAAAGGGCAAGAAATTCCCAACTAAACCGAAGAGGGATAAAGGGAAGAAATTTTTTTGAGGCCCCCTTTCAAAGAGCCAGTTTAAGGGTAAGAAGGAGCCGAGGAAAAAGTGGGGATTTGGTAAGGGCAAGGAGAAAGGTGGAATCCTTTATTCCGGGTCCGGACCTTCCAACAAGGAAGCCAAATGACGCCAACATAAAGATTGGTGGGAGGCTCTCATGGTTTCTCCCCCAATGGGAGAAGATCACACAGAGCCCTTACATCTTAAGCCTTATAAGGGAGGGTTACAGGTTGGAATTCCTGTCAGCCCCCCCTCCAAACTCTCTCATTACCTGTTTCCCCAAGGATCCACTGAAAGCAAGGGGCCTCTTGGGGAGTGTCTGCAAACTCGCAGAACAGGAGGTCATTATTCCTGTTCCCGTGAGTCAGATTGCCCAGGGTTTTATTCCCACATTTTTGTGATTCCAGGGGGAGTCTTCATGATCACGTAAGATCTGAAAGATGCTTATTTGCATGTCCCTATTGCCCCGGAACACCAGAAGTACCTGCGTTTTGCGGTTCAGACAGAGCAGGGTGTCCAGCACTGGCAGTTCAGGGCACTTCCCTTCGGCCTAGCGGCCAGTCCGAGAATCTTTACCAAGGTTCTCACCGAAGTGGTGTCTTTTCTGCACCTCCAGGGGATAGCCTTGATCCCATACTTGGACGATATGCTACAGTCCTGCCCTAGAACACTCTAGAATCTCTGGGTTGGATGGCCAGTCGGGAGAAGTCCTCCTTGGATCCCTCGCAGTCCAAGGTGTACCTAGGGTACCGGGTAGACTCAGTGGCCCAAAGGTTTTTTCTTCCCCTAGAAAAAATCTCAAAGGTACAGGGGGCTGTGTCAGCTCTCCACAAGAACGGAGAGGCCTCTCTGAGGACCATTATAAGAGTACTGGGGCTTATGTCATCTTGCATCCCAGCGCTCCCATGGGCCCAGCTCCACTCTTCTCGGGGCTCCAGGGATTCCTTCTCTCCTCCTGGGACGGGAGAAGAGAATCCCCGGACATGAGAGTATCTCTCTTAGGACAGGTAAAAGACTCCTTAGACTGGTGGCTCAGTCTGAACAGCCTGTCGGGGGGTTGGACCTGGACACAACAAAATCCACTAAACGTAACAATGGACGAGGGGCGTGGCCTGACGCAGCATGGAGTAGGACGCATTGATATAGAGCTCCGTCTATCACTCCTAATCCTCATCAATCCTGCGTATCCTGTACCAGCAAATCGGCTGGATTGTGTCCCTGGGACACCTGGAACAGAACTATCCGGTTCTTGTGGGGAGAGAGCGCGTGACGGCCCGAACGGAGCGGCGATCTCCCGCCCGGCGGCTCACTAAATTTAGACCGCGGCTTCGGCCTACCACCGGAGGTCGCGGCCATCTTGGTCCTCCTCATCTGCGGCCCTGCCTGAAGCCTACAGCACCATACAGGTACCTAGCTGCGGGATAACCCCCTGGGAGAACGCTATTGCACTCATCCCCCTGACTACCAGCCTATATACTTATCAAAGGCCCAGAGAAAACGGCCTGGATTGCGGCCTAGATCCCTGTGCTCAGACCGGCGGCCATTTTGGTACACCTACCTCCTCTGCCTGTACTGTAACATAGCCTGCGGTCCTGCTCTCCCCCTCCACCGCTGCATACTCGGCCCTCTGTGTCCCACAGGGCATAGCTCCAGTCTGCCAATACCGCTGAGAGAGGAGGGGTAATACCCCACATACGGACACAACAAGATTAACTCCTGTCCCCACTTTCCCAGATACCCTAACATCTGGGCAAAAAAAAATCATGTCGCCATCGAAATCTCAGAAAGCTGCCGTATCTAAATTGGACCAATACCGCCGTCAGGACAGGGAGGAACAGGCAGAAAATGATGGCGACAATACACATGGCGAGGAGCGCACAGCGGGAGACACAGAAAAGCTGCTGGAAGCAATAAACCTCTGCAGAACATCACTTGCCTCACAGATAGAAGAAGTCAAGGTAGACATATCCTTGATCAGACAAGACTTCCACAAACTTCGAGACCGCGTTAAAGAAACTGAAACCCGCATCAGCGATATGGAAGACACCATTCCCCCAATGAGAACGGAGGTGCACCACATGAAGCAGCAAATCCAACAACTATTCTCCAAGCAAGAAGACCTTGAGAACAGAAGCAGGAGATGTAACCTCCGCCTCATTGGTCTGCCGGAGGGGGCTGAGGGTAAGGATCCCACGCTTTTCCTGGAGCAGTTGCTCATCAAGACCTATGGTAGAGAGGCCTTCTCCCCCATGCTGGCAGTTGAAAGAGCCCATCGCATGCCCGCCAGACCGCCGCCACAAGGAGCCCCACCACGTACTTTTATAGCCAAAATGCTCAACTACAGAGATAGAGACGCTGCCCTGCGACTTGCAAGGGAAAGGGGCAACATCCCCCTAGGCAACGTTAAAATTGCGGTGTTCCCTGACTTTTCGGCGGAGGTGCAGCGACGCAGACAAAATTTCATGGAAGCAAAGCGCAAACTTAGAAGCCTCAACATGAAATATGCCATGCTGTTTCCAGCGCGACTCCGAGTGGAACACGACGGCCGAGTTTCCTTTTTTGAAGATCCTGCTGAGCTGATGGCCTGGTTGGAACGCAGAAACAACCTGGAAAAGGCGGATTAAAGTGTCTGTGAGTATGTAATCATGCGTTAATCTTCCACATGCACACCTCTGACACAGATGCAACAACAATCCACTATTATTCTCCACTGAACACCCACCCCTATTTACTTCGCCAGTTGTTACCGTTGTGAAGAATAGCCCAAGGGGTAGAGGGACACAGTGCCTACACAAATATCTACATATACTCCCCTCTTGTGGGCTTAAATCCAGTTTGTATTCTGCGGAACATTTCTGTTACACAATGCTGGAACTTTTCTGGGACAAATCCCTAAATGATCGAACTACACACATTACTTTTTACATCTCAATGGAGCTCTGGACTACTGTAGTCCTACAGTCCACAAGCAGAGTGCAGCGTACTCAGCCCCCATACAAGTCTGAACCTGGCGGCCCAAGAAGAAAATACCACAACAACACCAATCTTGATAATGTGCAAACTCCGACTACACACCTGAGTGAAGAGAGGCTAGTCCTCTCTGTGTTTTTTCTTCCATGGAAAGAGAAGTTTGGAGGGGCACAGACAACCATCCTACTTCAAGTACTTTACTTTCATTATTTTTTTTCTCAATATGCCGTCAGGGCCGAGACTATACAGAAAGTTTTGTTATGGGTGAATGCTAGCATCAGTTGGGGAAGATGCAAAGCAGGGAGGGGGGAGGGGGGAGGGGAAACCTACAAGTTAAATTTCAATGTAAGTGTTTTAATGTTTAAGCGTATGGTGCTGACATACCTTTTGTTTCACTGGTGTTCAGATGTTGCATATAGTGAGTTACATCACACAACCAGAAAGAATATAATCATTTCTGTTTTTCTCCAATTAAGGAAAGTAGGGTATAGATTGAGATCACAAAAGCATATTCTATTACAACTCCCGTTCCTATATAAATATGTTACCCTTCAATATAGTGTCAAGTCTAGGTTTGTGGGGAAAGCATTGTCATGCATACACACCGAGACCAATTGGAGAGAATACGTATCAGGGGGGGAGGAGGGGAAACTAAAAAGCCAGATCCAACTGCACGTGCTCCGGTTAACCTGTGTGTGACAGTGCTATATCCCACGTTTAACTGGTGCTCAGTCGTTACCCATAGCATGTTATACCGCAGATATATTGGAAATCCGACACTTTCTGTTCTGTTTCTTCTAAGGAAAGGGAGCCTCAGGCTGGGTGCACAGAAATCCGTCTCATTTTATTTATTGCCCTTTTATTATCTCTTCTTTTATCACGCTATTAGATGCAAAAACATAAAGAAAAATCTGTTACTGATACAGGCTGGCACTGACTGGATGGGGGAGGTTGCTGGGAGGGGGGAGCGGAAAAGGGAAGCTGAAAAACTAGGCTTAAACGTGCACACTTTAACTGCTACGTCCACAACACCAGCGCGTCCCGGTCCCATCGGGTGCTTACTGGACAAATATAATATGGTATATCACACATCCCTGCTGTTTAACCTTCCTACATCGTCCCGCTACAATGGGGCTAAAAGCTACATTAACATACTAAAATATAAGCACAAACAACAATGCCTAAAATATCACTGAAGTTCCTTACATGGAACGTGAGGGGATTACGTGATGGAATTAAACGGGCGGCAGCCCTTACATTTATTAAAAAACAAAGAGCGGATGTGGTGACCCTGGTGGAGACCCACATTGAGGGTAGACTTCAGATGACACTGCGTCGCCCGTGGGTGGGTTGGGCATTCCACTCAACCCATACATCACACTCGAGAGGTGTCTCGGTACTTATCGCAAAAACAGTGCACTTTGAATTATGTGAGCTACACACTGACCCACAAGGTAGATTTATATTTATATCCGCTAAATTACACGGGGAACCCTTTTTGATCTTAGCTGTCTATGTCCCTCCCCCATTTTCCACTTCCATACTACTAGAGGGAATCTCCTTTATAGCAAAATACCCAACAGCTCAGACAATATGGATGGGAGATTTCAATAGTACACTCAATGAGGAGCTGGACAGACTGAGACCAACTTCACCTGCTACAAACCCCCCCAGAGATACTAAACTTGCCAGGCTTTTCTCACCTTTTCACTTGATGGACACCTGGAGGCATAAACACCCGCACACGCGTAAATACTCCTGCTTCTCAGCAACACACAATACCATGTCAAGAATTGACTTTATTTTTATATCCCAAAATCTGTTAGCACGTCTCCTTGAGACAGAGTTTGGTCCTAGACTGCTCTCGGATCACGCTCCATATTGGATCACCCTCACCTTCCATATAGATAAACCACCAATTTCATGGCGCCTTAATCCGTTCTGGCTGACATTGTTGCCAGAGGATGACGACTTGTCGGCCGAATGGGAGACCTTCTTTCTGGAAAACACAAGCACTGCCTCTTTTCCGATAGTATGGGAAACTTTTAAAATACACGCCAGGGCTACCCTAATAACTCGCATCAACAAGATCAAAGCAAACTCATCAGATATATATGAGAGGGCGGAGACTGAATTCTCACGCATAGAACACATATATCAAAATGACCCATCCCAAGCTAATGCCTCCCACTTAAAATTACAATCCAGGATCATGAACCAACTCCAATACGAAAAAGCAAGACAGAAATTATTTTTTGCCAAACAGAAATATTTTGAGCAGGGTGAGAGAGCTGGAAAACTTCTGGCGTTTCTAGCTCGGAATGAGGACAAACCCCCAGTGGTAATTGCACTGCATAGCCCAGAGGGGCAAAAAATCACAGATCCTCCTGTTGTGTCATCCAAATTTAGGGAGTTCTTTGAGGACTTATACAATTCTAGGACCCAGGAGGGACCAGATGATATGATCTCCTTTCTGGAAGGAGTAACATTCCCGCAACTTACGCCTGAACAAAGGGAACTTCTAGAGGCCCCTCTCACTAAAGAAGAAATAGACGCCGCAATTGCAAGTTTCGCCAAATCTAAATCCCCTGGCTCAGATGGGTTACCCATAGAATTTTACTCACATTACAATGAAATAATCACCCCCAAACTGCTTACCCTTTATAATGTCATGTTTCAACAATTCACCCTCCCACCCTCTATGGGTGAGGCCACAATTGTCTTGATACCTAAACCGGGCAAGGACTTGGGTCACCCGGAATCCTACCGCCCTATCTCATTACTACAGGCTGATATTAAGATTCTGGCCAAAATTCTAGCCATGAGACTCAATCAAGCGATACTCAACCTTATACATGCTGACCAGGCTGGTTTTATGCCGGGACGTAACACTTCCTTTAACCTACGGAAATTATTTATAAACCTGCAGGCCACACATGAGAATGTGGGCACAAGGGTGATAGTCACCCTTGATACTGCCAAGGCTTTCGACTCGGTTGAGTGGGGATACCTCTGGTGCTGTCTTGAACGATATGGTTTTGGTCCAAACTTTATTCAATGGGTACAATTACTGTACCAGAACCCCACAGCCAGGGTGGTGGCAAATGGATGGCCGTCTCAGAAGTTCGACCTCCACAGAGGCACGAGACAGGGCTGCCCATTGTCCCCACTGCTGTACGCTCTGGCTGCGGAACCACTGGCTGTTTCTATCCGGACAGACCCAGAGATCATAGGATTAAAAACCGGAACCCTCACAGAAAAAATCAGCATGTACGCTGATGACACACTACTATATCTGGCGGACCCAGGTCCTTCCCTCCACCGGGCTCTCCAGACAATTGAACGTTTCGGGAAATTCTCGGGCCTCAAAATAAATTGGGGGAAATCCCAGGTTTTACCAATAGACACTTTCCCACCCACGGAATTCCAAGCCACCCTACCATTACAAAGAGTAGACACAATTAAATACTTAGGAATAAATACCTCCAAAAATCCAGCAGACTACATAACACTAAACATTAAACCATTATATTCCCTTATTAAAACTAAAACACAATCGTGGACTAGACTACCCCTAGGAGTGTGGGGTCGCATTAACCTTATAAAAATGATATTACTCCCTAAAATATTATATATACTCTGGCACACCCCAACATACATACCTCTAAAACACTTTAAAATAATGGAGTCCCTTCTCAAGCCCTTTGTGTGGGGAAAAAATAGACACAAGATTGCATGGCAAACCCTCAAAAACCCAACAGACATGGGGGGTACAGCACTTCCGGACCTTAATCACTACTATATTGCGTCCCAACTCTCCCAACTTTACCATATAGATAAGGTGGACAGTGAAAGATTCCGGATGCTAATCTGCCCACAATGGGCCCAAGAAACCTCAGATTCCATATATGCTATCACTGTGGGCACTAAGACCAACGAAGGTAACACACACAAAACATCCCTGTTGTATCAATATAGACGCATCTGGGAACTCGCAAACAACAAACTCAATATACCCAGACACAACGACTTCACTCCCTTATGGTGCAACAGAGACCTACCAGAGCTCCATAATATTCATGACCCGAGACCTTGGTTGGAGAGGGGTATACTCTACTTACACCATGTCTGGTCAAACGGAACCCTTAAAAACTTTGACACCCTTAAAGAGGAATTCCATCTAGCCAACAACATGGTATTCAGATTCCTCCAATTGAGACATGCAATACAGGCACAATTTCCGCAACCCCCACCACAGTCAGCCCCCAATCCTCTAATAGCAATCATAAAAGACACAGACCCAAAAAAATTAATATCCTGTTTCTACAACATGCTCACTACCCCAATAGCCACAAAAATAATATACGGCCTCAAATCCCGCTGGGAAAGGGATCTGGGTAACCTAGAAAATGAGGAATGGGAAGAAGCACTGGACACATGTAAAGAGGTATCTCCCAAACTGTCAGACAGGTTGACACAATTAAATATAATACACCGTACATACCTAACCCCGCATAGGATAGCCAGATACAAACACAACTGTCCAGCAGTGTGTCCAATGTGTAAGTCCACAGAGAGTTCGTTCTACCATCTCCCCTGGTCATGCCCTCAGATACAGGGCCTATGGAAGCAGATAGTAACCTTTCTTCATGACAACATGGGTTCACCTGTGACACTGGACCCCAAACAATGCCTGTTGGGTGTGTTCCCAAGCCCAATGGAAAAATACACCAAGGTATTTCTGCAGGAGACCCTGTTCTCATGCAGAAAGATAATAGCTAGGAAATGGATGCGTCCCTTACCACCCGAGATTAAAGAATGGAAAGCAGAGGTAAATGGGACACTCCCATATAAACGGGTGATATACATAAATAGAGGATGCCCAGACAAACACAATAGAATATGGGATCGATGGCTACAGGACTCGGAAACTTGCTCATGACCAATATAAATTTCTATGTACTGGAGAAATACCTCTCCTCAATGAAAATACTATAATTATACCCTATATTAAACGATAATATCAATAGAGAACATCAGAAGAAATGTACTACAGACCATTCATGTATGTAACCATCTTTATATCACGTACAATTACATTGCAATGTATACATGTATAAATACGTGCAAATGTTATGACTTGTATGTATTCTGATTCACAATAAAAAACTTTGTTGGGAAAAAAAAAAAAAAAAACGTAACAATGGACACAAGTGCCTGGGGAGCTCACTTGGTAGATCTCTATGCCCAGGGTCCTTGGAATCGGACGCAGAGTGAAGCTTCCTCCAATTTCAGCTTCTGACAGTCGGAAAAGCATTTACAATTTTTTAAGGCCCAGGTCCGGGGAAGTTCAAATCTTCTTTGACAACGCGGTGGCTGTGTTCTGCCTGAACCACCAGGGAGGGACAAGGTCCAGCAGGCTAATGAAACTGACCCTGGAGATCCTGGGAGAAGCAGAGAAGAGAATTCTCTCAGTCTCGGCAATCCATATAAAAGGGTCTCTCAATTTTCAGGCAGACTTCCTCAGCAGGCAGCCCATTCTTTAAGGAGAGTGGAAGCTAAACAAGGAGGTTTTCTCTCTGGTAAGCCAACATTATGGCAAACCAGAGATAGATTTGTTTGCTTTCAGGAAGAACAGAAAGGTTCAGAAGTTCTTCTCTCTCGCCAGGGAGCAGGCTTCCTTGGGGGTAGATGCCTTAGCCCAGAGTTGGGATTTCGGCCTGGCATACGCATTCCCTCCCCTAGTGCTCATTCCCCGGGTGTTGCAGAAGCTGTCCCGGTCGCACGGATGCCTCATTCTGATTGCACCCTGGTGGCCGAAGCGGGCATGGTTCCCCACCCTGAAGAGGTGGTCGATTGCTCCTCAATTGCATCTCCTGTCCGAAACGATCTCCTCTGTCAGGGCCCAGTCATTCATCCCAACCTGGGGTTTCTTTCCCTGACAGCCTGGTTTTTGAGAGGGAGATCCTTAGGAGTAGGGGATGTTCGGAGAAGGTGATTGATATGCTTTTGCTTAGTAGGAAACCAGTCACTAGACAGATCTGTGCAAAAGTCTGGAAGGTCTTCTCTCGCTGGGCTCAGTCTAGGGAAGGCACTCTCCAAACAATCCGACAGTCCTAGATTTCCTCCAGGAGGGGGTCAACCAGGATTTAGCGGTTAGTACCCTCAGGGACCAGGTTGCAGCCCTATTAGTGTTTCTGGACAGTAGACTGGCTCTGAACCCTCTTGTAAAAAGATTTTTGACAGCCAGGGAAAGGGTAACCCCGGTAAGGACAAACAGGTTTCCACCGTGGGACTTGTCTCTGGTACTAGATGCCCTAACGAAAGGGCCTTTCGAGCCGTTTGCTCAAATTTCATTTAAATTTATTTCTCTTAAGATGGCTTTCCTTCTGGCCATCACCACAGCCAGAATTGTTGGCGACCTACAGGCTCTGACTATTAAAGTGCCCTTTTTGTTGCTCTTAGAGGATAGGATAATCCTCAGACAGGATTCGTTATGTTTATCTAAGGTGACCTCAGGTTTCCACAGGTCACAGGAGATTATTCTTCCATAATTTTGTCAGAACCCCAAGAATGATAAGGAAGAAAAATGTAATTTATTAGACGTTGTCTTCTGGTCTATTTGGAGAGAGTTTAGGAGATCAAACCATCTGCTAATTAGTTTTTGTGGCCAGATAAAGGTTCTTCAGGCCTCCAAGCCAAAGATAGCCAGGTGGATCAAGCAGCTTACGAGCACTCGGGTAGACCTGTCCCAGCTCACCTTAAGGCTCACTCAACTAGATCACTGGTGACCTCCTGGGCCCAGAGGGCAGGCGCCTCGATTGATCAGATCTGCAAGGTAGCAACATGGACAAGCCAAAATACCTTCCTGAGGCACTACAGAGTGGAACTGTTGCTGTTGTCTCCTTAGGACTTGGTGTTCGGCAGGAAGGTCCTACAGGCGGTGGTCCCACTCTAAGGTAGGCCTGAACTTCCTGCTCATCGTCTCAGGTGTGCCGTCCTGGAAGATGACTGGAGAAAATTACCAGTTACAGTTACTGGTAATGGGTTTTCTAGTAAATCTTCCAGGACGGCAGGCCTACTTCCCTACCCTTAATTGTCAGTGGTGTTTTAATTCTAACAGAATGTACCCTCAGGCAGCGGTGTGGTTTTTATACTTGTCATAACTGAGGGACAGAGGGAAGGGTGGGGCCTTTTAAACTCTGTTGTTGATCATGTTTCCTGTCAGGTGAGACCCGTCATCTCAGGTGTGTCGTCCTGGAAGATTTCCTAGAAAACCTGTTACTGGTAAGTGTAACTGGTAATTTTCATTGTGAAAAACAAATGATTAATAAGACATATTTACAGAGTATTGGCTGTGCACTCCTGTGGCCAGAATGGCCTTCTAGCTTATTTGTTGGCATGCTGACTAGGGATGGGCCGAACAAGCCCCCCCCCCCCCCCCCCCCGTTCGGTTCGCACCAGAACATACCAAACAGGCGAAAAATTTGGCAGAACACGTCTATGGGACACAAACATGAATAATCAAAAGTGCTCATTTTAATGGGCAGAAACCGATATATCATACTTGGGCATCCAACTACCGAGAGAAACTAAGAAAATTTACTCGAGCAACTACATACCACTCTTACAACAAATTCAATCAACTTCCCAACAAATAGCAAAGCACGAGCTCTCATGGTCGGGCAGACTTGCAGCATTTAAGATGATATGCCTCCCCCAAATACTTTATCACTTTAGAACCCTACCTATACCACTGCCAACCACTTTCTTCAAATCTCTCAAAACTACTTTCAACAAATACTTATGGAGCGGGAAAAAACCGAGGAGCGCCCAACACAATTTAGTAAAACATAAACTAGTCGGTGGAACAGGATCTATAGACTTCGAGGACTATTACCTAGCGACAATCCTAGCTCAATTACCTTCCTGGTTCCAATCACAATCCACTACACTTTGGGGACAAATTGAAAGCTCCGCATTATCTCAACCAAACTTGAAAACTTGGTTACTTAGTATTCCACTGGGAACCATAATACCAAAGGCGTTCCCCCCGACCATGAGAGCTGCGGCACTCGCATGGAAGAAATCAGTATCCTTACTGACCCCTAATCCTATCACATCTCCAGGACACATCCCCTTGGAATCCCTACATCACACGCTTCCAGAAATCTCTCTATCAACTTGGACCACCAAAGGCATACATCTCATACAAGACCTAATACAAGACAACCACATTAAATCATACGCACAACTCCAATCTGAATTCAATCTAACAGCATCTGACAAATTCATTTACATGCGCCTACACCACTATCTAAAAACCCTACCCCTCCCCCTCTACAATATCCACCCTAAAACCTGGGAATACCTTACCAACACAGCCACTAAAACCAGAGGTATATCCTACTTCTACAACATTCTCCACAACAAACGTACCTTCCTTAAACTAAAACCACACCAAAATTGGGAAAAAGATTTAGATCAGCCCTTTACGGAAGACCAATGGCAACTTGCCCTCAAAACTATATACAAAGTCACCAAATGCGCGGCCCTATGGGAACTTACACAGAAAATCACACTACGTTGGTACATCACTCCAGCCAGAATTACGACCTTTAACCCAAAAATCCCTAATATATGCTGGAGATGTCATTCTTCTCCTAGCGACATAATGCATATACTATGGACATGCACTAAACTCCACAACTACTGGGAAAGAATTTTTAGTTTAATCTCTCACATAACCCAAACTAAAATACACCCCTCCCCTGCATTAGCGATACTTAACCTAACTATAGAATCAATCCCACATTCTTTCAGGCCAGTGGTCACCCACATCCTCCTGGCGGCAAGACTAAACATATCCAGGCAATGGAAGTCTGACAATCCCCTGACAATAACCCAAGTCATTGACTTAGTAGCCCTTCATTACAGCTACGAGATCATAACAGCTACGCACACTGGCCAGGCGATGAAAACACAAAAGAACTGGCAACCATGGACTGACTGGACTGCACACTGCGCAAACCACTAACCTAAACACTGATACCCACCTCCTCTTCTTGACCGAGCAATACCTTTCTATAGACAAGAGAAACAAGATATATGCAACAGCTAGTTCTAACTAGCACATATTCATCAATATTAACATATGATAGAAGGGGCCTCTTCACTCCTGTGGCACTAAAGGTCCCATTTGGGGTGCGACTCTAGTGAAGAGGTCTACAACTAAAAAACTACGAAACTACGGTTTATAACATTGGTAGTCTAGAATCCACAATAGATATATGTTAAATAAAGTTATAACCAACCAAGGTTGGTAAAATGTTATAATTATTGAACTCACAAATTGAACTGTATTCCTTATACTGTCTAATTGGAATGTCATTACACGACATACTATGTCCAATTGTATAATGTATAATCTGTATGAAAATCTTTCAATAAATATATGGAAGAAAAAAAAAAAAAAAGTGCTCATTTTAAAGGCTTATAGTTATTAAGTTATTGTCATAAAAAGTGTTTGGGGACCTAGGTCCTGCCCCAGGGGACATGTATCAATGCAAAAAAAAGTTTTAAAAACGTCCGTTTTTTCAGGAGCAGTGATTTCAATAATGCTTAAAGTGAAACAATAAAAGTGAAATATTCCTTTAAATTTTGTCCGGGGGGGGGGGGGGGGGGGGGGCGTCTATAGTATGCCTGTAAAGTGGCGCCTTTTTCCTGTGTTTACAACAGTCCCTGCACAAAATGACATTTCTAAAGGAAAAAAAGTCATTTAAAACTACTCGCGGCTATAATGAATTGTCGGTCCCGGCAATACAGATAAAAGTTATTGAAAAAAACGGCATGGGATTCCCCCAGTCCATTACCAGGCCCTTTTGGTCTGGTATGAATATTAAGGGGAACCTCAAACCGAAATTTAAAAAAAAAATTGCGTGGGGGTCCCCCTCAAAAAAGGAGAACCCCTTGCCAAAATTTTAAAAAAAACGGTGTGTGGGTCCCCCCCAAAAATCCATACCAGACCCTTATCCGAGCACGCAACCTGGCAGGCTGCAGGAAAAGAGGGCAAATGAGAGAGCGCCCCCCCTCCTGAACTGTATCAGGCCACATGCCCTCAACATGGGGAGGGTGTATAGTGCAGTCAATGTAGTGTATATATAATACAGTGCAGGGTATATAGTGCAGTGTACAGTATATAATATAGTGCATTGAAGTGGTTAAGAGGAGCCATATGACAGAATTAAGAAAAAAACGGCATGGGTTTCCCCCCCGTCCATACCAGGCCCTTTGGGTCTGGTGTGGATTTTAAGGGGAACCCCACGCCAAATTTTTTTAAAATTTTGATGATGGGGACAAGGGCCTCATCCCCACAACCCTTGCCCGGTGGTTGTGGGGGTCTGTGGGTGGGGGCTTATCGGAATCTGGAAGCCCCCTCTAACAAGGGGACCCCCAGATCCCGACCTCCCCCTGTGTGAAATGGTAACGGGGTACAAATGTACCCCTACCATTTCACAAAAAAGTGTCAAAATGGTGAAAATGACAAGACACGGCTTGGGACAAATCCTTTATTCAAAAAAATAAAAAATAAAAATGTCCCACGTAGTCCCTTCTTCTTCTCTTGCTCCACCGATGGACCGAAAAAGAAAAAAAAAAACAAGGCCACGACCGACCCGCCTCCATGGGAGGCACCCGCCTTATGATGCTTCAGCGCTGATGACAGTTCTTTTATAACTGAGGGCGGAGCCACATGGTGACGTTCGCGGGTGACCCTGCCCCCCCTCTAATGCACAGGGACTTTCCCGGCCGTCAGAGGGGGCGGGGCCACCAGTAACATCACCGTGTGGCCCCGCCCTTAGTTATAAAAAAACTGTCATCAGCACTGAAGTGTCATTCCGTGGGTGCTTCCCATGGAGGAAGGTCGGCCGCGGCTTTGTGCTTTTTTTGTTTTGTTTTTTCGGTCCGTCGGCGGAGCGAGAGAAGAAGATGAATGGACTTTGTGGGACATTTTTATTTTTTAATAAAGGACTTGTCCCAAGCCGTGTCTTGTCATTTTGACACTTTTTTTGTGAAATGGTAGGGGTACATTTGTACCATTTTACCATTTCACACAGAGGGGAGGCCGGGATCTGGGGGTCCTCTTGTTAAAGGAGGCTTCCAGATTCTGATAAGACCCCCGCCCATAGAACCCCACAACCACCGGGCAAGGGTTGTAGGGATGAGGCCCTTGTCCCCATCAACATGGGGACAAGGTGCTTTGGAGAGCTACCCCATGTTCCCCATGTTTAGAGCATGTGGCCTGGTACGGTTCAGGAGGGGGGGTGCTCTCTCGTCCCCCCCTCTTTTCCTGCGGCTTGCCAGGTTGAGTGCTCGGATAAGGGTCTGGTATGGATTTTTGGGGGGACCCCCATGCCATTTTTTTTTTTAATCTTGGCACGGGGTTCCCCTTAATATTCATACTAGACCCAAAGGGCCTGGTAATGGACCGGGGGAATCCCATGTCGTTTTTTTCAATGACTTTTATCTGTATTGCCTGGACCGACAATTCATTATAGCCACAAGTCTTTTTAAATGACTTTTTTTTCCTTTAGAAATGTCATTTTATGCAAGGACTGTTCTAAACACAGGAAAAATGCGCCACTTTACAGGCATACCATAGACACTCCCCAGGTACGAAATTTAAAGGAATATTTCACTTTTATTGTTTCACTTTAAGCATTATTAAAATCACTGCTCTCGAAAAAACTGAAGTTTTTAAAACTTTTTTTTGCATTGGTACATGTCCCCTGGGGCAGGACCCAAACACTTTTTATGACAATAACTTGCATATAAGCCTTTAAAATTAACACTTTTGATTTTTCATGTTAATGACTTTAACCACTTAAGGACCGCCTCACGCCGATTTACGTCGGCAGAATGGCACGGGCAGGCAGAATCACGTACATATACGTGATCTGCCTCCCGCGGGCGGGGGGTCCGATCGGACCCCCCCCCCCCGGTGCCAGCGGCGATCAGAGATAAGGGGGAGACCATCCGTTCGTGGCCCCCCCCCTCGCGATCGCCACCGGCCAATCAAATCATTCCTTTGCTGCTGTATGCTAAACATCAGCAAAGAAAATGATGTCATCTCTCCTCGGCTCGGTATTTTCCGTTTCGGCGCCGAGGAGAGAAGACTTCAATGTGAGTGCACAAACACACACACATACAGTAGAACATGCCAGGCACACAAAACACCCCCCTTTACCCCCCGATCCCCGCCAAGATCAACCCCCTAATCACACCACCCCCCCCCCCCCCCCGTCACACTGACACCAAGCAGTTTTTTTTTTTTCTGATTACTGCATGGTGTCAGTTTGTGACAGTTACTGTTATTGTTAGGGCAGTTACTGTTAGCCCCCTTTAGGTCTAGGATACCCCCCTAACCCCCCTTAATAAAGTTTTAACCCCTTGATCACTCCCCGTCACCAGTGTCGCTAAGCGATCATTTTTCTGATCGCTGTATTAGTGTCGCTGGTGACGCTAGTTAGGGACGTAAATATTTAGGTTCGCCGTCAGCATTTTATAGCGACAGGGACCCCCATATACTACCTAATAAATGTTTTAACCCCTTGATTGCCCCCTAGTTAACCCTTTCACCACTGATCACCGCATAACCATTACGGGTGACGTTGGTTAGTTCGTTTATTTTTTATAGTGTCAGGGCACCCGCCGTTTATTACTGAATAAAGGTTTAGCCCCCCAAATGCCCGGCGGTGATATGCGTCGCCCCAGGCAGCATCAGATTAGCGCCAATACCGCTAACACCCACACATGCAGCATACGCCTCCCTTAGTGCTATAGTATCTGAACGGATCAATATCTGATCTGATCAGATCTATACTAGCGTCCCCAGCAGTTTAGGGTTCCCAAAATCGCAGTGTTAGCGGGATCAGCCCAGATACCTGCTAGCACCTGCATTTTGCCCCTCCGCCCGGCCCAGCCCAACCCACTCAAGTGCAGTATCGATCGATCACTGTCACTTACAAAACACTAAACGCATAACTGCAGCGTTCGCAGAGTCAGGCCTGATCCCTGCGATCGCTAACAGTTTTTTTTGGTAGCATTTTGGTGAACTGGCACGCACCAGCCCCAGGCAGCGTCAGGTTAGCGCCAGTACCGCTAACACCCACGCACGCACCGTACACCTCCCTTAGTCGTATAGTATCTGAACAGATCAATGTCTGATCCGATCAGATCTATACTAGTGTCCCCAGCATTTTAGGGTTCCCAAAAACGCAGTGTTAGCGGGATCAGCCCAGATACCTGCTAGCACCTGCGTTTTGCCCCTCCGCCCGGCCCAGCCCAGCCCACCCAAGTGCAGTATCGATCGATCACTGTCACTTACAAAACACTAAACGCATAACTGCAGCGTTCGCAGAGTCAGGCCTGATCCCTGCGATCGCTAACAGTTTTTTTGGTAGCGTTTTGGTGAACTGGCAAGCACCAGTGGCCTAGTACACCCCGGTCATAGTCAAACCAGCACTGCAGTAACACTTGGTGACGTGGCGAGTCCCATAAGTGCAGTTCAAGCTGGTGAGGTGGCAAGCACAAGTAGTGTCCCGCTGCCACCAAGAAGACAAACACAGGCCCGTCGTGCCCATAATGCCCTTCCTGCTGCATTCACCAATCCTAATTGGGAACCCAACACTTCTGCAGTGCCCGTACTTCCCCCATTCACATCCCCAACCAAATGCAGTCGGCTGCATGAGAGGCACTTTCTTTATGTCCTCCCAAGTACCCCTACCCAACGAACCCCCCAAAAAAGATGTCATGTCTGCAGCAAGCGCGGATATAGGCGTGACACCCGCTATTATTGTCCCTCCTGTCCTGACAATCCTGGTCTTTGCATTGGTGAATGTTTTGAACGCTACCATTCACTAGTTGAGTATTAGCGTAGGGTACAGCATTGCACAGACTAGGACACACTTTCACAGGGTCTCCCAAGATGCCATCGCATTTTGAGAGACCCGAACCTGGAACCGGTTACAGTTATAAAAGTTAGTTACAAAAAAAGGGTAAAAAAAAAAATATATATAAAATAAAAAAAAATAGTTGTCGTTTTATTGTTCTCTCTCTCTCTATTCTCTCTCTATTGTTCTGCTCTTTTTTACTGTATTCTATTCTGCAATGTTTTATTGTTATTATGTTTTATCATGTTTGCTTTTCAGGTATGTAATTTTTTATACTTTACCGTTTACTGTGTTTTATTGTTAACCATTTTTTTGTCTTCAGGTACGCCATTCACGACTTTGAGTGGTTATACCAGAATGATGCCTGCAGGTTTAGGTACCATCTTGGTATCATTCTTTTCAGCCAGTGGTCGGCTTTCATGTAAAAGCAATCCTAGCAGCTAATTAGCCTCTAGACTGCTTTTACAAGCCGTGGGAGGGAATGCCCCCCCCACCGTCTTCCGTGTTTTTCTCTGGCTCTCCTGTCTCAACAGGGAATCTGAGAATGCAGCCGGTGATTCAGCCAGCTGACCATAGAGCTGATCAGAGACCAGAGTGGCTCCAAACATCTCTATGGCCTAAGAAACCGGAATCTACGAGCATTTCATGACTTAGATTTCGCCAGATGTAAACAGCACCATTGGGAAATTTGGGAAAGCATTTTATCACACCGATCTTGGTGTGGCCAGATGCTTTGAGGGCAGAGGAGAGATCTAGGGTCTAATAGACCCCAATTTTTTCAAAAAAGAGTACCTGTCACTACCTATTGCTATCATAGGGGATATTTACATTCCCTGAGATAACAATAAAAATGATTAAAAAAAAAAATGAAAGGAACAGTTTAAAAATAAGATAAAAAAGCAAAAAATAATAAAGGAAAAAAAAACACCCCTGTCGCCCCCTGCTCTCACGCTAAGGCGAACACAAGCGGTGGTCTGTCGTCAAACGTAAACAGCAATTGCAGCATGCATGTGAGGTATCACCGCCAAGGTCAGATCGAGGGCAGTAATTTTAGCAGTAGACCTCCTCTGTAAATCTAAAGTGGTAACCTGTAAAGGCTTTTAAAGGCTTTTAAAAATGTATTTATTTTGTTGCCACTGCACGTTTGTGCGCAATTGTAAAGCATGTCATGTTTGGTATCCATGTACTCGGCCTAAGATCATCTTTTTTATTTCATCAAACATTTGGGCAATATAGTGTGTTTTAGTGCATTAAAATTTAAAAAAGTGTGTTTTTTCCCCAAAAAAATGAGTTTGAAAAATCGATGCGCATATGCTGTGTGAAAAAAAAAATGAAACACCCACCATTTTAATCTGTAGGGCATTTGCTTTAAAAAATATATATATAATGTTTGGGGGTTCAAAGTAATTTTCTTGCAAAAAAAAATAATTTTTTCATGTAAACAAAAAGTGTCAGAAAGGGCTTTGTCTTCAAGTGGTTAGAAGAGTGGGGGATGTGTGACATAAGCATCTAAATGTTGTGCATAAAATGCCAGGACAGTTCAACCCCCCCCCCCCAAATGACCCCATTTTGGAAAGTAGACACCCCAAGCTATTTGCTGAGAGTCATGTCGAGTCCATGGAATATTTTATATTGTCACACACGTTGCGGGAAAGAGACAAATTTTTTTTTTTTTTTTTTGCACAAAGTTGTCACTAAATGATATATTGCTCAAACATGCCATGGGAATATGTGAAATTACACCCAAAATACATTCTGCTGCTTCTCCTGAGTACGGGGATACCACATGTGTGAGACTTTTTGGGAGCCTAGCCGCGCACGGGACTCCGAAAACCAAGCACTGCCTTCAGGCTTTCTAAGGGCGTAAATTTTTTATTTCACTCTTCACTGCCTATCACAGTTTCGGAGGCCTTGGAATGCCCAGGTGGCACAAAACCCCCCCAAATGACCCCATTTTGGAAAGTAGACACCCCAAGCTATTTGCTGAGAGGTATAGTGAGTATTTTGCAGACCTCACTTTTTGTCACAAAGTTTTGAAAATTGAAAAAAGAAAAAAAAAATGTTTTGTCTTGTCTTTCTTCATTTTCAAAAACAAATGAGAGCTGCAAAATACTCACCATGCCTCTCAGCAAATAGCTTGGGGTGTCTACTTTCCAAAATGGGGTCATTTGGGGGGGTTTGTGCCATCTGGGCATTTTATGGCCTTCAAAACTGTGATAGGCAGTGAGGAGTGAAATCAAAAATTTACGCCCTTAGAAATCCTGAAGGCGGTGATTGGTTTTCGGGGCCCCGTACGTGGCTAGACTCCCAAAAAGTCCCACACATGTGGTATCCCCATACTCTGGAGAAGCAGCTGAATGTATTTTGGGGTGCAAATCCACATAGGCCCATGGCCAGTGTGAGCAATATATAATTTAGTGACAACTTTGTGCAAAAAAAAAAAAAAAATGTGTCACTTTCCCGCAACTTGTGTCAAAATATAAAATATTCCATGGACTCAACATGCCTCTCAGCAAATAGCTTGGGGTGTCTACTTTCCAAAATGGGGTCATTTGGGGGGGTTGTGCCATCTGGGCATTTTATGGCCTTCAAAAGTGTGATAGGTAGTGAGGAGTAAAATCAAAAATTTACGCCCTTAGAAATCCTGAAGGCGGTGATTGGTTTTCGGGGCCCCGTACGTGGCTAGACTCCCAAAAAGTCCCACACATGTGGTATCCCCATACTCTGGAGAAGCAGCTGAATGTATTTTGGGGTGCAAATCCACATAGGCCCATGGCCAGTGTGAGCAATATATCATTTAGTGACAACTTTGTGCAAAAAAAAAAAAAAATGTGTCACTTTCCCGCAACTTGTGTCAAAATATAAAATATTCCATGGACTCAACATGCCTCTCAGCAAATAGCTTGGGGTGTCTACTTTCCAAAATGGGGTCATTTGGGGGGGTTGTGCCATCTGGGCATTTTATGGCCTTCAAAAGTGTGATAGGTAGTGAGGAGTAAAATCAAAAATTTACGCCCTTAGAAATCCTGAAGGCGGTGATTGGTTTTCGGGGCCCCGTACGTGGCTAGGCTCCCAAAAAGTCCCACACATGTGGTATCCCCATACTCAGGAGAAGCAGCTGAATGTATTTTGGGGTGCAATTCCACATAGGCCCATGGCCTGGGTGAGCAATATATCATTTAGTGACAACTTTTTGTAATTTTTTTTTTTGTCATTATTCAATCACTTGGGACAAAAAAAATAAATATACAATGGGTTCAACATGCCTCTCAGCAATTTCCTTGGGGTGTCTACTTTCCAAAATGGGGTCATTTGGGTTTTTTTTTACTGCCCTGCCATTTTAGCACTTCAAGAAATGACATAGGCAGTCATAAACTAAAAGCTGTGTAAATTCCAGAAAATGTACCCTAGTTTGTAGACGCTATAACTTTTGCGCAAACCAATAAATATACACTTATTGAAATTTTTTTTACCAAAGACATGTGGCCGAATACATTTTGGCCTAAATGTATGACTAAAATTGAGTTTATTGGATTTTTTTTATAACAAAAAGTAGAAAATATCATTTTTTTTCAAAATTTTTGGTCTTTTTCCGTTTATAGCGCAAAAAATAAAAAAGGCAGAGGTGATCAAATACCATCAAAAGAAAGCTCTATTCTTGGGAAGAAAAGGACGTAAATTTTGTTTGGGTACAGCATTGCATGACCGCGCAATTAGCAGTTAAAGCGACGCAGTGCCAAATTGGAAAAAGTCCTCTGGTCCTTATGCAGCATAATGCTCCGGGGCTAAAGTGGTTAACGGTGTTCCGGCGGCTTTCGAATTTGCCCCGAACACCGCATTCTGCAGAACACCCGAACAACCAAAGTTCGGCTCGAACTTATGCTCGGGCCGAACCCTTCTCCCATCCCTAACGCTGACTTATCAGCATATGTAAACACAGACAATTCTACATGAAATGGAAGACGTGCAAAAGACAAATATGGCATCAACATGGCTGAACTACTTTTCAAATCACATTTATTTATATATATCCCATACAATTAAAGCATTTGACTAAATTGTACCCTAGACTGTGATTCCAAGATGGAAACAAATCAAACACATAGATTTCTTTAATTTAGTCATTTTTGCAGTGTCTGGAGTGGATACAGGTGACTTTTCATTCAAGTTTTGCAAAACTGTACATGAAATAGACGCTGTATTGAGTCTCCAAACATTTCCTTATATATGATTTTTTTTTTTTTTTATATTTATTTATAATATGTCTTTTAATTCACAAGTCACCTGGCTTTTGTTTTAAATCCTTTTAAACTGTTAGGATCTGGAATTGGGAAGAAAATACATAAATGAGTTTGTCAAAAAATCAGCAACATTCTCTGTGAGATCCGAATGGAGGACTTCAACTGCTGAGACAAAATATAAGCAAATGAGTAACACACTCCCAAACAATCTCATAGGGAGAGAGTCCAACATCCCTTAGGGGCTTGATAAAATATAAGAAAACATTCAGGCAAAAGTTTTCGAGTTTCTTACTCTACTTTTTCCGCTACATTATAGACAGAAGGGGGTGTAAAAGTAAAACCTCAACACTTCTATTAAGGACTCTACTATAAAAATTATTTCCTCTGTAGATTCTGGCACTCTGTACTTACAAACTACTTCTGATATCACTTTTTACTGTGGCCTTTGCAGTAGCATTTGCCACTGGACACCTAGAAAACATGTCCATACAGACAAAATGCATACTCGTAACAGCCTCACTTGGACATCTGGATATTTCTTTTTGTAATCTCTGGAAGGGATGTTCAGCTTTTGGTAACACCTTTGGTAACAGGTAAAACAAGAAGTGGTATGTTATAAAAACTGGGGTGAACCCTGGCTCTATCCCACGCTCATTTACTAAGGCAGCCATAACTGTTTGTGATAGAACAAAAGAAAATGATCGGCTACACTCCCACACGATGCAATGTTGGCTTTATTGTGTCAAAGGTAGTAAAATCATACAAACCTACAGTATTGGAACATATATCAATTGTAACACCAGATGTGATTTATTTAATAACGTGTAAAGAGTGTAACATCCAATATGTAGGTTGTACTACAAGGAGGTTAAGAGACCGATTGAATGATCATGTTCTTGATACTGAAAAGGAACGGGCCACTAATGTGGCTAGACACAATGGAAATACCTCATTGATACAGATACAAGGAGTAGAAAAAAATCATAACACCTAGAAGAGAGGGTGATTAATTTTGGAATTTTATGCAAACGTGAAGTTTTTTGCGCACGTTTTTTGCAAACGTGAAGTTTTTATGCAAACGGGAACCAGATAGAAAACAGCTAAAATTCAGCATACATGCAGTGCGGGAGCAAACTGGCTAACTGCATGGGGAAAAACAGAAAAACGTGATGGCGTCACAGCCTCTAGCTCCACCCGACGCGTTTCCCCTAAACAGGCTTCCACTGGGAACGGAGACATCTCTGTTGTTGCGGATTGAAATTTCTTAAGCAACATTGTGGCCAGTAGCACGATATTTATGTTCACAAAGAGTTCTTTTGAAACATGGTGAATTATTTAAAGGATTTCCTTTCACATGATTTTTTAGTACTTTTTCACATAAGTTTGTTTCACATTAGAATACGTTTCAGTGTGTGGTCATAATAATTAATATATAATAATTTTAAGATACAAATTGAGGTTAGAACTTTATTTTAAGCAATTTTTCACATGATTTCTCAGTAACTTTTCACATGAATTTGTTTCACATTAGAATGCCTAGAATTCCAAAAGGTCTAAACTTTCTGTGGGACCTCACCCATTTTTATGATTAACTATGGAGGATTATATATATTATATTACATTCTGTCTGTATTTGTGTTCACACAGGTGTCTTCCTTGTGTCTGTGGTACTCTTTACGAGGGTTACAGATACAATGGAGGGTACAGTCATCTATGCGTGTCATGTGTGGTCGCACCCATGCATTTGCATGGGTGTGGACATGTTTTCCCTGCAACTATAATGGGATTTATGTGATGCAGTCTCATTGTTGTCGGTCTATTTCTCTTCCTTTTATGTATGTGTATCTTTGTGTCCCCATTGTGTTGTGTAGCTCATTTTTTGTTAAATATATATATTTTCTGTTAAATTATCTGATATATTGTGGTGCTACTGAAACTAACACATGGACACGTATTTACGCACTGATTTTTTGTAGTTTTGATATGGACTCATGTAGGATTTATTCATATGTTTTTTTTGGTAAGAACCTCATATAAGAGAGGGATATACATCTTCAGGCTCACATGCATATTCATGTACATGGTTTCTGTATGATGGATATTTCCACAGTTATCTATTGCTGTACTTATTTTTGTTTTTAAAGTTTTTTCAAGTTTGTTTAGAATTTTGGGATAATAATTGGTACTATGTTTCACGTTTTATTTTTATTTATTTTTTCATATATGTACTTTTGTACCACCCAAATCATTTTAATGACAATTTGCTAGATCTGAACACTCATGATAGAACGAAAAACAGGAAGTGTAATTAGCACTTTTGCCTAGCAGTAAGAAGGGTCGCTGGTTCGAATCCCAACCACGACACTACCTGCCTGGAGTTTGCATGTTCTCCCTGTGCCTGTGTGGGTTTCCTCCGGGTACTCCGGTTTCCTCCCACACTACAAAGACATGCTGGTAGGTTAATTGGCTTCTGTCCAAAATTGGCTCTAGTATGAATGAATGGGAGTTAGGGACCTTAGATTGTAAGCTCCTTGAGGGTAGGGACTGATGCGAATGTACAATGTATATGTAAAAGCGCTGCGTAAATTGTACCGTTATAAGTACCTGAAATAAATAAAAATAAATAAATAATTAGGAAATTGGACACATCTGTGTTCTTTGAAGGTTACTCCCATATATATTGAGGTATTCATTGCATTTCCATGTGATTTTGACAAAGCACGATCTCCGTGTGAAATGCGCTAACCTTTTTGTCTCCTCTGCCTATGTTTGTATGATTTTACTACTTTTGACACAAAGCCGACATTGCATTGTGTGGGAGTGCAGCTAATCGTCTTCTTTTGTTCTATTATCTGCTGGCAGTGGCAGGGCGTGCACCCCACCGAGTGCAGTATGCTATGAAGATTTTGGTCTACTCTACTCACCTGTGAGCAGCGGTTCTTTTCTTTTGTTTGTGACTGATACAGTCCATGTGTCAAGCTGGAGGGAAAAGAGTGGCTGGCAGACATAAAAGATCACATTTTTCCGAAATCCTGTTTCATAAGAAGTTGCCTCCTGTGGACCACTTGTTCTTCTCGTTCTGGGGTCCTTACAGTTGAATTATTAATCCCAGCTTTACTGGGACAGAACTAGGGTGGAATCTGTGAGTTGCACATACCCAGAAAGTGTCCGAGGCTGTAATGCAGCATCCTTAGTCGCCTGGTCTGCTTCCATATGTTTTTAACCGCTTGCCGACCAGCCGCTGCAGTTATACTGAGGCAGAATGACATGGGCAGGCGAATCACCGCTATGTTACGTCGCTCCTTAAGGCAGCCACTAGGGGCGCCCGCAGCTCGCGCTGGAGCCGATGCGAGTGCCCGGCGGTCTCGATGACTGCCGGGGTCCCCCGATCGTTCGTAACACGGCGAGAACCGAGATCTCTGTGTATAAACACAAAGATCCCGGTTCTCTAAGGGGGGGAAGTGACAGATCATCTGTTCATACAGAGTATGAACAGCGATCTGTCATCTCCCCTAGTCAGTCCCCTTCCCCCCTTCATTTAGAACACACACTAGGGAACACATTACCCCCTTGATCACCCCCTAGTGTTAACCCCTTCACTGCCAGTGACATTTTTACAGTAATCAATGCATTTTTATAGCATTGATTGCTGTATTAATGCCAATGGTCCCAAAAATGTGTCAAAATTGTCCAATGTGTCCGCCATAATGTTGCAGTCCCGATAAAAATCGCAGATCGCCGCCATTACTAGTAAAAAAAAAATAATAAAAATGCTATAAATTTGTCCTCTATTTTGTAGACGCTATAACTTTTGCGCAAACCAATCAATATAGGCTTATTGTGATTTTTATTATCAAAAATATTAATAAGGGGGCCCCCAGATCTCAGCCCCCCACCCTATGTGAATGAGTATGGGGTACATCGTACCCCATTCACCTGGGGAAAAAAGTGTCAATAAAAAAAAACACACTACACAGCTTTTTAAAGTAATTAGGCAGCACCGGGGGTCTTCTTCCGACTTTGGGGGTTTCTTCCGACTTCTCCGCGCTCTACGGTTCTTCTCCTGCTCTCTGGTATCTTCTGCCAGGCTCCTCTGCTATCTTCTGCTCTTTTGCCCGCTCTGTTGCTAGCGGTGGCCCGATCTTCTCTGTCTTCTTCTCTCTTCTCTTCTTCTGATGTTGACACGACGCTCTCTCCCACTGTAATGCCGCGTGCGCGGTGCGCAATGACTTATATAGGCATGGGGCCCGGAAGGTGACGTCATAAGGGGCGGGGTCACTGGGTGACATCACCCACTGATCACTCCCCATGCCTATATAAGTCGTTGATAGGTATAATATTCCTGCGCTACCATGCAAAAATGGGAGAAGTGAGGCGGGGAAAAGCAGCTTGCACCGAGAGGGGTCCAACCTGGCCATTAATAATAGCATAAAAATACAAATGGGGATGGTGCTGCGCTAATCCTAGTGCAAAAGTATCATAATTGTGAAGTATTGGTGACTAGGTGGCTTATTACCTATTCTCAGTAGATAGGTGATAATAAACTTAATCCAAGATTACTAATATTCCGTGCTGTGCTAGATTTAAAAAATCACGAAAAGTGCAGATACAAACTACACATGTAGTGCAAAATAAACCAACAGAAATATGTTTGAAACATAAAACACATAAAAACAAAATAAACCGCACACAGGTGCAAGGTTACAATGGATGTCCAAAGAGATCCCAATGTAAGTGACAAATGTAATAAAGTGTCCAGTGTCAGCAATCCGTGCTCATGTTTTAGTAAAAACAATGTTCAAATGCAAAGAAAAAGTGACTTGTGCAGCAACAAACAGTTCAAATGATTGGAGATTGGAATTACATTGGGATCTCTTTGGACATCCATTGTAACCTTGCACCTGTGTGCGGTTTATTTTGTTTTTATGTGTTTTATGTTTCAAACATATTTCTGTTGGTTTATTTTGCACTACAGGTGAAGTATCTATATTGCATAATTTATATTCAGATGCTAATATTATTTTTTCATGTGTAGTTTGTATCTGCACTTTTCGTGATTTTTTTAAATCTAGCACAGCATGGAATATTAGTAATGTTGGATTAAGTTTATTATCACCTATCTCGGCTCGGACATAACATGGAGAAAAAGGTAAGTCTCTGGTGGGATACGTGCACCTTTGAGACTTACCTGAAAGAAGGCCTAGTCCCAAGGAGACTAAGATGGGATGTGCCCCCCAATGATGGTCTTACAGACCAAGAATCAAATGAAAAATGGTATAAGTTCTTTAATGACAAAGGATTGGAATTATTAAGATTCCTATTAGAAAGGAAACAAAGAAAAATGAAAATGATAGACCAAAATATTTCCCAATTCAAAGAAGAACTTGAAGTGTATAAAGAAACAACAGAATTTAAAACCTTAACCACACAGTTGAACAAAGACCTCATGAAAAAAGATAAAGAAGTCCAACAGAGGAAGAGTAAGAAGTACACTAGAGATACAAAAGATTTTAGAAATGATCAGGTATTCAAATGGCAGAACCTATTAGGTAGAGGAGATAATATTTCTACCTACTCTACATCAGAGAAGATTGTGAGGGTAGATCCCCACCAAACTGCGGAACCAGAGAATACCCAATCTGGGAGGTACTATGATCCGAGAGATGGGTATATAACAACTACCCCAAGATATCAAAATCTTGATGGAAGAAACACGTAGCACCAACCGTCCACCCCATATCGAGGGGACAGAAGACCTCAACCGAATCGCACCCCGCAAAATGGGGGGAAAAACCCTACTGGAAGAATAACAGAAAGCCATATAACAACTGGCATAAACAACCCTATGATCAGAGAGCATATAGGGGACCACCCCAAGGACCCAGAGATCAGAGAAGACCATCCTTTGATTATAGGGATAATAAGGAACCACCATATGAACACCATGGGCCAAGAGGAAGGAGTCCGATATATGAATATGGGCATGGGGAAAGAAGAGGTCCACAACATAGAAACCAATACTACAATGAACAAAGTCCAATACCAACATATAACTATTATGCCCCACTCACACATAGAGGAGAAGAAGAGAGACAGGAGAGAAACTACTCCTCACAGTATGGAGACCAAACATACAATAGGCCTTTTTTAGACAGGGGCAGGGAAGACCATCCACCCAGACTGATAGACGAGATGAGAAATTCCAGAAAAAGTCCAGGAAGAAGAGAGGACGGAGATCAGGAAAGAGAGCACAAAAGAAAAAGAGAGTGAAAGGAGAAGGAATTTTCAACCTAAGTGGACAGGAATTAACACATGAAGAGATTGCTGTGCTGGATAAAGGCCCTAAGTATGCACCCATGAAGAATCTGGATAAATTCCAGATGTATATTGGAATTCAGAAATTTATAAGAAAATTGAACATCCAGAAATATATTATAAGTAATCCTATTCGATCAAAATACCCGATCATTGAACATAATGGCGTCACACACAGCACATTGAGGAATAAATCTGTTTTTAACCCACCCATAAAGGATAACAAATATATTGAAGTTTTTAAAAAAGTAGTTTTAGAAGATATTAAAGAGCTGAAAATAAAGAAAAAGGAAGATCCTGATTACATAAAAAGTGACAAACTAGTAAAGAGGAAAGATTTGGTAATCCGTCCAGCGGATAAAGGTGGGGGGATTGTTGTACTCTCAAAGGAACAATACCATCAGACTATGATAGAGATGCTTGGCGATGAGAATACCTACACAAGACTTCTGAGTAATCCTGTATATAAGTGCAGGAAAGCACAGGAACAGACTATATGTCTTGGAGTAAAGAAAAATATACTGAACAAGAAGGAGGCTAAGTTTCTAATCCCAGAGTCGTGTCGCACACCTATCATATATACCCTACCCAAGATTCACAAAAATAATACTAATCCACCTCCAAGACCAATAGTAAATGGTATAGACTCCCTCACATCCCGACTAGGCCAATATATTGATGTGTTTTTGCAACCTGCTGTACAAAACACACAAGCATATCTGAGGGACACTAAACAGATGCTGCAGATCCTAGAAAATATTCCAAAAGAAGAAGGCCCATGGATTATGGCCACTGCAGATGTCACCTCATTATATACTATTATACCGCATCATTTGGCATGCGGCGAAATGGGGCTTGAGGAAATATACCCAATTACCCTGTATGCAGAGGAAATTTCTTATAAAGTGTATTGATTTTAACTTAAAGAACAACTATTTCTGGTACAATAACAAATACTACCGACAGCATACCGGAGTCGCTATGGGGGCCAAATTTGCCCCAAGTATAGCTGGATTATTCATGGCCCAGTGGGAGGAGGATAGTGTCTTTGAAAATGCACCAAGTGAACTCGTGATCTACAAAAGATACATCGATGATGTCTTTATCCTATGGAAAGGAGATATAGATCGTCTTATTTGTTTCTTGGAGGAACTAAATAGGAATGACAAAAATATTACACTGACCTGGGACATTAGCAATACTAAGGTAACATTTCTAGATCTTGAAATTATACAAGATGAAGCTGGATTTAGATCACAAACGCACTTTAAGAACGTAGACAGAAATAGTTACCTGCCCATCGAGAGTTGCCATCACAAGAACTGGCTCTTTAATGTACCGAAGGGCCAATTTGTACTATTAAGACGCAACTGTACACAGTTGAACACGTTTTTAGACCAAGCAGAAAAACTAGCACTGAGATTTTCAAATAAAGGATATGATCGTCAATTCATAGAAGAGAAAGTCAAAGAGGTCGCTGCGATGGATCGGTATCAATTGATTAGGGATACTAACAAATCCAAACAGCCACTAGGCGGAGCACCTTTAATTCTAGATTTTAGCGCGCAACATAAGAAAGTCGAAAAAATTATTAAAAGCCACTGGCATATCCTTCTTGCAAACAACTACAAGGATCCCTACCCTTGCGTCCGCACTTCATATACAAAAGAGCACCTACTATTCGGGATAAGGTGGTAAAAAAACGTTATTGACCCACCTAAAAGTAGTTTTAGAAGATATTAAAGAGCTGAAAATAAAGAAAAAGGAAGATCCTGATTACATAAAAAGTGACAAACTAGTAAAGAGGAAAGATTTGGTAATCCGTCCAGCGGATAAAGGTGGGGGGATTGTTGTACTCTCAAAGGAACAATACCATCAGACTATGATAGAGATGCTTGGCGATGAGAATACCTACACAAGACTTCTGAGTAATCCTGTATATAAGTGCAGGAAAGCACAGGAACAGACTATATGTCTTGGAGTAAAGAAAAATATACTGAACAAGAAGGAGGCTAAGTTTCTAATCCCAGAGTCGTGTCGCACACCTATCATATATACCCTACCCAAGATTCACAAAAATAATACTAATCCACCTCCAAGACCAATAGTAAATGGTATAGACTCCCTCACATCCCGACTAGGCCAATATATTGATGTGTTTTTGCAACCTGCTGTACAAAACACACAAGCATATCTGAGGGACACTAAACAGATGCTGCAGATCCTAGAAAATATTCCAAAAGAAGAAGGCCCATGGATTATGGCCACTGCAGATGTCACCTCATTATATACTATTATACCGCATCATTTGGCATGCGGCGAAATGGGGCTTGAGGAAATATACCCAATTACCCTGTATGCAGAGGAAATTTCTTATAAAGTGTATTGATTTTAACTTAAAGAACAACTATTTCTGGTACAATAACAAATACTACCGACAGCATACCGGAGTCGCTATGGGGGCCAAATTTGCCCCAAGTATAGCTGGATTATTCATGGCCCAGTGGGAGGAGGATAGTGTCTTTGAAAATGCACCAAGTGAACTCGTGATCTACAAAAGATACATCGATGATGTCTTTATCCTATGGAAAGGAGATATAGATCGTCTTATTTGTTTCTTGGAGGAACTAAATAGAAATGACAAAAATATTACACTGACCTGGGACATTAGCAATACTAAGGTAACATTTCTAGATCTTGAAATTATACAAGATGAAGCTGGATTTAGATCACAAACGCACTTTAAGAACGTAGACAGAAATAGTTACCTGCCCATCGAGAGTTGCCATCACAAGAACTGGCTCTTTAATGTACCGAAGGGCCAATTTGTACTATTAAGACGCAACTGTACACAGTTGAACACGTTTTTAGACCAAGCAGAAAAACTAGCACTGAGATTTTCAAATAAAGGATATGATCGTCAATTCATAGAAGAGAAAGTCAAAGAGGTCGCTGCGATGGATCGGTATCAATTGATTAGGGATACTAACAAATCCAAACAGCCACTAGGCGGAGCACCTTTAATTCTAGATTTTAGCGCGCAACATAAGAAAGTCGAAAAAATGATTAAAAGCCACTGGCATATCCTTCTTGCAAACAACTACAAGGATCCCTACCCTTGCGTCCGCACTTCATATACAAAAGAGCACCTACTATTCGGGATAAGGTGGTAAAAAAACGTTATTGACCCACCTAAAAGAACCTTTACTTTTTTTACTGGAAAGGGTTTCTTTCCGTGTAGAAGGTGCTTGCTTGTTCCAAAACAAGAAGGCCAAATGAGAGAAAATTTGAGTTCACATCAACAAGTACGGGAGACACCTACAAGATAAATAACTTTATTAGCTGCAATACCGAAGGAGCTGTTTATGCCCTAGAATGCAGCTGTGGGCTCCAGTACATTGGCCGGACAAAAAGACCACTTAGGATAAGGATTAAAGAACATGTGAAAAACATCCTCAATGGCTATGATAAGCACAGTGTCTCCAAGCATTTTTTAGTATGCCACAATAAAGATCCAACCCATCTTAAATTCTGGGGGATCGAAACCTATATCAGATACTGGCGGGGGGGACATAAGGTGAGGACCCTTAGCCAGGCCGAATCCAGATGGATATTCACCTTGGACACATTTGCACCCCGTGGCCTCAATATAGAATTCGATCTGAATTGTTTTTTAAGTGATTTTTAGTTTTATATGCACATGCACTTATTGTGCTAGACTTAACTGGTATCCCCCTTGTTTTATTTATTCCTCCTAACTCTTTGCCATAGTTCTTGTGTTTACGGCACTACATTGCGTTAGTGCATGGTAGCCTCTTATTATTATGGCCCCCTTCGGACTGGGGACTATTAATATTTCTGACCGAATTTTAACCTTTATGGGCGTTTTATATTACTCTGAATGAACATAGATTTTTATCTAATAACTTTTATGGCCCCCTCCGGACCCGCTGACCACTAAGACTTATTTTATATTGCATTTTAATTATTTGGGCGTTTTTAGTCTAATTTTTATCTTATATTGTTTTCCCCTTTTTGCCTTTTATCATTATATATATATAGTGTAAATTTTATATTAGATGTTGATTAAAGATTAGGATGATTAATTGTGTTATTACCATATGAGAGTGCATTGATTACAGTGGAGGGTATATGTCCTTAGTGAAGTACTAATATATCTCTCCATACTGTATCCATATCCCTCCCCCACTTCCCCTTATTCACAGCATGCCGTCTATATCTACACACGGACTGGCATTGTGACAGGAGGCTAAGTGGGGGTGTTTGAGTTAACCATCGTAGCCACCCTTTCTTCCGATTGAGGTTTGATCACCATAAAATCCTAACAGAATGATACTGCAGGGACTGAGTCTATACCAGCCAGCTGCTCCGCTGATGTCTTAGTCTGTTTTGGATAACCAGTAAAATGGCCGCCCCCATGCATCCCCGGGAAGTTCCCATTGAACTCCGGGAAAATGGCCGCCGGACATTGAGTTTACCTGATCTATTTAAAGACAACTATGGGTGCCCTCTATCATCCCCTGAAGAAGCCACATGACCCGTGACGCCACGCGTAGGGACCGGCACCCTCCACTGTAGTAGTGTACAAGCTCGCCGCTCGTTTGGATATCATTCATTCCCTGTTGTATCACTATGTGAGTACCCTTATTATATTTATGAATAAAGCCCTTAATCTTTGAAATTACTACACTATGTGGCATCCTTGTCTCTCCTTTGGTCGCTATGCCCCCTGCATGGTCTGAGGTATATTGAATGACAGCTTGGGACCCCAGACTGACCCCCATAGGAGACATCACAAGCGCTGATTGACACATGCTGTAACCTCAGTGTAGTGAGGTAAGGGGCCATTGCCCTCCATTTTAGGATTGCTGCATGAAGAGGATTGGTGTTTACACTTCACATTCTTCACTTATTTGAGTAAAGCGATGCTAGTATCTAGCTGCTGCCTCCACTATCTTACTATTGAGCACGTTTGAAGAAGCATTGGAACTGTTTGTTGCTGCACAAGTCACTTTTTCTTTGCATTTGAACATTGTTTTTACTAAAATGTGAGCACGGATTGCTGACACTGGACACTTTATTACATTTGTCACTTACATTGGGATCTCTTTGGACATCCATTGTAACCTTGCACCTGTGTTCGGTTTATTTTGTTTTTATGTGTTTTATGTTTCAAACATATTTCTGTTGGTTTATTTTGCACTACAGGTGAAGTATCTATATTGCATAATTTATATTCAGATGCTAATATTATTTTTTCATGTGTAGTTTGTATCTGCACTTTTCGTGATTTTTTAAATCTAGCACAGCACAGAATATTAGTAATGTTGGATTAAGTTTATTATCACCTATCTACTGAGAACAGGTAATAAGCCACCTAGTCACCAATACTTCACAATTATGACACTTTTGCACTAGGATTAGTGCAGCACCATCCCCATTTGTATTTATATAAGTCGTTGCGCACCGCGCACGCGGCATTACAGCGGGAGAGAGCGTTGTGTCAACACCGGAAGAAAAGGAGAGGGAAGAAGATGATGGAGAAGACCAGGCCACCACTAGCAACAGAGTGGGCAAAAGAGCAGAAGATAGCGGAGGAGCCCAGCAGAAGATACCAGAGAGCGTGGGTGCAGGGCACCCCCCCGCCCCAAAGCACCCACCCCCCGTGTTGAGAGCATGCGGCCTGGCACAGTTCAGGGGGGGGGGGGGGGGCGCTCGCTCGTCCCCTCCTCTTTTCCTGACCGTCCGGGCTGCGTGCTCGGATAAGGGTATGGTATGGATTCTGGGGGGACCCCCACAACATTTTTTCGGCGTAGGGGGGTTCCCCTTAAAATCCATACCAGACCCAAGGGCCTGGTATGTCCCTGGAGGGGGAACCCATGCCGGTTTATTTAAAATTTGGCGTGGAGTTCCCCATCAAGATCATTAGCGCACAAGTCACATGCCAAAGTCGGATCATGCAAGACAGCAATCCGACTTTAATCCAACTTCAATGATAGTCAATGGGCTGAAGTAGGATCAAAGTAGTACAGGGAGCATTTTCAAAGTCGGACCGACTTGTGTCGGACCAGTTAAGACGACTCCCATAGGGAAACATTGATTTTCACACGTCATGCGACATAAGTTCCCAATGTCTGGGTTTGTCGTACCAGTGTGAACCTGGCCTTAGTAGTTTTTGCTTTAATTGGGCTCACCTGGCAATCTAATTATCACAGGTGTCCGAGATTGTTTTCAGTGATCAAAAGAGCCCTGAGACACAATGACATCCATGAGTTAAACTGAAAAACAAACTATTTAATCTTTGTGACACTGAAATAGAATTTGCATAATTATTTTGGAACAGGGTGTACGTACCAGAAAGAGCTCATAGTCATTAGGTGAATAAATATATCACGATGCCAATTGATTTATTCTATTTCATCAAATGTTTATATGCATACATAAACATGACTGATACATAGAACAGAAATCCAAAGTTCACTTCTCAAACTATGCAAATGTTAAAAAATCCACCTTATTGATTCCATCCAAAGACCAAACATTCAATCAATGCATTTATTTAGAACCTTAAGACCCCTTTCACACTGGGGTGGCGGGTCCATTAGCGGTAAAGTGACGCTAGTTTTAGCGGCGCTTTACCGTTATTTAAGCAGCACTTTTCGGCCGCTAGCGGGGCGCTTTTAACCCCCAAGAAGGGATTAACAAGGGGTTAAAAGCGCCCATGTTGCTGCGCTTCCGAAGCGCTGCCCATTCATTTCAATGGGCAGGGGCAGTGTAGGAGCGCTGTATGGAGCGCTCCTACACCGCCTCAAAGATGCTGCATGCAGGACTTTTTTTCCCGTCCCACAAGGGCACCACCCCAATGTGAAAGCACTGGGGCTGCATCCCTTTAGATATGATTTCCTATTGGGAGTATCTCCCCAAAAATGATGTTCTTGTTGCAGGCGATGCCTTAAATCTGACTTGTATCTTAGTGTAGACTTCTAGGAAAACTAGTGAACCAATCACAAAAGCAGAAAATTATGTTTCTGTAGGGCGTTCTGTATACATTCTGTGAACAGAACACCCCCAGTTAGCCATATTGCATTACATTTTCAGAAAATTACAGAGCTGCAGATTGAAAAGGAAAGGTAATCTTTAATAACATTCAATCACAAAATGACTTGTGTTGCAATTATACAGTATACGCTATATTATTTTTTTCTTTAATTGCAATTTCTTTTCCCCATGAAAGTGGAGTTACCCTTTAATCCTCCAGACACACACACACACACACACACACACACACACACACACACACACACACACATATATATATATATATATATATATATATATATATATATAATGTTCATTCTATTCCATACAGTTTCCTTTTCTTTGGATTAAAAGAAAAATAAACTTTTAGAACTTTCTAGATAAATGAACTTAAGCAGAATATGCAATGTTCTTTCCTTCTATCATGGGTGTAAGGAAAGAAATTTGCTTGATTCCTCCATCAACACTGACTGTTGACAGCGCTATTGTGTTCTGCTGGTAGGGAGCCTTCCTTGCCATCAGAACACAATGGTAACTGCTAGCGGCTATATCCCCTGGAAGTAATTGCACAAAAAGAATCCAACAGGCTGGTTGTACTGAAGTCCATTGATGGATCAACTTCAGTAGAACCAGCCTGTCCATAGATGGACCGAATCTCGACTGGTCCTTGCTAAACTGAACGAGATTTGATCCATCTATGGCCGTATTTACTGTTGCTGTATTTTTGCCTGGATTACAGTGAGGAATTAAGCTAAACCTTCTAGTGATCTAGTGATATGGGGTTTATGCTCTTCTCAGTGTCAGCAGGGACATGCGGTGAGGTCAGTGGCTAGTATCAGAGCCAAATACACACAGGTTATATGCCACGAACGTTACAGCGTGAGCAATAATTCTAGCACTAGACCTCCTCTGTAACTCTAAACATGTAATCCGTAAAAAAATGTAAAGCGTTGTCTATGGAGATTCTTAAGTACTGAAGTTTGGTGCCATTCCACAAGTGTGCACAATTTTAAAGGGTAACATGTTAGGTGTCTATTTACTCAGCATAACATCATCATTCACATTATACAAAAAAAAAAAATTGGGCTAACTTTAGTGGGTTTTTTTTTTTTTTAATTCATAAAACAGTTTTTTCCGAAAAAAGGTCTTTGAAAAATTGCTGCGCAAATACTGTGTAACATAAAAAGTTGCAACGACCGGTATCTACTGAGAATAGGTAATAAGCCACCTAGTCACCAATACTTCACAATTATGACACTTTTGCACTAGGATTAGCGCAGCACCATCCCCATTTGTATTTATATAAGTCGTTGCGCACCGCGCACGCGGCATTACAGCGGGAGAGAGCGTTGTGTCAACATCGGAAGAAGAGGAGAGGGAAGAAGATGATGGAGAAGACCAGGCCACCACTAGCAACAGAGTGGGCAAAAGAGCAGAAGATAGCGGAGGAGCCCGGCAGAAGATACCAGAGAGCGTGGGTGCAGGGCACCCCCCCCGCCCCAAAGCACCCACCCCCCATGTTGAGAGCATGCGGCCTGGTACAGTTCAGGAGGGGGGGGGGCGCTCGCTCGTCCCCTCCCCTTTTCCTGACCGGCCGGGCTGCGTGCTCGGATAAGGGTATGGTATGGATCCTGGGGGGACCCCCACGACGTTTTTTCGGCGTAGGGGGGTTCCCCTTAAAATCCACACCAGACCCAAGGGCCTGGTATGTCCCTGGAGGGGGAACCCATGCTGGTTTATTTAAAATTTGGCGTGGAGTTCCCCATCAAGATCATTAGCGCACAAGTCACATGCCAAAGTCGGATCATGCAAGACAGCAATCCGACTTTGATCCAACTTCAATGATAGTCAATGGGCTGAAGTAGGATCAAAGTAGTACAGGGAGCATTTTCAAAGTCGGACCGACTTGTGTCGGACCAGTTAAGACGACTCCCATAGGGAAACATTGATTTTCACACGTCATGCGACATAAGTTCCCAATGTTGGAGTTTGTCGTACCAGTGTGAACCTGGCCTTAGTAGTTTTTGCTTTAATTGGGCTCACCTGGCAATCTAATTATCACATGTGTCCGAGATTGTTTTCAGTGATCAAAAGAGCCCTGAGACACAATGACATCCATGAGTTAAACTGAAAAACAAACTATTTAATCTTTGTGACACTGAAATAGAATTTGCATAATTATTTTGGAACAGGGTGTACGTACCAGAAAGAGCTCATAGTCATTAGGTGAATAAATATATCACAATGCCAATTGATTTATTCTATTCCATCAAATGTTTATATGCATACATAAACATGACTGATACATAGAACAGAAATCCAAAGTTCACTTCTCAAACTATGCAAATGTTAAAAAATCCACCTTATTGATTCCATCCAAAGACCAAACATTCAATCAATGCATTTATTTAGAACCTTAAGACCCCTTTCACACTGGGGTGGCGGGTCCATTAGCGGTAAAGTGCCGCTAGTTTTAGCGGCGCTTTACCGATATTTAAGCAGCACTTTTCGGCCGCTAGCGGGGCGCTTTTAACCCCCAAGAAGGGATTAACAAGGGTTTAAAAGCGCCCATGTTGCTGCGCTTTCGTAGCGCTGCCCATTCATTTCAATGGGCAGGGGCGGTGTAGGAGCGCTGTATGGAGCGCTCCTACACCGCCTCAAAGATGCTGCATGCAGGACTTTTTTTCCCGTCCCACAAGGGCACCACCCCAATGTGAAAGCACTGGGGCTGCATCCCTTTAGATATGATTTCCTATTGGGAGTATCTCCCCAAAAATGATGTTCTTGTTGCAGGCGATGCCTTAAATCTGACTTGTATCTTAGTGTAGACTTCTAGGAAAACTAGTGAACCAATCACAAAAGCAGAAAATGATGTTTCTGTAGGGCGTTCTGTATACATTCTGTGAACAGAACACCCCCAGTTAGCCATATTGCATTACATTTTCAGAAAATTACAGAGCTGCAGATTGAAAAGGAAAGGTAATCTTTAATAACATTCAATCACAAAATGACTTGTGTTGCAATTATACAGTATACGCTATATTATTTTTTTCTTTAATTGCAATTTCTTTTCCCCATGAAAGTGGAGTTACCCTTTAATCCTCCAGACACACACACACACACACATATATATATATATATATATATATATATATATATATATATATATAATGTTCATTCTATTCCATACAGTTTCCTTTTCTTTGGATTAAAAGAAAAATAAACTTTTAGAACTTTCTAGATAAATGAACTTAAGCAGAATATGCAATGCAATGTTCTTTCCTTCTATCATGGGTGTAAGGAAAGAAATTTGCTTGATTCCTCCATCAACACTGACTGTTGACAGCGCTATTGTGTTCTGCTGGTAGGGAGCCTTCCTTGCCATCAGAACACAATGGTAACTGCTAGCGGCTATATCCCCTGGAAGTAATTGCACAAAAAGAATCCAACAGGCTGGTTGTACTGAAGTCCATTGATGGATCAACTTCAGTAGAACCAGCCTGTCCATAGATGGACCGAATCTCGACTGGTCCTTGCTAAACTGAACGAGATTTGATCCATCTATGGCCGTATTTACTGTTGCTGTATTTTTGCCTGGATTACAGTGAGGAATTAAGCTAAACCTTCTAGTGATATGGGGTTTATGCTCTTCTCAGTGTCAGCAGGGACATGCGGTGAGGTCAGTGGCTAGTATCAGAGCCAAATACACACAGGTTATATGCCACGAACGTTACAGCGTGAGCAATAATTCTAGCACTAGACCTCCTCTGTAACTCTAAACATGTAATCCGTAAAAAAATCTAAAGCGTTGTCTATGGAGATTCTTAAGTACTGAAGTTTGGTGCCATTCCACAAGTGTGCGCAATTTTAAAGCGTAACATGTTAGGTGTCTATTTACTCAGCATAACATCATCATTCACATTATACAAAAAAAAAAAATCGGGCTAACTTTAGTGGGTTTTTTTTTTTTTTTAATTCATAAAACAGTTTTTTCCGAAAAAAAGTCTTTGAAAAATTGCTGCGCAAATACTGTGTAACATAAAAAGTTGCAACGACCGGTATCTACTGAGAATAGGTAATAAGCCACCTAGTCACCAATACTTCACAATTATGACACTTTTGCACTAGGATTAGCGCAGCACCATCCCCATTTGTATTTATATAAGTCGTTGCGCACCGCGCACGCGGCATTACAGCGGGAGAGAGCGTTGTGTCAACATCGGAAGAAGAGGAGAGGGAAGAAGATGATGGAGAAGACCAGGCCACCACTAGCAACAGAGTGGGCAAAAGAGCAGAAGATAGCGGAGGAGCCCGGCAGAAGATACCGGAGAGCGTGGGTGCAGGGCACCCCCCCCGCCCCAAAGCACCCACCCCCCATGTTGAGAGCATGCGGCCTGGTACAGTTCAGGAGGGGGGGCGCTCGCTCGTCCCCTCCCCTTTTCCTGACCGGCCGGGCTGCGTGCTCGGATAAGGGTATGGTATGGATCCTGGGGGGACCCCCACGACGTTTTTTCGGCGTAGGGGGGTTCCCCTTAAAATCCACACCAGACCCAAGGGCCTGGTATGTCCCTGGAGGGGGAACCCATGCCGGTTTATTTAAAATTTGGCGTGGAGTTCCCCATCAAGATCATTAGCGCACAAGTCACATGCCAAAGTCGGATCATGCAAGACAGCAATCCGACTTTGATCCAACTTCAATGATAGTCAATGGGCTGAAGTAGGATCAAAGTAGTACAGGGAGCATTTTCAAAGTCGGACCGACTTGTGTCGGACCAGTTAAGACGACTCCCATAGGGAAACATTGATTTTCACACGTCATGCGACATAAGTTCCCAATGTTGGAGTTTGTCGTACCAGTGTGAACCTGGCCTTAGTAGTTTTTGCTTTAATTGGGCTCACCTGGCAATCTAATTATCACAGGTGTCCGAGATTGTTTTCAGTGATCAAAAGAGCCCTGAGACACAATGACATCCATGAGTTAAACTGAAAAACAAACTATTTAATCTTTGTGACACTGAAATAGAATTTGCATAATTATTTTGGAACAGGGTGTATACGTACCAGAAAGAGCTCATAGTCATTAGGTGAATAAATATATCACAATGCCAATTGATTTATTCTATTTCATCAAATGTTTATATGCATACATAAACATGACTGATACATAGAACAGAAATCCAAAGTTCACTTCTCAAACTATGCAAATGTTAAAAAATCCAGCTTATTGATTCCATCCAAAGACCAAACATTCAATCAATGCATTTCTTTAGAACCTTAAGACCCCTTTCACACTGGGGTGGCGGGTCCGTTAGCGGGTAAAGTGACGCTAGTTTTAGCGGCGCTTTACCGATATTTAAGCAGCACTTTTCGGCCGCTAGCGGGGCGCTTTTAACCCCCAAGAAGGGATTAACAAGGGGTTAAAAGCGCCCATGTTGCTGCGCTTCCGAAGCGCTGCCCATTCATTTCAATGGGCAGGGGCAGTGTAGGAGCGCTGTATGGAGCGCTCCTACACCGCCTCAAAGATGCTGCATGCAGGACTTTTTTTCCCGTCCCACAAGGGCACCACCCCAATGTGAAAGCACTGGGGCTGCATCCCTTTAGATATGATTTCCTATTGGGAGTATCTCCCCAAAAATGATGTTCTTGTTGCAGGCGATGCCTTAAATCTGACTTGTATCTTAGTGTAGACTTCTAGGAAAACTAGTGAACCAATCACAAAAGCAGAAAATTATGTTTCTGTAGGGCGTGTTCATTCTATTCCATACAGTTTCCTTTTCTTTGGATTAAAAGAAAAATAAACTTTTAGAACTTTCTAGATAAATGAACTTAAGCAGAATATGCAATGTTCTTTCCTTCTATCATGGGTGTAAGGAAAGAAATTTGCGTGATTCCTCCATCAACACTGACTGTTGACAGCGCTATTGTGTTCTGCTGGTAGGGAGCCTTCCTTGCCATCAGAACACAATGGTAACTGCTAGCGGCTATATCCCCTGGAAGTAATTGCACAAAAAGAATCCAACAGGCTGGTTGTACTGAAGTCCATTGATGGATCAACTTCAGTAGAACCAGCCTGTCCATAGATGGACCGAATCTCGACTGGTCCTTGCTAAACTGAACGAGATTTGATCCATCTATGGCCGTATTTACTGTTGCTGTATTTTTGCCTGGATTACAGTGAGGAATTAAGCTAAACCTTCTAGTGATCTAGTGATATGGGGTTTATGCTCTTCTCAGTGTCAGCAGGGACATGCGGTGAGGTCAGTGGCTAGTATCAGAGCCAAATACACACAGGTTATATGCCACGAACATTACAGCGTGAGCAATAATTCTAGCACTAGACCTCCTCTGTAACTCTAAACATGTAATCCGTAAAAAAATTTTAAGCGTTGTCTATGGAGATTCTTAAGTACTGAAGTTTGGCGCCATTCCACAAGTGTGCGCAATTTTAAAGCGTAACATGTTAGGTGTCTATTTACTCAGCATAACATCATCATTCACATTATACAAAAAAAAAATCGGGCTAACTTTAGTGGGTTTTTTTTTTTTTTTAATTCATAAAACAGTTTTTTCCGAAAAAAAGTCTTTGAAAAATTGCTGCGCAAATACTGTGTAACATAAAAAGTTGCAAAGACCGTTATTTTTATTCCCTAGGGCAGTGATGGAGAACCTTGGTACCCCAGATATTTTGGAACTACGTTTCCCATGATGCTCATGCACTCTGCAGTGTAGTTGACTATCACGGGAAATGTAGTTCCAAAACATCTGAGGTGCCATGATTCGCCATCACTGCCCTAGGGTGTCTGCTAAAACAATATATATAATGTTTGGGGGTTTCGAGTAATTTCCTAGCAAAAAAATGATGATTTTTACATGTAGGAGAGAAGTGTCAGAATTGGCCTGGGGAGCAAGGGGTTAATTGCCATAAGTAATAATATACAAATAATAATTATTTATTATTTTTAAGGTAATTTTACTATATTTTCAAAAACTGTACTCTGTACAGGTGCCACTGTGCAGGTGGCTTAATTGACAACTTTCTAGATAAATGAACTTAAGCAGAATCCCCCCAAATCCATACCAGACCCCTATCTGAGCACGCAGCCCCGCCGGTCAGGAAAGGGGGTGGGGACGAGCAAGCGCCCCCTCCTAAGCCGTACCAGGCCGCATGCCCTCAACATGGGGGGTGGGTGCTTTGGGGGAGGGGAGCGCCCTGCTGCCCCCCCACCCCAAAGCACCTTGCCCCCATGTTGATGAGGACAAGGGCCTCTTCCCGACAACCCTGGCCGTTGGTTGTCGGGGTCTGCGGGTGGGGGGCTTATCGGAATCCGGGAGCCCCCTTTAATAAGGGGGCCCCCAGATCCCGGCTCCCCACCCTATGTGAATGAGTATGGGGTACTCAGCGTACCCCTACCCATTCACCTAGGGAAAAAAGTGTCAGGTTTTAAAATTAATTTATTAGGCAGCTCCGGGGTCTGCTTCCGACTTGGGGGGTCTTCTTCTCCCATGTTGAGGGCATGCAGCCTGGTACGGCTCAGGAAGAGAGGGGCGCTCGCTCGTCCCCACCCCCTTTCCTGACCGGCCAGGCTGCGTGCTCGGATAAGGGTCTGGTATGGATTTTGGGGGGACCCCCATGCCGTTTTTTTCGGCGTAGGGGGTTCCCCTTAAAATTCATACCAGACCTAAGGGCCTGGTATGCCCCCAGAGGGGAATTCCCTCTCGCGCTCGCCGCAGTAGGAAAATGTGTTTTTCCTATTGAAGCCAGCGCGAGATGTACAGTACCCTGTCACCGAGTACCAGCGCGATGGGTTCGCACTGGAAACATTCTCGCGGCCGCGTACTGTAGTTTGTACAAAAGTCCGATGCTTTTGTGTACACACGATCGGACTTTGCTCCATCAGACTTTTGTTGCCGGAAAGTTTGTCCGTTCGCACAGCCAACAAAAGTCCGATGGAAACAGAAAAAGTTTGTCAGATGGAGCGTACACACGGTCGGATGTTGCTCCAAAACAGCTCATTTGCAAGTTTGTTGTCAAAAAGTCAGATCGTGTGTACGGGCCTTAACACCCATAAACCCGTGTTTTTTTCCTTGTAGTTAAGAGGGTTGGGCTGGAAGGGAGCATGTGTTTTAGACACGTGCTCCCTTCTATGACACTGTAGTGAGTGGCGTGCCTCCACTGCAGCATTTTTATTGGAAAGCTTGGCCAATGGTGCTTTACCATTGGTTGAAGACTCCAATCTGTCCATTGAGCTTAGTGCCTCTGACAAGAAGGGAGAGGCACTGTAAGCTCATCCTCTCAGTCTGCTGCAAACAGAGTGTGCCAGCTTGTATTTAAACTGGCTGCTCTGTATGTAGCTTCTGACAGGCTGTGCAAGGAGCCCCGTATCTCTGGAACCATAGATGGTAGGATAGGAGCCCCAATGACCAGTGGTGGGGTTGAACTTAAGCTACCTACCCCCCAAATTTGGGGTCTCTGTGACCCCAGGTCGCCGAGCTACGACCCTCAAAGTCGATTCGTTTTTTAATTTCTTTTTGTTTTGTTTTTTTTTTTTTTATTCTTTTTTTTTTTATTTATTTTTTTTATGTTCATGGCAGGTGAGGCTCTGCTCTGCCTCCCCTGAGACCCCATTCACACAGGGGCAACACAACTTGCAGGTCGCCTCAGCGAGGCGACCTGCAAACGACTGCCCGGGCGACTTGCAAAACGACTTCTGTATAGAAGTCTATGCAAGTCGCCCCAAGTCACCCCCCGAAGTCGTACAGGAACCTTTTTCTAAGTCGGAGCGACTTGCGTCGCTCCCCTTAGAACGGTTCCATAGCACAGAACGGGAGGCGACTTGTCAGGCGACTAGGTCGCCTGACAAGTCGTCCCTGTGTGAATGGGCTCTAACTGCACATCCCTGAGTGGCAGTAATGCAATGGGATTGTTCTAGACTACACCCATCAAATCCTTAAGACCCTGTCGTTATCACATAGCAATTAGTATTGGCTGATTACAGCCTACCTACAGTGCCGCTCTTACTGGAGGCCCAGCATGAGAAGTTTTTTAAATCATAGAAGGAACTCCCTTCCATAATTACTGTGTTCAATTTAAATGGTAATAAATGCCTGCAAGTTACACCTGCACATTACATGCCATGCATGTAATACATACATAGGTGCATAGTTGATAAGGTTGAAAAAAGACACTAGTCCAGCCAGTTTAACATGAGCGTGTGTGTTTTTGTCACTACCTTTTTCAATATCTCTGTACATTGCATTCACTAAGAAACACATCTAAAACGTTTCTGAATTTATCTGCACTCATAAACATGGGCATCCGCAGAACTTTTTTCAGGGAGGGCATCAGAACTTTTTTCGGGGGGGGGGGGGGGGGCATCATTTTAACGTCACCCACGCTCCGCCCCTTTTTAACAATGTCATGAGGGGGAGGGGCTTAGTCATCACATAAAGCATGATAACCCTCCCCCCTTCCACTGCCACATTTGGCACTTTTTGGGAGGCAGAATGTACCTGGTTTTGCCATAGCGATCTGAGCCACATGCAAATCCATGCAAAATATGCTGCGACCACAGCAAGTGAACATATAAATAAATATACAATTAGGCAATTGATCAATTACAAAAATCAAATAAACCTGCATGGTGCAGCATTGGCTTAAGCATACTTACCAACTGTCCCGGATTTCCCGGGACATTTCCGGGATTTGGAATCTTGATTTTATTGTTTCCTGGGAAATGTCCAGAGAAATCCATTTTTTCACGATTTTTCCCTGCCGCCACCGCCAGCCACCATTTTTAAGAAGACCAGGAACGGCTGGGTGGCTAGATGAAGCTCCTGCATCGCCGCCCACCCTGCGCCCCACTCCGCCTCGCCCCGCCTACCCCCCCGCCCCGCTGCCAGTCTGTTATGGAAAGGGGCTGGGGTTCTATTGTAACCATGCGGCCGGCAGAGGGAGACATTACTTTGTATACACCCTCCTACTAGGACACCTAAGGTAAGGGAGGGGCTCCGCTGGGGACACCTGATGTAAGGGAGGGGCTCCGCTGGGGACATCTGATGTAAGGGGGGCTCCGCGGGGGACATCTGATGTAAGGGGGGCTCCGCTGGGGACACCTGATGTAAGGGGGGCTCCGCTGGGGACACCTGATGTAAGGGGAGGCTCCGCTGGGGACATCTGATGTAAGGGGGGCTCCGCTGGTGACACCTGATGTAAGGGGGGCTCCACTGGGGACATCTGATGTAAGGGGAGGCTCCGCTGGGGACACCTGATGTAAGGGGAGGCTCTGATGGGGACACCCGATGTAAGGGTAGGCTCAGATGGGGACACCTGATGTAAGGGGAGGCTCCGATGGGGACACCTGATGTAAGGGGGGCTCCGATGGGGACATCTGATGTAAGGGGGGCTCCGCTAGGAACATCTGATGTAAGGACGGACTCTGCTGGGACATCTGATGTAAGGGGGGCTCTGCTGGGGGCACCTGATGCAAGGACAATTATTTCATTTTATATTACAAAGTAATAATAGAAATAATGCACTTCAATCATCCTGACACCATAACAACCATGTTGCCGGGATGATTGAAGTGCTAACACCAGGTGTTTGGAGTATCTTTATCTGCTGATTGTTAAACTTTCTAGAATACACATATTTCCATTGTTGTGTAGGATCTGGGCCTGCTGTCCCTCCATCCCTCTCCCCCCCTTTCCCTCTCCAGCCCTCATTCATCTCAGACTCTAACCACACCCCCTTTTAGCCACGCCCACTTGAGACACACGTACTATTTTGCGTAAACCACGCCCATCGCTGGCCATGGCACGCAAAGCACGCTGCATTTTTACTTTCCCCCTGTGACATGCCTACAAACGCATGCTCCGCCCCCTAATTATAATAAGACTCCGCCTACAGCCCAAAAAGTGTCCCTAAAAATTTTTTTTCAATGTTGGCAGCTATGGCTTAAGCCAGTGGAGATTTTAAGTTCTATATGGGCACAATAGCATCTTTATGCTGTTGTGCCCATATAGCTGCTATTGTGCCCTTATAAATGCTGTTGTGCCCATATAGCTGCTATTGTGCATCTATATGGGCACATCAGCAGCTATATGGGCACAATAACATCTTTATGCTATGTTGCTGTGCTTAACCACTTGCCTACAGGGCACTTTCATCCCCATCCAGCCCAGGCCAATTTTCAGCTTTCAGCGCTGTCACACTTTAAATGAAAATTGCGTGGTCATGCAGCACTGTACCCAAATTAAATTTTTATCATTTTTTTTCACACAGATAAAGCTTTCTTTTGGTAGTATTTACTCACCACTGTTTTTTTTTTATTTTTTGCTAAACAAACAAAAAAGACTGATAAAAAAAAATCTGCTCAGCTTCTAATATAAAATTTTGCAAATAAGTAGTTTTTCTCCTTCAATGATGTGCAGTGATGAGGCTGCACTGATGGGCACTGACAAGCTGCACTGATGAGCTGGCACTGATAGGCTGCACTGATGAGGTGGCACTGATAGGCTGCACTGATGAGGTGGCACTGATGGGCACTAATAGGGGGCACTGATGGGCACTAATAGGTGCCACTTATTGGCAGCACTGATAGAACTGGTTAAACAGCATGTTGCTTTCAGTGGGTGGGGCTGTGAAAAAGAATAACGTAGTTCAATGTGGCCAACGTATGGCAATTATTGGGTTAAATCAGGTGGTGAGGAGGCAACATATTGCCTCCTCTGCTCCTCACCACCTCTCAAACAGCTCTGAAAAGCAATCCAAGTAAGGATCTTTTCAGAGGAGCAACAGTCTCTTCCACACATGTGAAGGAGCCCTAATGCCCCGTACACACGAGCTGATTTTCCGTCGGAAAAAACTTGGATGGTTTTTCTGCCGGAATTCCGCTCAAGCTTGCCTTGGATACACACGGTCACACAAAAGTTCTCTAAACTTTCGACCGTCAAGAACGCGGTGACGCACAACGCTTCGAGGAGAAAATGAAGTTCAATGCTTCCGAGCATGCGTCCAATTGTTTCAGAGCATGCATAGGAAATTTGCGCGTCAGAATTTGTACAGGCGATCGCATTTTCGGATAGGAACTTTTCCCGACCGAAAAAAAGAGAACATGCTCTCAATCTTTTGCTGGCTGGAATTCCGCCAGCAAAAGAACGATGGAGCATACACATGGTTGCATTTTCCGACAAAAAGCTCTCATCGGAGTTTTGCTGGCGGAATTTCCGATCGTGTGTACGTGGCATAAGCGGGGTCAAGCAAAAGCATGCAGGGAAGTAAAGTGTTAATCCCTTCACATGATAACAGGAGGTTCAGCCTTCTGTCCAACCAGGATGACAGTGCAAGGTGATACACAGTCTATGCTGACAGGTCCAGCAATTGGAAATACATTTCACATGCAGTTTTCTGATAGCAGATGATAACATCGATAGGGCAGCCTGTGACAGCTGAGATGGAGATCTGTGAGTCAGCCCAACAATAAATAAGGCTGAGCTCCTGTGAAGTGAATGTTTTCTTATCATATTTGCACACTTTACTTTCCTGCACTTGTCTTTTGGGCTCTGTAGAAAAACAGGGAGAAGAGAGCTGTTGGAGCTTCAAATGTGCCCCCTGCCTCTACACAGAGAAGCTCCGCCCTGGGCAGGTGCACCTTCCGACCATACTTTGTACCGGCCCTAGTGTGCGGGCACCTTGCTGATTCTAAGGGGGGGGGGGGCACTTGACCCCCCCCCTTGCAGATGTCCATGCTCATAAATAACAAAAAGGAAACTGTGCTATCAAAAAATTCCATGGCATAAATAAATTTGAATTAGAGCAGCAACTGCACCATGAGATACTATACACAGTGAAACAATTATTATACTAAAAGGAGTCATGCTAGCAAGTGAAAAAGTGCCTTATAAGTGAACCAAAAAACGATTATCTCATATATAAATTGTTATAACAAAAAAGTCCAATGTGTAAAAGAAAAAGTTCAATGTGAAAAATAAAAAAAAAGGGTAAAATAACAAAAATATCCTCCTCTTCTATATCAAAATAATTTGTAGATGTGTAAAGAATCTCTACCATCAGCAAAGGTTGTTTGACTCGTGAGGCCACCACCAAGTGGGAAGAGTACGTGACTATTGTATAAATGATGTATCCCGTTTACCCCTTATGGCGCGTACACACGAGCGGACTATCGTGTGTAGGCTTCGGCGGACTTTTTTTCCTAAAAGTCCGCCGGACCTAGATTTGAAACATGTTTTGAATCTTTCCGTCGGACTCGGTTCCTGACGGAAAGCCCGTTCGTCTGTATGCTGGTCCAACGGAAAGCCCGTTTGTCTGTATGCTGGTCCGACGGACCAGATACGACGCAAGGGCAGGGTATTGCATCTTGCGCTCGCTGCAATAGGAAAAACAAATTTTCCTATTGCGGGGCATACCAGGCCCTTAGGTCTGGTATGAATTTTAAAGGGAACCCCCTATGCCGCAAAAATGGCGTGGGGTCGCTCCTAGAATCCATACCAGACCCCGATCCGAGCACGCAGCCCGGTCGGTCAGGAAAGGGGGTGGGGACGAGCAAGCGCCCCCCCTCCTGAACCGTGCCAGGCCGCATGCCCTCAACATGGGGGGGTGTGTGCTTTGGGGGAGGGGGCACCCAGCGGGGCCCCCCCACCACAAAGCACCTTGTCCCCATGTTGATGAGGACAAGGGCCTCATCCCAACAACCCTGGCCGTTGGTTGTCGGGGTCTGCGGGAGGGGGCTTATCGGAATCCGGGAGCCCCGTATAATAAGAGGGCCCCCAGATCCCGGCCCCCCACCCTATGTGAATGAGTATGGGGTACATGGTACCCCTACCCATTTACCTAGGGAAAAAGTGTCAATAATAAAACACACTATACAGGTTTTTAAAGTAATTTATTAGACAGCTCCGGGGGGGTCTTCTTCCGGCTTCGGGGGTCTTCTTCCGACTTCGGGGGTCCCTCCGGTTCCTCTTCTCCCGGCGTCCGGTTGGTTCTTCTCCGCTCTCTCTGGCCTCTTCTCCCGGTGTTCCAGTTCTTCTGCTGGCTCCTCTGCTGTCTTCATGCTGCTCTTTTGCCAGCGGAGGCCCGGACTTCTGGGCTTCTGGGCTTCTGGGCTTCTTGGCTTCTTCTCTTCTTCCGATGTTGACATGACGGTCTCTCTGGCTGGAATGCTCTCTGAGCGCTCCGATGTGACTTATATAGCCGGAGACCCTGCCCCCTTATGCCATCACAGTTCCTGGGCATGCTGGGACTGTGACGTTTTAGGGGGCGTGGTCAACGACCCTGGACGCCCTCCCAGAATTCTGCTCTCGCGCGCCCCCTAGGGCGCGCACTCGAGAGCATCCGTGACCGCCGGGTCCTTTGCATCACAGATCCCGGTAAATGGTCGCTGATCGCGGCCGTTTACCATGTGATCGCTCCGTCAAATGACGGAGCGATCACATGTAAACAAACCGGCGTCATCTGATGACGCCGATTCCTCTCCTCCCCTCTGTGTACCGATCGGTACACTGTGAGCGGAGAGGGGGCTGGATGGATGGCTGCAGCGTTGTGGGCTGCATGTGTAGTGCCCACAGCGCTTCACAGAGACATCCAGCCAGCCATCCATCCATCCATGCTCAGCCATCCCCACTACTCTGCATGCCCTGCAATGCTCTGCAATGCCCTCTGCAATGCCCCACAGTACTCTGGTATGCCCCACAATACCCCTGCAATACTCTGCCATACCCTGCAATACCCCTGCAATACCCCTGCAATACTCTGCCATACCTTGCAATACCCCGCAATACTCTGCCATACCCTGCAATACCCCGCCATACTCCGCAATACTCTGCCATACCCTGGAATACCCCGCAATACTCTGCCATACCCTGGAATACCCCACAATACTCTGCCATACCCTGGAATACCCCGCAATACTCTGCCATACCCTGGAATACCCCGTAATACTCTGCCATACCCTGGAATACCCCGCAATACTCTGCCATACCCTGGAATACCCCGCAATACTCTGCCATACCCCGGAATACCCCGCAATACTCTGCCATACCCTGGAATACCCCGCAATACTCTGCCATACCCCGCAATACCCCGCAATACTCTGCCATACCCTGCAATACCCCGCAATATCCCGCAATACTCTGCCATACCCCGCAATACCCAGCCATACTCAGTGATACCCAGCCATACTCTGCAATACTCAGTGATACCCAGCCATACTCTGCAATACTCAGTGATACCCAGCCATACTCTGCAATACTCAGTGATACCCAGCCATACTCTGCCATACTCTGCCATACCCAGCCATGCTCTGCAATACCCCGCAAAAATCTGCAATACTCTGCCATAACCCGCAATACTCTGCAATACCCCGCAATACCCAGCCATACTCTGCAATACTCGGTGATACCCAGCCATACTCTGCCATACCCAGCCATACTCTGCCATACCCAGTCATACTCTGCCATACCCAGTCATACTCGGCGATACCCAGTCATACTTGGCGATACTCTGCAATACCCAGCCATGCTCAGCCATACTCGGCCATGCTCAGCCATACCCGGCCATGCTCAGCCATACCCGGCCATGCTCAGCCATACCCAGCCTCTGTATGTGGCCAGGCTGTGGAAGTCTCACACATGTGGTATCGCCGTACTCAGGAGGAGTAGGAGAATCTATTTTGGGGTGTCATTTTTGATATGTACATGCTATGTGTTAGAAATATTGTATAAATGGACAACTTTGTGTTAAAAAAAAAAAAGCGTTTTAACCACTTCCGGCCTTCCGTCATACGATGTCCTTGACTTTGTGCGGGGATATCTGAATGATGGGTGCAGCTACAGGCATCATTCAGATATCATCTTTTTCAGCCGGTGATTCCCTACACCATAAGAACGATCATAGCGGCTGTTACACTGCTTGATCGTTCTTACGGGAGGCGAGAGGGGACGTCCCCCCCTCCCGCCACCCTCCGGTGCTTCTACCGACTCACCGCTACGATCGAAGCCAGGATCTTTTTTTTTTTTTTAATTTCAGGCACAGCCTAGAGGTGAGATTTGGGGTCTTATTGACCCCATATCTCACTGTAAAGAGGACCTGTCATGCCATATTCCTATTACAAGGGATGTTTACATTCCTTGTAATAGGAATAAAAGTGATCAAAAATTTTTTTTTTTTTTGGAAAAAAGTGTCAAACTAAAATAAATAAAGTAAAATGAACAATAAAAAAATAAATTTTTTTTTAAAGCGCCCCTGTCCGTGTGCTCGCATGCAGAAGCGAACGCATACGTAAGTCCCGCCCACATATGAAACCGGTGTTCAAACCACACATGTGAGGTATCGCTGCGATCGGTAGAGCGAGAGCAATAATTTTGGCACTAGACCTCCTCTGTAACTCAAAATTTGTAACCAGTAAAAAATTTTAAAGCGTTGCCTATGGGGATTTTTAAGTGGCGAAGTTTGGCGCCATTCCACAAGCGTGTGCAATTTTGAAAGGTGACATGTTAGGTATCTATTTACTCGGCATAACTTCATCTATCATATTATGCAAAAACATTGGGCTAACATTACTGTTTTGTTTTTTTTTAAAGCAAAAAACTTTTTTTTTCCAAAAAAAACGCGTTCGAAAAATTGCTGCGCAAATATCGTGCGAGATAAAAAGTTGCAATGACCGCTATTGTATTCTCTAGGGTCCTTGCTAAAAAAACATATATAATGTTTTGGGGTTCTATGTAATTTTCTAGCAAATAAATGATGATTTTTACATGTAGGAGAGAAATGTCAGAACTGGCATGGGTGCTCCAGAATGCCTGAAGGTGCTCCCCTGCATGTTGGGCCTCTGTATGTGGCCACGCTGTGTAAAAGTCTCACACATGTGGTATTGCCATACTCAGGAGTAATAGCAGAATGTGTTTTGGGGTGTAATTTGTGGTATGCATATGCTGTGTGTGAGAAATAACCTGCTAATATGACAATTTTGTGAAAAAAAAAAAAAAGAAGAAAAAAAACTTGATTTTGCAAAGAATTGTGGGAAAAAATGACAACTTCAAAAAACTCACCATGCATCTTTCTAAATACATTGGAATGTCTTCTTTCCAAAAAGGGGTCATTTGGGGGGTATTTGTACTTTTTTGGCATGTTAGGGTCTCAAGAAATGAGATAGGCCGTCAGTATTTCAGGTGTGATCAATTTTCAGATATTGGCACCATAGCTTGTGGACGCTATAACTTTCACAAAGACCAAATAATATACACTAATTTGGGTTATTTTTACCAAAGATATGTAGCGGTATAAATTTTGGCCAAAATATATGAAGAAAAATTACTAATTTTCAAAATTTTATAACAGAAACGAAGAAAAATTAATTTTTTTACAGATTTTTCTGTCTTTTTTCTTTTATAGCGCAAAAAATAAAGAACCCAGTGGTGATTACATACCACCAAAAGAAAGCTCTATTTGTGTGAAAAAAAGGACAAAAAATTCATATAGATACAGTGTTGCATGACTGAGTAATTGTCATTCAAAATGTGAGAGCACCAAAAGCTGAAAATTGGTCTGGTTATTAAGGGGGTTTAAGTGCTCAGTGGTCAAGTGGTTAACAGTTTGAATTGTGTATGGCCTTACTTGCATGCATATTTTAGCTGCTATATTTTTCAGTATTAGGCTGGGTTCACACATATGCCATGCAGGAACCAGCGTGATTCAATCACATCGCATGTGATCTGCACAGTAATGCGGTGCAAATCACATGCAATGTCTGTGTTCGCACCAGTGTGAACCCATCCTTAAACGTCACCTGCCATATAGATGAGCACCCATCTATTTTTAATTAGGAAAAATAAACTAGTATTTTAACTAGGTCTTCTTGGGAATTTGCTGTATAATGCTGTGAAGTTATTTCCCTGCTTATCATGTAGCTAAGTAAACAAAGTTTATCATCAGCAAACACTGAGATTGAACTACATATACTTTATGATCAAGTTAAACAGAATTGGTTCCAGGACAGAGCCACACAGGAGCCACACAGAAGGCACACTATGTCTTTGTTGAAAATGTCTTTGTTCAGCTTGTTTACATAGGAGGCTGTCTGTGGAAATAATGTGGAACCACATGAAGCCATATTTCCCTTGCTTTTAGTTTACTAAGGCCGGTGTTCTGTCAAAATAGCCAACTCGTCAGAAACTCCAACTACTTAACTTCCGGTTTCTTTAAACCATCAGTAATTGGAGATTTTGATGAACTGCTGTTTGGACACAACACCGGCAACCGAGTACAGTCCGGTACACAATGTTATGAGCAGAGATTGTTACTTTGCTCTGATACCAGCCAACAAAATGGCTGCCTCCGAGGAGGTGACAACTTTGTCCTCATTAGCCGCTGTGCTGTCAAAACAGCCAAATCTTTCTGTACCGGACTGTATTCGGTTGCCGGTGTTGTGTCCAAGCAGTAATTTGTCAAAATATCCAATTACTGATGGTTTAAATAAACCGGAAGTGACATGGTTGGAGTTTCTGACGAGTGTCTGTCAAAAGAGCCAACACGTCACTTACAGTGACTCTCTAGTAGCAGTAATGGAAGATTTTGACAACTTGGCTGTTTTCACAGAATACCGACACCGTATACACTACAATACACGATATAATGAGTGGACATTGTTAGTCCACCTGCTAGTAACCAACAACATAGCCGCCTCCAAGGCGGCGACAACTTCTTTACTCCTTAGCCGGTGTTCTCGTCGTGTACCATAGTTTTTATACGCTGCTTGTGTTCTGTGAAAACAGCCAAGTCGTCAAAATCTGCAATTACTGCTGCTGGATTAGGGTGACGTAATTGGAGATTGGCTCTTTTGACAGAACACTGTCTAAAATTCGAACCGTGTGTGGGCAGGCTAAATTTACCAAGTTGATTGATCGATTGATTAACTTGGGTACAACCAGCCTGCCAGATCCACTTGCGATTCTCACTAGCAGCTCCTATAGCCACTAGTAGTAATCCCCACTGATGAAGTCCACACCCAGGACGCAACGCATATGGGGATAAGAAGCTGATATGATGTCACCCCGCGGCCATTTCTAGCTACATAGCGGTAAGCCATTGTATATGTTTGAGTTGATACCAGCTGGTACGGCTTCAGTGCCTTTTATGTGAGTGTGATTCATACGTTTTAGAAGAAATAAACTATTTTTAGACAGATAGCACTAGATGTTGCATCTTCTGTTTTATATTACCGCTATACTGCGAATACACCTATCAAGGGGAGAGCCGAGTAAAGCAAGGATAATACATCATGCAGATCTGATTACATTCTTAAGGGGAGTAGCTTGTTATGACTAGCTGGTAAAACAGTCATAATGTGAGGTGAGTGGCCAGTGAGTACAGGTGGAGGATTGCATGGGCACTTGATGTACAGTTTTTACATCATATTGTGTTATATGCACAATGGTGGAAGATGATGATCTATGGATGTTTTTGATAGATTTATTTGTGAAAATGTTTGCGCATTTTGAATTTCAGAGCTACTTTTTTTTATAATCTCATTGACATTTTACACTGATGTATGGCTTAAGTGGATATATTAAGTAGTATGAGATATAGTATGTAATATTAGATAATTTTGCACTTGCACTTTGTTTACAAATGAGTTGCGCTGCACTATTATGGAGGTTTATGATTCTTAAAAGTGAGGTGAAAACACTTTTTGGTGCTGGCAGCAATTAATTGTGGACAAATGTATAAACTGAAAATCTTGCGAGCTACCAAATCACGTCCTATACATCCGTGCTAAACAATTTCAATATATGAAAATACCACGCTAAGCTAGAGTCAATTTGCATTACCAAATAGAAATGAACAGTATTAACTGTGCTAAATATAGTACAAAAAAATCAATAATGAGACATAAATCAATCAAATCAATATAAAATAAGGTACCAAAGTGCTAAGTGGCATAATCAATTAATACAACAAAACAAAACAAAAATTGCATTAAAGTCCATATAACATGCGTTAAATCTTGCTGTAATGATAAAGTGCTATAGTGCTTGTGAAAATCAAGAACCAAATTTCATCCACAATTCCTCCATGGATTCAGGGATATGACGTGTCTTCCTATCCCCCTGAGGAAAACACGTCATATCCCTGTGTCGATACGCGTGGGGGAGGGAACAGGCCAGTGTAGGAGTCAGCAGCTGTCTGTCTAGAGTGAGGGGACACACAATCTCAACATTTTTATGCTTGTCACAGAGTGGTGCACTGAAGCACCTGTACCATGTGAGTACCCTGCATAGGGGCTTTTCAGGCACTTCAGAAGTGCTGCCCATCCATTCCAATGGGCAGGGTGTTTTGGGGGTGCTAAATACAGCGCTCCCAAACCGCTCCAATGAAGCTGCTTGCAGGACTTTTCGGAACATCCTGCACGAGTCACACTTGAATGAATGGTAGGCGGTTTTCAGGCGCTTAGCAGAGGCTATTTTCAGCTCTAAAGCGCCTGAACACCGCCCCATTGTGAAAGGGGTCTTAGTGTTCTATATTAATCCTTGAGATCCTGGTGAGACAAAGCTAGAATGCTAATCAGTGTCAAGCAACTCCACTGCACTCCTTAAAGAGGAAGTAAACTCAGGTGTTTGTTTCCCCTTTTTTCTTCCCTGCAAAGTAAAGGCATAATGTGCTAGTATGCATCGCATACTAGCACATTATGGGATACTTACCTGCAAACGAAGCCCACGTCGTCCCCGCTGCAGGCTGCATCCATCTTCGCCCGTCTTCCTTCCGGGGCCACGGAGCTGTGTGACGTCACGCCTGCGCATGCACGCAGGAGCCGCTGGTCACAGCACACGCTCCTCAGGAAACGGCAAGAGCGGCCGTTCCCTCAAAGCGCATACGCCGATAACATCATCGGCGCAGTATACAGTAAATATCGCCTAAACAGCACACGTTTAGCAAATATTTACAGTACCTATAAGTAAGCCTTTTTCTAGGTTCGCCTATGGGTACAAATCATACAGGAGGGTATACAACCTCTTTAACCTGGCGGGCATGGATCAAACCTCAGCCGGTTCAGCAGGGATGGGCCGAGATTCGATCCATCTATGGGCAGGATGGTTGTACTGAAGTTGATCCATTGATTCAATGCAGTACAACCAGCCTAAAATATTTCATACAATCACTGATAGCAGCTATAGCAGCCAGCAGGGATCATTGTGTTCTGCCGGCATAGAAGGCCCCCTGCCAGCAGAACACTATAGAACACTATGGGCTGCTTTACTCTTTCAGGCTTATCAGGAATTAAACACTTGCCTAGACTGCATGTGTAATTCAACCCTGCTTTATTAACTTCTATTATTCCTTTTGAAACCTAATATATTACACATTATACATGTAAGGATCCCAGATAAAGGTAAGGATTCCTGCAGACCAACTGAAATGATCAAGAATTATCAAAACCACAAGCAGGGTGGAAATAGGATCTGCCCAAAGTGCAGGGTCTATTTCAAGACTTGCCATGTGGGCATAATTTTTCACATCCCACACTATTTTTAAGCACTATGCACTCCTTTTCCCTTATATTTCGCACTTTAACCCTGACAAAGCTTTCTTTAAAGTGAAACATGTAGGTTTTTTGGGCTTTCAGGAGTGGGGAGTTTTTTTGGTTTTGGGTATACATGGCTTCAGTGGGGGTATAGCACCTCAGTTTGATGAGAGATGAATGGTGGTCTATAGAGAGGGCATATTATCTACGACAAGGTAGCAATTGTAGTACTACTGATAGATTGGCTGGAGCAGAGCTGTAGATTGGATACTAAGCAGATACTACAGATAGAACTAATGATACAATTATCTGAGCTGAGCTGAGCTGTAGAACTGTTGAAAGATCTTTTATTTTAAACAGCTTATGGGCATCTGTCAGGTTATCTATCATATTGACAGGTAGGGTATTAAAGTAGCCTCTTGGCGGTCGGGGGCGTGACCGGATGTTGAGGTGAGGGAGAGAGACGTAGCCGGACCCAGTACCTGCTCTATCCCCGCTCTCATGCTGTGAGCTTCGCGGTAAAGCGGAGTGGGAGATGCTGTTGGCTTGTCCTCGTGGTGCCTGCCAGTTTTTTTTTGAGAGACGGATGCTGCGTAAGGAGGGAAGGAGGATCGGTGTCAGCCGCAAGAGAAACCTCGCACTCGGAGCTCTCCCGGGAGGATTGACAGTGACGCGCCGCCTGTGTGAGAGAGAGGGGAGCGCGCCTACCCGGGATCGAGCGGGAGTTGCGGGGGTAGCCGTGTGTGTGGAGCCGACCCGACTCATGCTGTAGCAGCCTTAAACCGGAGGGGTGAGTGACTCGCAGCAGCGAGTGTTGAAGTATATAGGAGGACTGTTGCAAAGCTGTGAAACAATTTAAATAGCAACTGGAACCCCTGCACTGATACGGGACACTTAGAATTATACAGCCATTGGAGGAGAGAGGCTGCAGTAGTCCTTGCTGAGGGATATATATTTATAGGTACACACAGTACATAACGGGTTCACCATGACCAGAAAAAAGGGGCTGGAGGAGACATCAGCACAGGAGGGTGCAGGGGCCCTAGCACAGTGTAATCCCAAAGAAAAAGGAAGTCAAGTAGCTGCCAAACTGGAGCGATTTGCTCACACTCCAAACCAGCATGCAAGCACGACACCTAAAAAGAGCAACCACATAGGGGGGACCCAGCATCAAACCAGCCAGCCTGGAAGGAGAAGCCTTGCCCCTATGGGGGGTGCAGCGGTAAACGCCCCATTGGATCTGGGGGTGAACGGTATGGTGGAGGGGGATCCTAGCTTAACCACGGAAATGGGAGATGGTGGAATAGCATTAATGGCTGAGAAGGAACCATCACTGAGAGACATCTTCCTAGCTGTGAATAGTTGTAAGGTATCTATTACTGTTCTATCAGCACAAATGGAAAGTTTTAAAAGTGATTTACTGTCGGTAAAAGTGATGTGCAGGTGGTCTGCACTCGGACAGCTGTTTTGGAAGACAGGATCAGCCAGATGGAGGATGATGTCTCCCCTTTAAGACAGGAAGTCTTACTTATGAAAAAACAACTTAACGAATGCATGCAAAAAATGGACAGTATGGAAAACAGATTACGTAGAGAGAATTTGAGGGTGTTGGGCCTTCAGGAATATGTGTATGAGTGTGTGGTGGGGAGGGGGGAAGGTTGATTCTGAAGTAAGGGGAAGTTCATCTCACAAATATTATAGGAGTCACATAAAGAGGTGGTTTAACTTTGCTAAGGGACACAAAGAGATAGGACTCACAGATGTATGGTAGTGGTGGCTTAGATAGTACTCGGAAATTAAAAAAGAAGCTCATTATATGTTCCTGGAACGTTCGGGGGGTTAAAGATAATCTGAAAAGGCAGATGATCCTCTCTATGGTAGATAAGGGGAAGGTTCAGATACTATGTCTGCAGGAGACGCACCTGGATAAGGAATCAATTAAGATAATGGATCATAAAAAATTTCATATGCAGTTTCATTCCACTCACACTCCGTATTCAAGGGGTGTGAGTGTTTTGATAAAATCAGGGATAGCTTTCTCCTGCAGCCATAGTAAGGTGGACGTAGCAGGCCGGTATATTTTTCTCTATTGCACAATTGAGAATAGGAAATGTATATTAGCTAACATCTATATCCCTCCCCCTTTTGGGAGGGAGGTTTTGGATGACCTAACTGAATTTATGGCGAGCCTCCCAGGGGTCCCGGTAGTAGCGGTCGGGAATTTCAACATGACCATGAATAATGAAGTAGATAGGTTCCCTTTAAAAAAGCTGGGTAGGGGGAAACCTAAGAGTCCGCTTCTACAGTATTGTGAGGAAGTGGGATTGGTGGACATCTGGAGAGAGAGGCACCCTGGGGTGAGACAATATTCCTGCCACTCCAGGACACATGCCACCCTGTCCAGGATAGACCTAGTGTTGGGTAATGAGGAATCGCTGGGTATAGTGGGAGAAATAGTTTACGAGCCAAGGGGGATTTCGGACCACTCACCAGTGTTGATTGATTTAAAGGGTGAGAGAGGCATTAACAAGGGTGACTGGAAAGTAAACCCCTTTTGGCTCGAGACTATTGAGGACGCGGGTACTGTGATGGAGAGGTTGGTGGAATTTGCAGAGTTGAATATAGGCACAGCTCCATTAGAGATAGTTTGGGACGCCCTGAAAGCTTTCCTCCGGGGGATCCTAATTCAAAAAATATCCCACACTAAGAAAAAATCACAGATAGAAGAACTAAAAGTTAAAGAGAGGGTTAGAAGAGCGGAAGAACGGTACGTTGAGGATCCAACCCCATCCAGATACGAGGCGTGGGTAGAGAGACAAAATGAGTATAGTAGAATGGTTCTGGAAAAGACAGAGAGGAAAAGGTTATTTCAAAAACGAAGGTTTGCCTGTGAGGGGGAGTGTGTCGGGAGGACCCTGGCCCTGATTATAAAGGCCAATGGCCCTCCGAATTCCATACCAGCGATAGAAGGAAGAGAGGGAACAATAAAAAATACTAACCCAGAAATATTAGAAGAGTTTAGGGAGTACTTTAAAAATCTATATAGCTCGGCACAGGAAGACATGGCGGGGGAAATGACAGCTTTCTTTGGTCAGCTTAAGTTAACACCGCTCACGAGAGAGGATAGGGAAATGTTGGAGGCCCCTCTGACACTTGGGGAATTACAAAGGGCTGTGGCAGACATGGCGAACCAGAAGGCCCCTGGTCCCGATGGTTTACCCATAGAAATTTTCAAAAAGTATGGGGAGTTTTTGCTCCCTATGCTTTTGGAAGTACTAAACGGCATAGGGAAGGACGGTAATTTGCCGGTGTCAATGACAGAAGCCATTATAATAATGTTGCTGAAGGAGGGAAAAAACCCGTTAGAGGTGGCATCATATAGACCGATATCACTGTTATGTTCGGACGTGAAGATTCTGGCAAAGGCCCTGGCAACAAGGCTAAAGAAAATAATTTCAAGAGTAATCCATACAGATCAAACCGGGTTTATCCCGGACAGAGCTACAAGTACGAACATAAGACGAGTATATCTAAATATGCAGATCCCCACGGCGAATAGCGGTAAGAGAGCACTCCTCTCGTTAGATGCCACCAAGGCATTTGATTGCCTGGAGTGGCATTATATCTGGAAAGTGTTGGCGGAACTCCAGTTTGGCCCCAGCTTTGTTCATTGGCTGAGCCTCTTATACGACAAGCCAAGGGCAAAGATTAGAGTCAATGGAGAATGCTCAGAATGGTTCCAATTAAGAAGGGGCACCAGGCAGGGGTGCCCTTTGTCACCCCTCCTGTTTGCCCTGGCAATGGAGCCACTGGCTGTGGCCATAAGGGCGTCCCAGGGGGTTCAGGGGTTTAAAAGAAGGAGGTGAGAGGAGAAAATAGCAATGTACGCGGACGACATTTTATTGTTCCTAGGGGACACGCAGGATTCATTAAGGACGGCCATGGGGATGGTTGAGGACTTCGGCCATTTCTCCGGGTTAAAAATTAATTGGGAAAAGTCAGCAATATTACCTATAGACCCTCTGACGGAGCCCCTTCCGTATCAAACCCCACAAATTAAGGTAGTCAATCAGCTGAAATACCTGGGGATCAATATCTCAACGGATCCGGAACAATATATTGCAGAAAATCTAGTTCCATTAATGAAAAAACTTAAACAGAAATGTCGGGTGTGGGGACGGTTGCCTCTGTTGGTCGCCGGGCGCTGTAACCTGATAAAAATGGTTTGGATGCCGCAAATCCTATATATTATACACAATTCACCTGTTTGGATCGCTAAACATTGGTTCAACAAAATAGACAGCTTATTCAGAGAGCTGATTTGGAAAGGCGGTGCAGCAAGGATCGGTTTGCAGACGCTCCGGCGACCGGCAGAGAAGGGGGGACTGGGAGTGCCGGATCCGGGATGTTATTTTTTGGCATCACAGGTCCAGCATATGGGAGGGTGCAATAGGCCCGGGAAAGGGGTAACAGGGAATAACGTACTTCTAGGTGACACTAACCATGACACCATAGCAGAAGCGCTGGAGGCGGACTCCTTTATCACCAGATGTCCCACTACCCAGTTGATGGTCAAGAGCTGGACCAAGGTCAAAAAAATAATGGGCTATGTAGATTTCTCTGAGTTTTCCCCACTGTGGGATAATAGCAAGCTTAATGAAGTAAAAATAATGGGGAAGATTGAGGAGTGGGATCGGCAGGGCATCCATTATCTCTCACAGCTTTATAAGGCCGGAAGTTTAAAAACATTCCAGGAGCTAGTGATCGAATTCGCGATCCCCAACTGTTCATTCTACAGATACTTGCAGGTAAGGCACGCTCTAGACGCACAATTTCATGGTAAGGAGCCACTATGGAGCGATATGATTTCTGTGAGAAAACTGGTCGACTCAGATTCCACGAAAGGTCTGATCTCTGATATGTACAGTAGTTTAAGAATCTCGATCCAGGGGGATAGAGTGGAGGATAAAAATAGGAAGAAATGGGAGGATGAGGTTGGGATAATGTCGGACAGTCAATGGGAGTATGTATTGTCATCTGGACCCAGAGTTTCCCTCTCTCCATCACAGGTAGTATCACATTTATATCTGATATATAGGGTGTATTTTACACCATTAAAGATGTTTAGGATGGGGAGGAGGGAAGACTCGGGGTGCCAGAGGTGTGGAGGAGAGAGGGGAGATTTATTACACATGTTCTGGCGTTGCCCCAAACTGTATAGATATTGGAAAAATATTGTGGACAGGATAAATTGTATTTTTAAGACATCACTGAGTATGGGTGCTAAGACCTGCCTACTAGGCCTAATGGAGGAGCAACAGCCCGCGAGAGATACACAGACCGCAATAGTCAGGTGCCTGTTTCAAGGGAAAAAGCTTATAGCCAAGAATTGGCAGAGAAAAGAACCCCCGACGGTCGAAGAATGGGTGAAAGAAGTGAAGGAGGAAGTTAGTAGAGAGAAGCTCATATATAAGAAAAGAAGTAATCCAAAAAATTTGAGAAAATATGGAAGGATTGGGTTATGTGGGAGAAGCACAGGATGAATGGTGAGGGAGAATGAGGTTTAAGGGGGTTGGGGGGATGGGGGGGGGGGTGCGATGGTGGGGGGAGGGGGAGGGAATGGGGGTAAAAGAAGGGGAAAATATTTTTGTATGTCCCTCCGGTAGAGGAGGGTATTTTATTGATGTTCAGGCTCCTTGCCTTTTTTGTGGACTGTTGTATAAATATGGTAAAAGTTGAGGACTATGCAAATGCTGGTTATGTCAGTCCCCAGAATGTGACTTTATCTGTCTTTTTTTAATGTGAAATGTTTCTTTCAATAAAGAGGATTTAAAAAAAAAAAAAAAAGTAGCCTCTTGCAAATAGACAGTTTGCCACAAAGCCAGCAGATCAGGTAATTCTACTATACAGCCAGAGAGATCCTGTTCAGATTAGAAGCAGGGAAGATAAAAAGACCCACGGTTAGATAGTAACCACTGTGGTAATCTCTCATCTTTCATTTTTTTGAGGTAACCCTAAAAACACGATACATTCTTTCACACGCTTTTTTCAATATTTTATTTGTGAGCTAATAAAAGTTAGTTTTAAGACCAGTTGGCTTAGGTGCGGTGGGACACGCACCCTCGTGTTGTAGCTAAAATAGTATTGCCAGAAGTTGGTCACTATAAAATTAAGGCATTGTTAGTGGAAAAATATTTTAGGGATGTTCCTTATTTATTTTTCTATAATGTTTTATGGATGTGCGTGTGAAGTATAGTCTGTTTTTTAAAAAAATTACTTTTTTAAAGTTACTTTTTTAAATCTTGTTGTAAATTTTATTTGCAGTGATAAGAAGTCTTATCTATGTCCTGCCAGATGTGAAAAGACTTATTTTGCAAGTTCTGCTTGTACATTTAGGCCCTGTTTACACTAGCATTAGAAACAGGCAATTGGGGCACGATTTTGCAGCTCCCTAAACTCCTGGCAGCCTACAATAGATAATATGAACAGCAGACAGACCTGTTTGCATTTGAAAAACATGTAGCATTTGTGTCACTTTACTTTGCTGTGCAGAAAAAATGAAGCTATGTGTCGAGTCTAGGAGGTGGTGAAGCTTGACAAATCCTTCCATTGAAGTCTACGGTAATGAGTCGTAAACTCACTTGTAGCGTGTTTACAGCGCATTTCACAAGTATTCATCAAATATCAGTGATGTGGAAAACAAAAATACAAGACTTGGAGGGGTTCTGGGGTGTGCTTCTTAACACGCCTTCAATTTGTCAAAAAAGTCTGAAAAGGTTACACTTGTTACTCTATGACTCAGAGGGTTGAATGTAGTTTCACACCCAGTTAAGAAAAAATGTCACAAATAGGGATGAGCTTCGAGTTCGAGTCGAACTCATGTTCGACTCGAACATTGGCTGTTCGCAAGTTCACCGAACAGCGAACAATTTGGGGTGTTCGCGGCAAATTCGAATGCTGCGGAACACCCTTTAAAAGTCTATGGGAGAAATCAAAAGTGCTAATTTTAAAGGCTAATATGCAAGTTATTGTCATAAAAAGTGTTTGGGGACCTGGGTCCTGCCCCAGGGGACATGGATCAATGCAAAAAAAAGTTTTAAAAACGGACGTTTTTTCAGGAGCAGTGATTTTAATAATACTTAAAGTCAATCAATAAAAGTGTAATATCCCTTTAAATTTCGTACCTGGGGGGTGTCTATAGTGTGCCTGTAAAGGGGCGCATGTTTCCTGTGTTTAGAACAGTCTGACAGCAAAATGACATTTTGAAGGAAAAAACTCATTTAAAACTACCCGCGGCTATTGCATTGCCGACAATACACATAGAAGTTCATTGATAAAAACGGCATGGGAATTCCCCAAAGGGGAACCCCGAACCAAAATTTAAAAAAAAAATGACGTGGGGGTCCCCCTAAATTCCATACCAGGCCCTTCAGGTCTGGTATGGATATTAAGGGGAACCCCGGCCAAAATTTAAAAAAAAAAAATGACGTGGGGTTCCCCCTAAATTCCATACCAGACCCTTCAGGTCTGGTATGGATTTTAAGGGGAACCCCGCGCCAAAAAAAAAAACGGCGTGGGGTCCCCCCAAAAATCCATACCAGACCCTTATCCGAGCACGCAACCTGGCAGGCCGCAGGAAAAGAGGGGGGGACGAGAGTGCGGCCCCCCCTCCCTCCTGAACCGTACCAGGCCACATGCCCTCAACATTGGGAGGGTGCTTTGGGGTAGCCCCCCAAAACACCTTGTCCCCATGTTGATGAGGACAAGGGCCTCATCCCCACAACCCTGGCCGGTGGTTGTGGGGGTCTGCGGGCGGGGGGCTTATCGGAATCTGGAAGCCCCCTTTAAAAAGGTGACCCCCAGATCCCGGCCCCCCCCTGTGTGAAATGGTAAGGGGGTACATAAGTACCCCTACCATTTCACGAAAAAAGTGTCAAAAATGTTAAAAATGACAAGAGACAGTTTTTGACAATTCCTTTATTTAAATGCTTCTTCTTTCTTCTATCTTGCTTCATCTTCTGGTTCTTCTGGCTCTTCTGGTTCTTCTGGTTCTTCCTCCGGCGTTCTCGTCCAGCATCTCCTCCGCGGCGTCTTCTGTCTTCTTCTCCTCGGGCCGCTCCACACCCATGGCATGGGGGGGAGGCTCCCGCTCTTCTCTTCTTCTTTTCTTCTTTTCTTCTTTTCTTCTTTTCTTCTCTTCTTCTCTTCTTCTTCATTTTCTTCTCCGGGCCGCTCCGCAATCCATGCTGACATGGAGGGAGGCTCCCGCTGTGTGACGGCGCTCCTCGTCTGACAGTTCTTAAATAACGGGGGGGGCGGGGCCACCCGGTGACCCCGCCCCCCTCTGACGCACGGTGACTTGACGGGACTTCCCTGTGACGTCACGGGGAATGCCACAGGGAAGTCCCGTCAAGTCACCGTGCGTCAGAGGGGGGCGGGGTCACCGGGTGGCCCCGCCCCCCCCGTTATTTAAGAACTGTCAGACGAGGAGCGCCGTCACACAGCGGGAGCCTCCCTCCATGTCAGCATGGATTGCGGAGCGGCCCGGAGAAGAAAATGAAGAAGAAGAGAAGAAGAGAAGAAAAGAAGAAAAGAAGAAAAGAAGAAGAGAAGAAGAGAAGAGCGGGAGCCTCCCCCCCATGCCATGGGTGCGGAGCGGCCCGAGGAGAAGAAGACAGAAGACGCCGCGGAGGAGATGCTGGACGAGAACGCCGGAGGAAGAACCAGAAGAACCAGAAGAGCCAGAAGAACCAGAAGATGAAGCAAGATAGAAGAAAGAAGAAGCATTTAAATAAAGGAATTGTCAAAAACTGTCTCTTGTCATTTTTAACATTTTTGACACTTTTTTCGTGAAATGGTAGGGGTACTTATGTACCCCCTTACCATTTCACACAGGGGGGGGCCGGGATCTGGGGGTCACCTTGTTAAAGGGGGCTTCCAGATTCCGATAAGCCCCCCGCCCGCAGACCCCCACAACCACCGGCCAGGGTTGTGGGGATGAGGCCCTTGTCCTCATCAACATGGGGACAAGGTGTTTTGGGGGGCTACCCCAAAGCACCCTCCCAATGTTGAGGGCATGTGGCCTGGTACGGTTCAGGAGGGAGGGGGGGCCGCACTCTTGTCCCCCCCTCTTTTCCTGCGGCCTGCCAGGTTGCGTGCTCGGATAAGGGTCTGGTATGGATTTTGGGGGGGACCCCACGCCGTTTTTTTTTTTTTTTTTGGCGCGGGGTTCCCCTTAAAAACCATACCAGACCTGAAGGGTCTGGTATGGAATTTAGGGGGAACCCCACGTCATTTTTTTTTAAAATTTTGGCCGGGGTTCCCCTTAATATCCATACCAGACCTGAAGGGCCTGGTATGGAATTTAGGGGGACCCCCACGTCATTTTTTTTTTTTAATTTTGGTTCGGGGTTCCCCTTTGGGGAATTCCCATGCCGTTTTTATCAATGAACTTCTATGTGTATTGTCGGCAATGCAATAGCCGCGGGTAGTTTTAAATGAGTTTTTTCCTTCAAAATGTCATTTTGCTGTCAGACTGTTCTAAACACAGGAAACATGCGCCCCTTTACAGGCACACTATAGACACCCCCCAGGTACGAAATTTAAAGGGATATTACACTTTTATTGTTTGACTTTAAGCATTATTAAAATCACTGCTCCTGAAAAAACGACCGTTTTTAAAACTTTTTTTGCATTGATCCATGTCCCCTGGGGCAGGACCCAGGTCCCCAAACACTTTTTATGACAATAACTTGCATATAAGCCTTGAAAATTAGCACTTTTAATTATTCATGTTCGTGTCCCATAGACTTTAACGGTGTTCGCATGTTCGAACAAACTTTTTTCCTGTTCGCATGTTCTGGTGCGAACCGAACAGGGGGGTGTTCGGCTCATCCCTAGTCACAAAGCATGTTTTTTAACCCACGAACACCTGCATCATGCTACGTACACCCAGCAAGCCTTTGTCACCCCCCACCACCACCACCACCACACCTTTGCATTCCCCCACACACATCTCTGCAACTCCCAGCATCCTCTATATTCCCCAGCACACCTACATAACCCCCAGCAAGCCTTTTTACTCCCCAATGAGCCTTCGTCACTCTCAGAACACCTCCACACCCCCAGCACATCTGTGCACTCCGCTAAACATCTCTGCACTCTCCCACACACTTACCACACCTCAGTACCCACTTGCATATCTCTGCACCCCCTATGTACACTTGTGCACCTCCCAACATGCTCCTGTACCCCCCCCCCCCAGCTCATCTATGCACTCCACCACACATCTTTGCATTCCCCACACTCCTAACACACCTCCATACCAACCCACTTCCACATCTCTGCATCCCCCATTCCCCCAGCACACCTCTGCTCCCCAGCACATCTCTGTACCCTCGCCTACACACACAAACACACACAGCTCTGTACTTTCAGTATCCTCTGTACTTCTCGTCCCTCCAGCACATCTCTGCAACCTATTTATAGAGGAAAAAAGAAATGTAAGTGCCCGTGCTATGGTGTAAATTGATAATAATTAATAGGTGACAGTTAATAAATGATAATTGATAAATGATGAAACAATTGGCTGCTGTTGACGTGTAAGGTAAAAAAAACCTAGATTGTGAGACAAAATTATTATACTCAGCGCTGCTCCAAAATATACAAATACATATACACAATTAAAGTGCTGTGCAAATATACAGTATCTCACAAAACCGAGTACACCCCTCACATTTTTGTAAATATTTTATTATATCTTTTTAGTGTGACAACACTGAAGATATTACACTTTTCTACAATGTAAAGTAGTGAGTGTACAGCTTGTATAAAAGTGTAAATTTGCTGTCCCCTCAAAATAACTCAACACACAGCCATTAATGTCTAAACCACTGGCAACAAAAGTGAGTACACCCCTAAGTGAAAATGTCCAAATTAGGCCCAATTAGCCATTTTCCCTCCCCAATGTCATGTGACTCATTAGTGTTACAAGGTCTCAGGTGTGAATGGGGAGCAGGTGTGTTAAATTTGGTGTTATCGCTCTCACTCTCTCATACTGGTCACTGTAATGTTCTTATCCCTCCACTGGAGGCTCCGACATCTCTCCTGTAATGTTCTTATCCTATAATGTCCTTATCCCTCCACTGGAGGCTCCGATATTTCTCCTGCAATGTTCTTATCTTTCCACTGGGAGCTCTGATATCTCCACAAACTCCGTCGCAGATTGATGACGTCATAACGACATTACCTGACTCCTCCTCTTGTCCCTACTTAAACAGCCGACGCCATTTGATTGACGTTCGTGCTAAGAACCTGATGACAGGCAAAGATCTCCATCAGAAGACTACCGTCTCCACTCTCTATTGGGCCAGTCAGAGCCCCAACTATCATCTCTCTTTTGGGCCGGTCAGAGCCCTGACTATCATCTCTATTTTGGGCCGGTCAGAGCCCCGACTATCATCTCACTTTTGGGCTGGATAGAGCCCCGTCTATCACCTCACATTTGGGGTAGACAGAGCCCCTCCAACTTCCAGTTGTTGGGCCGGACAGAGCCCCTTCCTCACTAGTAGGCAGAGGCTCTCCTCTGCCCTACCCACAGTCAGCTTACTTTTCCCACAGAAAACCTTACCTGTTCCTTTCCACATAGGCGACCAGTACATCTCTCAAGAAGCCACTGGGTGACCCTATCACCAGAAATCCACTCACTGCAAGTATCTTTACATTTCCTATAAACTTTATTTCTGTGTACTGCTACTACCCTTAAGTTACCTCTGAAGCTCCCCGTTATGGCTGTGTATTACCACTTTAAATAAAACCATTTGTATCGCCAAAACTTATCTGAGTCTTCCTACCTGATAGCTGTCAAATTTGAAGTTAACTGTCAATGAAAATAGTATTCATAGACTTCTGAAGCTGTGATCCATACAATCCAACATTGTTCACTGCCTGAAGCATTACAGTCACTGGAAGTTCAACATGGCACCTCATGGCAAAGAACTCCTCTGAGGATCTGAAAAAAAGAATTGTTGCCCTACATAAAGATGGCCTAGGCTATAAGAAGATTACCAAGACCCTGAAACTGAGCTGCAGCACGGTGGCCAAGAACATACAGCAGTTTAACAGGACAGGTTCAGAACAGGCCTCACCATGGTCGACCAAAGAAGTTGAGTTCACGTATTTAGCATCATATTCAGAGGTTGTCTTTGGGAAAGTGACGTATGAGTGCTGCCAGCATTACTGCAGAGGTTGAAGGGGTGAGGGGTCAGCCTGTCAGTGCTCAGACCATACACCTCACACATCAAATTAGTCAGCATGGCTGTCATCCCAGAAGCAAGCCTCTTCTAAAGATGATGCACAAGAAAGCCCGCAAATTGTTTGCTGAAGACAACCAGACAAAGAACATGGATTACTTGTACCATGTCCTGTGGTCTGGTGAGACCAAGATAAATGTATTTGGTTCAGATGTGTCAAGCATGTGTGGCGGCAACCAGGTAAGGAGTACAAAGATAAGTGTGTCTTGCCTACAGTCAAGCATGGTGGTGGGAGTATCATGGTCTGGGGCGGCATAAGTGCTGCCGGCACTGGGGAGCTATAGTTCATTGAGGTAACCATGAATACCAACATGTACTGTGATACTGAAGCAGAGCATTATCCTTTCCCTTTGGAGACTGGGCCACAGGGCACTATTCCAACATGATAATGATACCAAACACACCTCCAAGACGCCCACTGCCCTGCTAAAGAAGCTGAGGGTAAAGGTGATGGACTGGCCAAGCATGTTTCCAGACCTAAACCCTATTGAGCATCTGTAGGGCATCCTCAAACGTAAGGTGGAGGAGCACAAGGTCTCTAACATCCACAAGCTCCGTGATGTTGTCATGGAGGAGTGGAAGAGGACTCCAGTGGCAACCTGTGAAGCTCTGGTGAACTCCATACCCAAGAGGGTTAGGCAGTGCTGGAAAATAATGGTGGCCACACAAAATATTGACACTTTGGGTCCAATTTGGACATTTTCACTTAGGGGTGTACTCACTTGCCAGCAGTTTAGACATTAATGGCTGTGTGTTGAGTTATTTTGAGGGGTCAGCAAATTTACACTGTTATACAAGCTGTACACTCACTACTTTACATTGTAGCAAAGTGTATTTTCTTCAGTGTTGTCACATGAAAAGATATTATAAAATATTTTCAAAAATGTGAGGGGTGTACTCACTATTGTGAGATACTGTATAAGTGCAAACAAAGTGCAATACATTGATAATAAAGTCCTTCGGTGCAAATAAACGTGTTAACTTTTGCTTGTAAGAAGGCGTGTGCCACTCTGTGCTCCCCTTCTGGGTCCCCACTCACCAACAGTAAGCTTTAAAATTGCAAGGTCTTTGTCCTACAAAATGCTTAATAAGACTCCAAGATCTTTGATCCACATCATTAGCCATGTCTCTATCACAATGGTATGGATATGTATAGTATACCAATGAAGAGAAAGGTGCACATAGTATGACACTGCTAAAATTTATTGGTAAAATCACAAAGAATTTCACTTGCATCAAAGAAGGGCATACAAGTAAAAATCGCCACTTTGGCGTGCTGCCAGCTGTCACTGAACCTCGTGTGTATTGTCTCTGCGTGACGCATTTTGCCCCTCCCACTGGGCATCTTCAGAAGCAAGGGGCTTCCTGTTTACACAGGAAGTAGCCGCCCACCATATTGGTACTCCATATTCAATATACCATGTGTTAGGTTCACCATTTTTGTACTCCTAAGTTGTTAAACTTGCTTCCTGGTGACACAGGAAGTATGAACGGCCATGATAACAATATTTTATATCTATTTAGATGTATAAGTGCCGCTTCTATCAAACTAGGCACCACACCAGACGGATTGCGATCTATGTATCAATATCTATCTAACATGTAATGGCTGAAAATCCACTTATGTAATGCCCATCATAAATATGCTCAACATAATCCATAATCATACAAAAGCATACAATACAAGATATGCATAAATAAGTATAAAACAATCAATGAACATTATTCATAAAATCATTAATAATTGGAAATAAAACAATTTATATCTAAATCTACATTTAACCCTGCAGGTGTCATTGAATGTAATTGGTATGTCCATTTTGTTTCATTCTGTGATATCACTTTTTTCATATAGGTGCCCCTCCAATGCCTTTCTTCTCTATCTATCCCACAAAAAGACAGTTTTGATGGGTCTCTATTGTGAAATCGCCTGAACTGATTGGATGTTATGTTTACGGAATCCTTTTTTGATGTTATTGACGTGTTCACGTAATCTAACTTTTAATTCCTGTCAGAAACCATGAAATCAGACCGAGACAGAAGTACAGTTAAATGACACTCATTTAATAATAAAAGTAAAAAAAACAAATGTAGTCAAAACATAGCCAAAGTTCAGTAACCGGAACGGATAGTCAGCCAAGCCAGAAGTCAGGGATCAATGTAGTGAAACAGCAAGCAGGATCGGGAGCCAGAAGGGATGTCATCAAAGCAAGTCTTTAAAGAGGAACGCAGGCGATCGTCTATGTGATGTTGACCAAGGCAAAGGCAGAGATCCTCTGGACTGGACAGCTTAAGTAGGCAGGACTGACGAGCAGGATATCATCAACAGATGAGTAACTGTGGAGAGAGATGGGAGCTGGCAATTAGCCAACAGCTGAGCAGCCAGCTCAGAGAAGGAAGGGCTGAGTCCAGCCCTGACAACTCCCTGGTGGTTCTCCTCACATATTGTAACCCACACTTCCACTCCAATAGGTATGTGACACGCGTGGTCCCACATGTGATGAACCTACACTTGCCCTGTGGTCCTTGATTGAAAATGTGTGTGTGTGTTTTTTTTTCTCTCTCTCGCATGTCCTACATGTTAGGCATTTGCCACACCTAAAGAAACCAACCTGATCCAAAAAAGTGACTAATTTCTTTGGTGGGTCAGGAATACTCTTTACAATTTTATCTTTTAGTATAGATGGTCATCTATAGATAAATTTGGGTCGATTAGGAAGAGTTTTGGCAAGTATTGGGTCCCTTAATAAAATTGTCCAATGTGCTCTAATAACTTTCTTTATTTGTTTGTATTGTCTGTTGTATTCTGTGCAAAAGGCTATATCAAAATCTGCTTTCTTTCTTTGTTTGGGGGTAATTCTCCTCTATCCATTAAGCCAACCTCCTCCTGAATTTTTTGTAAATGAGGGCATTTATATCCTTTTTGAGCAAATCTGTCAATTAACATGTTTGATTGTATGTCGTAATCTTCCTTCTGGTCACAATTTCTTTTAATTCTCATTAGTTGTCCCTTGGGTATACCTGTTCTCCATTTAGGGTGGTGGCCACTAAAAGTAGGTATATAACTATTTCTGCCCATACTTTTAAAATAAGTGTGTGTAAGCATTTTATTTCCTTGTTTAAAAATTTCCAAATCGACATAACTAACTTTATCTCTACTGTAATTAGCTGAGAAAGCGATATTATATTTATTGATATACATTTTTTTGAAAAAAACTCTTTCAATGTTTGTTCAGTACCCTCCCATACTAGAAATATATAATCAATATACCTTCTGTATGTTATTAATCCTGGGATCCGTTTACCAAAAATTTCCTCTGATTCCCACTTGCTCATAAATATGTTTGCAACCGTGGGGCATATTTTGCCCCTGTGGCTACACCCTTAATTTGTTTAAAAAATTGTTTAGCATGCCAAAAATAATTGCTGCCCATTGCCAATTCTAATATCTCCACCATGGATGCAATCTTTGTGCTTTTTAAATTAGTTTTACGTTCTAAGGCCCATTTTATCGCTTCAATGGTGTCTCTCTGTTTGATATTAGTGTACAGTGAGTCAACATCCAATACTGGCCAGTATGGAATGTTCATTTAATGGAATATCTTTATTGTGATTGATAAGATCGCTACTGTTTTCTATGTACGATGGAAATTTTTGGGCTATTGGTTGGAGATAATGATCAAAATACAATCCAACCCTCGAGAATAATGAATCCACTACATTTATAATGGGTCTGTCTGGGTTTTTTTTTAATCCTTGTGAATCTTTGGGACTTGGTATATAATGGGAGTTTTAGGTGCATCTGGAATGAGATATTTTGCCTAAATGTTGCCTATATTTTTGTCTAAGATTCCCTCTTTTTGTGCTTTCCTAATTTTCTTAGTAAGTTGCACTTTGAATGTATTTCCAGGATCTTCTTTCAGTCTGATATACATATCTTTATCATCTACCAAGTGATTAAGTTCCTGGTTATAGTCGCCTTTGTCTAAGACGACTATACCCCCCCCCCCCCCGTCAGCCGGTCTTATTACAATATTTTATTTTATTTTTTTTCTTATTTTTTCTAATTCTGCCTCTCATGGGGTATATATTGATCGCTTCAATTGTACCCCTACTCATTCACCAAAAAAAG